>NC_083429.1:16578468-16884429 GCF_020745735.1 Hemiscyllium ocellatum | reverse complement strand
GGATCTCTCATTTTTAAAGATTTAGACTCCTGCATACAGTGGGAGTTCCCTTCCCTACATTAGGGCCAGAAAATCCACATTCAAGTTTCACCTGCCCTGATCCAAAAGGACAGAATACTTAAAGCATGGAATTGTTAAATTAGAAGGTATAGTCATTATCTTTAACATGATAAATAAATATAACACTGAGAAAAGATTGGTTCCAGTACTAATTTGTTATTAGTAGATTAATAAAAGGCAGCGGATGAAAGAGGTAAAATATCAAAACTGAACAAAATGTATCTCTGATCTGAAAAATGCTTGGTGATGAATTCTTACGGAATCCTATGGAATTTGGAAGGGGTGCAACTGATCAGATTAAAGTAGAATTTAAAATTAGGAGTCAGGTTTATAGGCTTTTAAATGCATTAGTTTGAATATTAAGCCAAGTAATTCTGGAATTCAAACCTACAATCCCATGACACTGTTATTCCAAGCCCAGTAAATCTCAAAGGAAGGTGACATAGCTTTAGTTATTTTTATTCATTCATGGGAATGCTGGCTAAGCCAAAATTCAATACCAATCCTGAAGTGCCCAGAGGGAAATTAAGAGTTAATCACATTGCTGACAGCCTTAAGTCACATACAGGCCCAACCAGGTAAGGTCAGCGGATTTCCCTAAAGTATATGCGAGAAGTTTTTTTTTAAAACAGTTGGATCATCATTAGGTTAGTTTTTTTTTATTAAATTTGAATTTCACTCTTTACTATGATGGAATTGAACCAACCAATCTTCCCAAAACATCAGCATGGGGTTCAGCTTGCCTAGTCCAGTAATATTACCATTACCTTCCTAGGCAGTAGGGATACAGATTGCAAAACTTATCAGGCACTCCGTCTACACCATGAGTAATTTATGAAGCATTCTAATTAAGTGGCATAATAAACCACCATAAAGTCCATAACGTCTTTAGGAATGGGTGTATATAAGTCATCAACCATCTGATTGTGTTATCAAAAGACATGCATGAATGAGTAAACAGTTGGCAGCCTAAAGGATAAGTGTATCGATGTGTAATATAATCATTACAAGCAGAGAAAAAAAAAGCAAAGAACTGCAGATGCTGGAAATCAGAAACAAAAACAAATAGCTATAAAAACTCAGCAGGTCTGACAACATCTTTGGAGAGAAAGCAGAGTTAATTGTTTGGGTCCACTGACCCTTCAGAACAATTAGGAAACCTTGACATAGAATATAGAGGCTTTTGATTGAATTTGTCTTGAAATTTTAGTTGTACATATTCACTCTAATTTTTACTTGAAGGTTAGTGATTCAGTGCTGACTACATTCCAACAGGTACTTTTCACAAATGATCACATGCCAGTTATCACAAACACTTAACACTTACTCCAACTACCAATATAGTTAACAAAAACAGAAATTGCAGGAAAAAATTCAGCAGGTCTGGCAGAAATGAAGAATCACTGAACATAGAACATTAGTGCAGCACAGGCCTTCGGCCCTTGATATTGTGCCAAACTGTGGAACCAATCTGAAGCCCATCTAACCTACACTATTCGATTTTCATCCATAAGTTTATCCAATGACCATTTAAATGCCCTCAAAGGTGGTGAGTCTACTACTGCTGTAGGCAGTGCGTTCCACGCCCTACTACTTTCTGAGTGAAGAAACTACCTTTGATATCTGTCCTATATCACCCCACAATTTATAGCTATGTCCTCTCGCGATAGTCATCACCAACTGAGGAAAAAGGTTCTCACTGTCCACCCTATCTAACCCTTTGTTTATCTGATAGGTCTCCAAATTTTAAATGGTCCTGAAACATTAACTGACTTCTCTTCACAGATGTTGCCAGACCCACTGAGTTTTTCCAGCAGTTTTTTGATTTTGGTTCTGATTTCCAGTTTCTGCTATTCTTTTGTTTTTTTTCCCCAATACAGTTAAGATCACTAATTGTGATTTTATCACTTACACTCAACATAATGAACCACCAGAAACTCTGGATTTCCCTCTAAACTCTTTCCTTTGCTCACTGGAAAGTAGTAAATTCAAGGTTATGGGAATAGGATACGGGGAGGATCTGGGTGTGATGTTCTTTGGAGGGTCAAATGGACTTGATTCTATGATTCTAACTGATTAAAGTAACCGTTTGAAGAAGTGTTTACAATACTTCAAAAATGCTGTGGGTCATGCAAGATAGAAGATGATGCACAAATGGAATGAAAGGAATAAGCAGGAGCTTTGAATGTATGAAAAGTTATGTCCATTTTAAAGTGTCTAAGGGTCAGGCCTACACTTAACTGTACCCTGCTTACCACACTAGAACTGAAATAAAGACAAGGCAAGAAACAGTGTACATAATTTCAAAATCCCTATCTAGATGAAATTAGTCACCATTCCATTTGAAAAATGTATTTGGTTGCAAAGTAGAGAAAGTACACTTCTGCAATTAAATAAACTCTTAAATCACTGTTCATACTGCCCAAGTATTAACGGGTTTCCTCTCCTGAATCCACACACTCACCTTCATCTGTGACTCTGTAGTTCCCAATAAAATCAATGCTGTATCTGTCTGACCACTTTCCTGGGACAGCGTTTACTTTGAATTCAGTATGCCCAAAGATTTGCTGGATATAGCATACAAATAGTTTTATGCTTCCTGCTTCCCTTCATGATCCTCCCACTTACCTCTTCACTCTATAAATACACACCTCCTCCCTCCATGACCCTCCCACTCACCGCCTCCCTCTGTGATGCTCTCGCTGACTGTTGTGCTCTGTCCTTCTCACTGCTTCCTTCCATGAACTTCCCACTCACTGGAATCTTATCCTGAATCCACATTGTGAGCAGGAGCTCAGAAAGATGGTGACAGAAGCAGAAAGCAAAAAAGGTTGCAAGTGGGAAGGTTGGAGAGGGAGGTGGCATATGGCAAGGACGTGAAGGGCAGAAACGCAAAAAGAGGAAGTGTGGGGAAGCTGAAAGTATGTTGTGAAGAGTTAAAAAGTTAGAAATGTTCATTTCCTTTAGTCTTTCATGGAGTTGGGTGTCTTTGAATTATCCTAAACAGTCTTTGAACTGAGTGGCTTGGTAGGCCATTTCAGATGGCAGATAAGAGCAAACCACATTGCTGTAGGGCTGGCATCACATGTAGGCCAGTCCGGTTAAGAACAACAGATTTCTTTAACTAAAGGACGTTTGAAAGCATGGATTTTTTTTTGAAAATGCCAATTGATGATAAATTCATGGTCACCATTAATGAGAATAGCTTTATATTCCACATTTGGTGTCATAGAGCCATACACATGGAAACTTTTGGTCCAACTCATCCATGCCGAACAGATATCCTAAATTAATCTAGCTCCCTTTGCCAGCATTTGACCCATATCCCTCTAAATCCTTCAGATTCACGTACCCATCCAGGTGCCTTTTAAATGTTGTAATTGTACCAGCCTCCACTACTTCCTCTGGCAGCTCACACAGCACTCTGCATAAAAAAAGTTGCTTCTTTGGACCCTTTTAAATCTTTCCACTCTCGTCTTATACTTATGCTCTCAAGTTTTGGACTCCTCCACCCCAGGGAAAAGACCTCGGCTACTCATGCCCCTTATAAATCTCTATAAGGTCATCCCTCCGTCTTCCACACTCCAGGACTATTCAGCCTCTCCCTATAACTCCAACCCTGCCAGTGTCCTTATAAATCTTTTCTCAACTCTTTACAACATACTTCCGATAGCAAGGAGACCAGAATTGAATGCGACATTCCAAAAGTGGCCGAACCAATGTCCTGTACAGCCGCAACATGACCTCCCAACTCCTATTCTCAATGCACTGACCAATAAAGGCAAACATACCAAACATTCTTCACAACCCGGTCTACCTGAGACTCCACTTTCGAGGAACTACGAACCCGCACTCCAAGGTCTCTTTGTCAGCAACGCATCTCCAGGACCGTACCATTAGGGTATTAAAGCCTTGTTTTGATATGCTTTTCCAAAATGCAGTACCTACATTTACCTAAATTAAACTCCATCTGCCACTCAGCCCATTGGTCCATCTGATCAAGATCCCGCTGAACTCTGAGGTAACCTTCTTCGCTGTTCACTACACCTCCAATTTGGAGTCTGTTTGCAGGCGACAAACTAGATCTCCTATGTTCACATCCAAATTGTTTATATAAATGACAAGAAGCAGTGGACCTAGCACAAAGGCACAGTGGTTAGCACTGCTGCCTCGCAGCACCTGAGACCCGGGTTCAATTCCCGACTCAGGCGACTGACTGTGTGGAGTTTGCACGTTCTCCCCGTGTCTGCGTGGGTTTCCTCCGGGTGCTCCGGTTTCCTCCCACAGTCCAAAGATGTGCGGGTCAGGTGAATTGACCATGCTAAATTGCTTGTAGTGTTAGGTAAGGTGTAAATGTAGGGGTATGGGTGGGTTGCGCTTCGGCGGGTCGGTGTGGACTTGTTGGGCCGAAGGGCCTGTTTCCACACTGTAAGTAATCTAATCTAATTTAATCTAAAAAATCCTTGTGGCACTCCACTGATCACAGGCCTCCAGTCTGGAAAGCAACCTCTGCCACCACCCTCTGTCTTCAAGCTGGTTTTGTATCCAAATGGCTAGTTCTTCCTGTATCCCGTGAGATGTAACCGTGCCAAATGCCTTATACTGAAGTCCATATAGATCACGTTCACTGCTCTGCCCTCATCGATCCTCTTAATTTATTTTTTGAACAAGTAATGAACTTAGTGAGACACTATTTCCCCAACACAAGCCCATGTTAACTATCCCTAATCAGTCCTTGCCTTTACAAATACATGCAAGTCCTGTCCCTCAGGATTCCCTCCAACAGCTTGCCCACTACCTATGTCAGGCTCACCAGTCTATAGTTCCCTGGTTTCTCCTTACCACCTTTTTAAAATAGAGGCACCATATTAGCTAACCTCCAGTCTCCTGGTACCTGTGGCTATTGATGATACAAATATTTCAACATGGGGCCCAGCAATCTCTTCCCATAGAGTTCTCAGGGATTTATTCACCTTTATGCCTTTTAAAATATCCAGCACCACTATAACCATCTTATTATTCTTACAGATAACTGAGATCGCCTTACAAACTTTCCTTGCCATCCCCCCATCATTTCTTTAGCATCTATACCCTGAAACATTAAGCTGCCAGTTCTGACCATCCCCAAGCCACGTCTCTAGAGTCATTATGATATCAAAGATGTGCAGGTCAGGTGAATTGGTCATGCTAAATTGCCCAGAGACTACTCCAATAGTCAGGGGTAAATATAGGGTAGAGAAATGGGTCTGGGTGGGTTACTCTTCAGAGGGTCAGTGTGGACTGGTTGGGCCAAATGGCCTGTTTCCATACTGTAGGGAATCTAATCTAATCACAGTTCCATATTCCCAACCATGCCCTCAGTTCTTACCTGTTAGGCCTGTTGCATGAAATCAGTGCAGTTTAATTTATCAGTCCCACATCGTTCTCTGCTTTGTTCCTGCCCTGACTGTTTGACTTGTTCCTTTTCCCAACTGTACCAGTCTCATACTGATCTCTTTTGTCACTATCTCCACAATGTCCCTGCCTGTACATTAGTCTACTTCCAATTCAGGTGCATGTCTATCTTAAATGGGTCACTTCTATCCCAGAAGAGATTCCAAAAGATCAAAAAAATGTGAATCCTTCTCCCCGTATCAGCTCCTCAGCCACACATTCATCTGCTCTATCCTCCTACTTCCATCCTCACTAGCTTGGGGCACTGGGAATAATCCAGAAACATTCTTTTAAAATTCTTCCTAACTTCCAATATTCTCTCCTCAGAATCTCATCCCTTTCTCTTATGCCGTCAGTTCCGACTTGTACAACAACCTCCTGCTGGTCTCTCTCCCCTTTGAGAATAGTCTGCACTCTGTCCAAGATACCTTTGATCCTGGCACCATGGAGGCAATATACTATTGTGATGGCCGCAGAAACATCTCTTTGTGCCTCTGACTGGAGAGTCCCCCATCACAATTGATCACCTGGAACCATACCTCTTCTTAAATTAGAACCGGTCTTGGTACTAGAAACCCGGCTGTTAATGCTACATTCCCGAGTCCATCACCACCTACTCTTTCCAAAACAGCATAAGCGTTTGAGACAGGGGTAGCCACAGGAGACTTCTGCACAACCTGCCTCCCTCTCCTACCTTTCCTGAAGGTCACCCTTCTACTTGACTGAATCTTCAGATTATCTCCCTTCCTGCAACTGCCACTCATCATACCCTCTCGCTCCTGTACATTCCTCATTGCCTCTAGATGCCACTCGAATCGATCCATGCAATCTGATAGGATTCATGATCAAACACACCTCTTGTAGACATAATCATCAGCAACATGGAAACTCTCCATCTCCCACATCCAACTGGAAGAGCACATAAAGACCATCTTTGCACCTTAATCTACTGACACAAAACAACTCAGTCTTACTGCTCTTAAAACACTGCTCCAGGCTAACTTAGTACTTATGTCTTAAACTTTTTTAAAAAAATATAATTGAGAGTTAGATCTCAATAAAAACAGAATCAAAATAGAACCCACTCTACTCACTACTGTAGATTGACAAAATAAATGTAAGGCTGCATTTTAAAATGAACCACAGCCACTCCCCTGTTGTGAGCTCCCCCACACAGATTTCTCCAAGGTGTGAATTTTGCTATTTGTTTATTTTTCTTAGACAAATTCCAATGCCCAGAATTTGAAATGTAAAAGCAGAGGCAGTCAGTAGTGCAGGTTCACTTCTCTGTTGTTTTACTTGTGTCACTTCCCATGTGGTCGCTGCTTTGTGGTCCTCTTTCTTGAAATGTTGTTGATTTGATTTTTTTTTCCCCAAAGTTCCAAAACAATGCAACAGTTCATAAAACAGCAATTAATACCCGTAGAATTTGAGGAAATCAGCTGCAAGACTGAAAATACCTCATAAAAGGAACAGTCCGTATAGCCACAATCTTTTGTTTGTGAGTTCGATCAGTTGCGGAGTGAGATTTGAACCTGTATCTCCATAACAATTTTCCTGGACCTTTGGAATGACAGTCCAATGATATTATCACTTCATAACCATGTCCAGCAGGAGTTAAAAGCAGTTGGCTATTAAGAGTTGGAGGATTTTTAAATATTATTTTTAATTTTAAGTAGTTAATACCATATATCATGTCATTCTGCTGCAGCTCTCTTTGAAGAATTATTACAGACAGATGGATTCCCAAAGACATTTAACACATTAAAAACCAAGAGCATTTTTGTGGAGCTTGTGAAAAGTTCCAAGCTTCAAATGGTAATGCACATGCTCTTATCAGGTTAACTCATTTAACTGTGTACACAAACAACCTTCAAATACAACCACTCCCCAACTGATCTTTTATACATTGAGAAATATTTAGAGTCATAGAGATGTACAGCAGGGAAAGAGACCCTTCGGTCCAACCCGTCCATGCCGACCAGATATCCCAACCCAATCTAGCACCCGGCCCGTATCCTTCCTATTCATATACCCATCCAAATGCCTTTTGGATGTTGCAACTGTACCAGTCTCCGTCACTTCCTCTGGCAGCTCATTCCATACACATACTACCCTCTTTGTGAAAATGTTGCCCCTTAGGTCTCTTTTATATCTTTCCCATCTCATCCTAAAACTATGCCCTCTAGTTCTGGAGCCCCCGACCCCAGGGAAAAGACTTTGTCTATTTATCCTATCCATGCCCCATAATTTTGAATACCTCTATAAGGTCACCCCTCAGCCTCCGACATTCCAGGGAAAATAACTCCAGCCTGTTCAGCCTCTCCCTATAGCTCAAATCCTCCAACCCTGGCAAAAATCTTTTCTGAACCCTTTCAAGTTTCACAACATCCTCCTGATAGGAAGGAGACCAGAATTACACGTAATATTCCAACAGTGGCCTAACCCATGTCCTCTACAGACGCAACATGACCTCCCATCTCTTATACTCAATACTCTGACCAATAAAGGAAAGCATACCAAACGCCTTCTTCACTATCCTATCTACCTGCGACTCCACTTTCAAGGCGCTATGAACCTGCACTCCAAGGTCTCTTTGTTCAGCAACACTCCCTAGGACCTTACCATTAAGTGTATAAGTCCTGCTAAGATTTGCTTTCCCAAAATGCAGCACCTTGCATTTATCTGAATTAAACTCCATCTGCCACTTCTCAACCCATTGGCCCATCTGGTCCAGATCCTGTTGTAATCTGAGGTAACCCTCTACATCTCCAATTTTAGTGTCATCTGCAAACTTACTAACTGTACCTCTTATGCTCGCATCCAAATCATTTATGTAAATCACAAAAAGTAGAGGACCCAACACCAAGCCTTGTAGCAATCCACTGGTCACAGGCCTCCAATCTGAAAAACAACCCTCCACCACCACCCTCTGTCTTCTACCTTTGAGCCAGTTCTGTATCCAAATGGCGAGTTCTCCCTATATTCAGAAAGATCTAACCTTGCGAATCAGTCTCCCATGGGAAACCTTATCGAATGCCTTACTGGAGTCCATGTAGATCACATCTACTGCTCTGCCCTCATCAATCTTGTTACTTCTTCAAAAAGCTCAATAAAGTTTGTGAGACATGATTTTTCACGCACAAAGCCATGTTGACTATCCCGAATCAGTCCTTGCCTTTCCAAATACATGTACACCCTGTCCCTCAGGATTCACTCCAACAACTTGCCCACCAGCGACGTCAGGCTCACTGGTCTCTAATTCCCTGGCTTGTTCTTACCACCCTTTTTAAACAAACAGTGGCACCACGTTTGCCAACCTCCAGGCTTCCGGCACCTCACCTGTGACTATCAATGATAGAAATATCTCAGCATGAGGCTCAGCAATCGCTTCTCTAGCTTCCCTGACAGTTTTCGGGTACACCAGACCAGGTTCTGGGAATTTATGCAATTTTAACTGTTTCAAGACATCCAGCACTTCCTCCTCAGTAACCTGGACGTTTTGCAAGGTGTTACCATCTATTTCCCTACAGTTTATATCTTCCATATCCTTTTCCACAGTAAATACTAATGCAAAATACTCGTTCAGTATCTCCCCCATTTTCTGTGGCTCCACACAAAGGCCGCCTTGCTAATCTTTGAGGGGCCCTATTCTCTTTCTAGTTACCCTTTTGTCCTTAATATATTTGTAAAAACACTTTGATTCTCCTTAATTCTATTTGCCAAAGCTATCTCATGTCCCCTTTTTGCTCTCCTGATTTCCCTCTTAAGAATACTCCTACTGCCTTTATACTCTAAGAATTCACTCGATCTGTCCTGTCTATACCTTACATATGCTTCCTTCTTTTTCTTAACCAAACCCTCAATTTCTTTAGTCATCCAGCATTCCCTATACCTACCAGCCTTTCCTTTAACCCTAACAGGAATATAGTCTCTCTGGATTCTCGTTATCTAATTTCTGAAGGCTTCCCATTTTTCCAACCGTCCATTTACCTGCAAACATCTGCCCCCAATCAGCTTTCAAAAGTTCTTGCCTAATACTGTTAAAATTCGCCTTTCTCCAATTTAGAACTTCAACTTTTAGATCTGGTCTATCCTTTTCCATTACTATTTTAAATCTAATAGAATTATGGACACTGGCCTCAAAGTACTCCCCCACCGACACCTCAGTCACCTGCCCTTCCTTATTTCCCAAGAGTAGGTCAAGTTTTACACCTTCTCTAGTAGGTACATCCACATACTGAATCAGGAAATCTTCTTGAACACACTTAACAAATTCCTCTCCATCTAAACCTTTAACACTATGGCAGTCCCAGTCTACGTTTGGAAAGTTAAAATCCGCTACCATAACCACCCTATTATTCTTACAGATAGCTGAGATCTCCTTACAAGTTTGTTTCTCAATTTCCCTCTGACTATAAGAAGGTCTATAATACAATCCGAATAAAGTGATCATCCGTTTCTTATATCTCAGTTCCACCCAAATAACCTCCCTGGATGTATTTACAGCGATATCCTCCCTCAGCACAACTATAATGCTATCCCTTATCAAGAAAGCCACTCCCCCTCCTCTCTTGCCTCCCTTTCTATCCTTCCGGCAGCATTTGTATCCTGGAACATTAAGCTGCCAGTCTTGCCGATCCTGGAGTCATGTTTCTATAATTGCTATGATATCCCAGTCCCATATTGTTAACCATGCCCTGAGTTCATCTGCCTTCCCCATTAGGCCCCTTGCATTAAAATAAACGCAGTTTAATTTATTAGTCCTACCTTGTCCCTGCCTACCCTGATTGTTTGACTTGCTTCTGTTCTCAACTGTACCAGTCTCAGATTGATCTCTTTCCTCACTAACTCTTTGGGTCCCAACCCCCCCTCCGTCACCCTTACTAAGTTAAATCCTCCTGAGCAGCTCTAGCAAATTTCCCTGCCAGTATATTAGTCCCCTTCCAATTTAGGTGCAATCCGTCCTTCTTGTACAGGTCACTCCTACCCCAAAAGAGATTCCAATGACCCAAAAATGTGAATCATTCTCCCATACCCCAGCTCCTCAGCCATGCATTCATCTGCTCTATTCTTCTATTCCTGCCCTCACTAGCTCGTAGCACCAAGAGTAATCCAGATATTACTACTCTTGAGGACCTCCTTTATAAATTCCCACTTAACTCTCTGTATTTTCCCTCCAGAATCCATGTCATTGGTTCTAATGTGGACAATGATCTCTTGCTGGCCCCTCTCCCCCATGAGAACATTCTGCACCTCTCGGAGACATCCTTGATCCTGGCACAAGGGAAGCAACACACCATTCTGCTTTTTCACTGCTGGCCACAGAAACGTCTGTCTGTACCTCGGACTAGAAAATCCCCTAACACAATTGTTCTTTTGGAACCCGACATACCCCTCATTGCATTAGAGCCGGTTTCAATACCAGAAACTTGGCTGCTCGTGCTCCCCTGAGAATCCATCACCCCTACATTTTCCAAAACAGCATACCTGTTTGAAATGGGTATAGCCACAAAAGACTCCTGCACTAATCGCCTACCTCTCTTACCTTTCCTGGAGTTAACCCATCTATGTGACTGTATCTGAGACTTTCCCCCTTCCTATAACTGCCATCCATCACATACTGTTGCTGTTGCAAATTCCTCATTGCTTCTAACTGTCTCTCCAACCGATCCACTCGATCTGATAAGATTCACAGCCAACAACATTTATGGCAGATATAATCTGCAGTAACCCTTAAACTCTTTTTAAAATCCCACATCTGACAAGAACATATCACTCTACTAAAGACCATTTTTGCTCCTTCACAATCTACAGACCCAGAAAATATCACCATCTTATTCCTCAACAAACACTGCCCCAGGTTAAATGGATAGCAATGGCTTATATTTTAAGTTTAATCAAGAGACATATCTCCAAAAACATATAAGCAAGAAAGAACCCATTTTACTCACTACTGCAGACATTCTGTAGTTCACTTAAAACAATTAACTTATCTTTTGCATGTAGGTTTGCTTGCTGAACTGAAAGGTTCATTTCCAGACATTTCATTACCTGACTATGGAACATCTTCAGTGGACCTCATGCAAAGCAATGCTGAAAATTCCTGCTTTCTATTTATATGTTTGGTTTTTTTGGGTTGTGATGTAAGTTCCTGTGGCCATGTTATTTCCTGTGATGAAGTCACTTCCTGTTCCTTTTCTCAGGGGGTGGTAGATGGGGTCTAACTCAATGTGTTTGTTGATAGAGTTCCGGTTGGAATGCCATGCTTCTAGGATTTCTTGTGCGTGTCTTTGTTTGGCTTGTCTTAGGATGAATGCTTTGTCCCAGTCGAAGTGGTGCCCTTCCTCATCTGTATGTGAGGATACTAGTGAGAGAGGATACTAGTGAGAGAGGGTCATGTCTTTTTGGGGTTAGTTGGTGTTCATGTATCCTGGTGGCTAGTTTTCTGCCTGTTTGTCCAATGTAGTGTTTGTTACAATCTTGCACAGTATTTTGTAAATGACATTAGTTTTGCTCATTGTCTGTATAGGGTCTTTCTAGTTCATTAGCTGCTGTTGTAGTATGTTGGTGGGTTTGTGGGCTACCATGATGCCAAGAGGTCTGAGTAGTCTGGCAGTCATTTCCGAGATGTCTTTGATGTAGGGGAGAGGCTAGTGTTTCTGGATGTGTTTTGTCTGCTTGTTTGGGTTTGTTGCTGAGAAAATCAGCAGACTGTGTTCATTGGGTACCCATTCTTTTTGAATATACAGTATACGTGATTTTGTTTTGTAGGAAGATGTTACCTAGTAAGGGAATGAAACGTCTGGAAATTAACCTTTCAGCTCAGCAAGCAAACCTACATCTAAAACCTCAACCTGAGCTGCAAATCTTCTCAAAACTCGCTAATTAACTTATTCAATTCTGTGCTGTGAACTTCGCCCAGCAGCTCCTCCAAGGTCAGTTGTGAAATTCACTGTTTGTTAGTTTTTCCAGACGCACTCCGATGTCTAATGATACATGAATTCAAACAGCAAAGGCAGTGTCAGTTTCTTTCTTTCTCTCTCTCTCTCGCACTGAGCTCACCATGTGCTTCCTTTGTCTGTGCTTCTCCCTTTTAAAACTGCTGTTGTTTTGACTTTCGTTTTCAAAGTTCCAAAACAATGCACTTGACTTAATAAGTTATATAATATTAACTTATATAATAGGATAACTATTTCATGGTTCATAGGTTTGAATTTAAAATGTGTTGTGGATGGAATATCTGCTGCAACTTCTCCAAAGACCACCTTCAATAGACAGAATAAAAGTAACCCCAAAACCAATGGACCAAAAGCTAGCCTCTGCAGTCCAGCCACAAACATTGATAGATAATTTAAAAATTCACTAAAGAAGGAGCCTCCACAAATATCCCCATCCTCAATGAAAAGGAATTCCAACACATCACTGCAGATGACAAAGTTTATGCATTTGGAAGCATCTTCAGTTAGAGATCCTGCTAGAGTTTACAATTTTTCCATGTTCCTCCTGATGACCCCAGCATCACAGAGATCAGTCTTCAGTCAACTCGATTCACTACACATGAAGTCATGAAATGGCCGAAGGTACGAGATACTTAGCAGATTAGATTAGATTAGATTACTTAGTGTGGAAACAGGCCCTTCAGCCCAACAAGTCCATACCGACCCACCGAAGCGCAACCCAAGAGGCGGTGGTATTCTGGTAATGTCACTGGATTTATAATCTAGAATCCCAGCTGGTGATCTGGGGTCATGATCACCAAATGCCACCATAGAGAAATTTGAATTTAACAAAAAAAACTGGAAAAGGAAAAGCTAGCTGAATTACAACCATGAAGACTGTCAAATGTCATAGATCTCAAATTTGTATTTTAGCCTGAAATTCAGGGAAGGGAATCTGCAGTCTTTACCTGGCTTGGCCCACATGTAACTCCAGATTATCATTCTGAGCTGTCCTCTGGGCAATTAGAGATGGACAATGAATAGGGGTGACCTAGTTCTAAAGGCTATGGGCCCTTCCTGATAAATTTCTGGGATCAATACTCCAGAACGTGCTCCAGGAATAAAATGCAGTCATAGTCAAACTGTTCCAGTATAGTTACACACAATGGCATTGACGCCAGCCATGTGGAAGATTGCTCAGATACATCCTGTGCACAAAAAGCAGGATGTGACTAGCCCAGTTAAGAACTGGGCAAATGGAATCAAAGGTTATAGGGACAAAGCAAGATTAAGCTATTGAGTTGGATGATCAGCCATGATCGTGATGAATGGCAGAGCAGGCTCGAAGGGCTAAACAGCCTCCTCCTGCTCCTATTTATGTTTCAATGTTTCAATAGTCCATCTAGAATCAAAGTAACTTTTTAAAAATTAATTCACAGGATGAGGGTTTTACTGACTAGGATCAGCATTTAGTGCCTGTTCCTCATCATCCAGAGAGCAGTTAAAAGTCAGCCGTAGAGAGTCAACTACATTGCTGGGGTCTGGAGTCAGATATAGGCCAGACCAGGTAAGGATGTCCATTTCCTTCCTTAGAAGGATATTAGTGAGCCAGATGGGTTTTTCCGACAATCGATAACGGATTCACGGTCATCAATACACTTTTCATTTCAGATTTATTTTTTAAAATTGCATTCATATCCCATCTGCCATGGCAGGATTAGAACCTGGGTCTCCAGAACATTCCTGGGTCACTGGATTAACAATCCAGCAATAACACCACGAGGTCATCACAGAACATAGAACAGTACAACACAGTACCAGCCCTTCAGCCCTCGATGTTTTGCCAACCTTTTATTCTATTCTAAAAATCAAACTAACCGACATACCCTTCATTGCATCATCATCCATGTGCCTATCCAAGAGTCGCTTAAATGTCCCTAATGTATCTGACTCTACTACCACTGCTGGCATTCCACACACCCACCACTCTAAAAGATTTACCTCTGACATCTCTCAAACATTCCTTAAATCATCTGATGGGCGGCACGGTGGCACAGTTATGGGCGGCACGGTGGCACAGTGGTTAGCACTGCTGCCTCACAGCGCCAGAGACCGGGGTTCAGTTCCCGCCTCAGGCGACTGACTGTGTGGAGTTTGCACGTTCTCCCCGTGTCTGCGTGGGTTTCCTCCGGGTGCTCCAGTTTCCTCCCACATTCCAAAGATGTGCAGGTCAGGTGAATTGGCCATACTAAAATTGTCCCTAGTATTAGGTAGGGGGTAAATGTAGGGGTATGGGTGGGTTACGCTTCGGCAGGTCGGTGTGGACTTGTTGGGCCGAAGGGCCTGTTTCCACACTGTAAGTAATCTAATCTAATCTTAAAATTATTCCTTCTTTTGAGAGCCATTTCCACCCTGAAAAAAAATCTCTAGTTATCCACTCTATCTATGCTTCTCATCATCTTGTACACCTCCATCAAGTCACCTCTCACCCTTCTTCGCTCCAATGAGAAAAGCTCTAGCTCTCTCAATCTTTCTTCATAAGACATGCCCTCCAGTCCAGGGAGCATGCTGGTAAATCTCCTCTGCACCCTCTCTAAAGATCCCACAACTTTCCTACAAGAACTGAACACAATATTCCAAGTGTGGTCTAACCAGGGCTCTTTAAAGGAGGTGCAGCAAAACCTTGTGGCTCAAACTCAATTCCCCTGCTAATGAAAGCTAACACACCATACGCTTTCTCAACAGCCTTGTACTCTGCATTCAAATTTGACCTTCCAAAATGAATCATTTCACACTTTTCCACATTGAACTCCATCTGCCACTTCTCAGCACAGTTCTGCATCCTGTCAACATCCCCATTGCAACCTACAACAGTCTTCCACGCTATCCAGAACGCCACCAACCTTCACACCATCTGCAAACTTACTAACCTATCCTTCCACTTCCTCATCCAAGTCATTTATAAAAATCACAGAGCAGAGGTCCCAGAACAGTTCTGTGAGGAACACCACTGGTCACGGAGCTCCAGGCTGAATACTTTCAGTTTACCACCACCCTCTGTCTTCTACAGACCAGCCAATTTTGTATTAGCTCCTCTAATGGAAATATCATCAACAGTCTCTTCAAGTGGAACTTGGACAGCAAGAACCTGCTCACTGAAGCTCAGTTTAGGTTCGGTCAGGCACTCTCACATACATCCCCCTACAGCTTTGGCCCAAAACTGGACAAAAGTGACAAAAGGGCTGAGAAGGCGATTGCCCTTAACATCAAAGACACAGTGTAGCATCAAGGAGCTCCAGCAAAACTACACCCCATTGGAATCATGGGAAAAACTTCCTGCTGGTTGAAGTCATACCTAGCACAAAAGGAAGATTTTCTTTTGTAGCTCAATTCAGGACATCACTGCAAGCATTCCTCTGCTGATCCATCCTTCCATTATATGGTCAAATGTGAGCATGTTTGATAATGATTGCGTAATGTTCAGTACCATTTGTGACTCCTCATAAACTGAAATAAACCGTGTTCAAATGCAACAAGACCTGGATAATGTCCAGGCTTTTCCAGATAAGTGGCAAGTAACTTCCAGGTCATACAAGTGCTAGGCAATAACCACTTCCCACAAAAGAAAAATCAAGCTTTATTACTGAATTTCCACAATTAACATCTTGGGGGTCACCACTGATCAGAAACTGAAGCGCACCAGGCATGTAAATTATTTGGCTGCAAGTGCAGATCAGGAGCTTAGAATTCTGTGGCTACCCACATCCTGACTCCACAAGGTACAAGTCAGGAATGTGGTAGAAGAGTGCTACTCCAACAATACTTAAGTAATTTGAGACTATTCAATTCAAAGTAGCAAACGTGGCTGGAACTCCATCTAAACCATGCAACACTCCCTTCACCACCAACACATAGCAACTACAGTCTATATCATCTACAAGATGCTGTGCAATAACTTATGAAGGATTATTAGAGAATAGTTTCTAAACTTAGGACAAGGGCATTGGGTATCTCGAAATAATCGCAACCTGCAAGGTTTCCCAGTGAGCCATACAGTTTCCAGATTCTACATCGTGTCACATGTTGCTTTGATGTTAAGCATACAGTTTCCTGCAAATGCAGAATGTTTTTAAATGAGGGAATTTAGCTTTTATATAGATTGGGTTAAATTTACTAACCTACGTCATGAGGATAATAAATTTCTTGAATATCTGTACAATAGTTTTCCCCAACAACATTGAGGACAAACAGAGCCACTTTTTAAAATTCTCTTATGGGATGTGGGCATTGCTGGCTGGGCCAGCATTTGTTACCCATCCCTGTTTAGAAGATGGTGGTGAGCTGCTTTTTGATCCACTGCAATTCATCTGCTGTAGGTAGATTCAAAATGCCATCAGGATGGGAGTTCCAGGATTTTGACGCAGTCACACTGCAGGAACTGTAATCTGTTTCCAAGTCAGAATGGAGGGGAACTTACAGGTGATGTTCCCATGTATCTGACGTCCTTGTCCTAGATGAAGTGGTCATGGATTTGGAAGGTGCTGTATAAGGATCTTTGTAAATTTCTGCAGTCCATCCTGGAAATGGTACACACTGCTGCACCTGAATAATGGTGGAGGGAGGTGATGCTTGTGGAAGTAGTGCTGTACTATCCTGCATGGTGTCAAGCTTCTTGAGTGTTGTTGGAGTTGTTTCATTCAGGTAAGTGGGCAGTGTTCCATTACACTCTTAAGCAATGTCTTGTGGATGGCAGACAGGCTTTGGGGAGTCAGGTGGAGAGTTATTCACTTCAGTACTCCTAGCCTCAGACCTGACTTTGTATTCATGTGGCGTGTTCAGTTGAGTTTCTGTTAGTGATAACTCTCAGGATGTTGATAATGGGGATTTGATGATGATAATGAATGTCAAGGAGTGGTGGTCAGATTGCCTCTTATTGTAGATGGTCATTGACTGGTATCTGTGTGGTGTGCACGCTACCGTTCACTTCTCAGCCCAAGCCTGGATACTGTTCAAATGCATCAAGATCTGTACATGGGCTGATTCAGTATGTGAGGAGTTCCAAATGCTGCGCAATGTACAGCAATCAGCAGCAAACATTCCCACTTCTCTGACTTTATAATGGAGGGAAGGTTATTGATGAAGCAGCTGAAATGGTTTGGCCTAGGGCACTACTCTGATGAACTCCTGCAGAATATTCTGCTGACCTCCAAAAGCCCTATCTTCTTGTGTTGAAAATGTGTTGCTGGAACAGCACAGCAGGTCAGGCAGCATCCAAAGAGCATGAGAATCGACATTTCAGGCATGAGCCCTTCTTCAGGAATGAGGAGAGTGTGCCAAGCAGGCTAAGATAAAAGATGGGGAGGAAGGACTTGGGAGAGAGGTGTTGGAAATGCAATAGGTGGAAGGAGGTCAAGGTGAGGGTGATAGGCTGAAGTGGGGGTGGGGGCGGAGAAGTCAGGAAGAAGATTGCAGGTTAGGAAGGTGGTGCTGAGTTCGAGGGATTTGACTGAGACAAGGTGGGGGAGGGGAAATGAGGAAACTGGAGAAATCTGAGTTCATCCCTTGTGGTTGGAGGGTTCCTAGGCAGAAGATGAGGCGCTCTTCCTCCAGCCATCGTACTGCTATAGTCTGGCGATGGAGGAGTCCAAGCACCTGCATGTCCTTGATGGAGTGGGAGGGGGAGTTGAAGTGTTGAACCACGGGGTGATTGGGTTGGTTGGTCCGGGTGTCCCAGAGGTGTTCTCTGGAACGTTCCGCAAGATGGCGGCCTGTCTCCCCAATATAGAGGAGGCCACATCGGGTGCAGCGGATGCAGGAAATGATGTGTGTGGAGATGCAGGTGATTTTGTGGTGGATATGGAAGGATCCCTTGGGGCCTTGGACGGAAGCAAGGGGGGAGGTGTGGGTGCAAGTTTTGCATTTCTTGCAGTTGCAGGGGAAGGTGCCGGGAGTGGAGGTTGGGTTGGTGGAGGGTGCGGACCTGATGAGGGAGTCATGGAGGGAGTGGTCTTTTCGGAACGCTGATAGGGGAGGGGAGGGAAATATATCTCTGGTGGTGGGGTCCGTTTGGAGGTGGCGGAAATGACGACGGATGATACAATGTATATGGAGGTTGGTGGAGTGGTAGGTGAGGACCAGTGGGGTTCTGTCCTGGTGGCGAGTGGAGGGACGAGGCTCAAGGGCGGAGGAGCGGGAAGTGGAGGAGATGTGGTAGAAGGCATCGTCGATCACGCCTGGGGGGAAATTGCGGTCTTTGAAGAAGGAGACCATCTGGGTTGTATGGTTTTGGAACTGGTCCTCCTGGGAGCAGATGCGGTGGAGACGAAGGAATTGGGAGTATGGGATGGCGTTTTTACATGGGGCAGGGTGGGAGGAGGAGTAGTTAAGGTAGCTGTGGAAGCCAGTCGGCTTATAGTAAATGTCCGCGTTGATTCGGTCGCCCGAGATAGAAATGGAAACGTCTCGGAAAGGGAGGGAGGAGTCTGAGACGGTCCAGGTAAATTTGAGGTCGGGGTGGAAGGTGTTAGTAAAGTGGATGAACTGTTTAACCTCCTCATGGGAGCACGAGGCAGCGCTGATACAGTCATCGATGTAGCAGAGGAAAAGGTGGGGAGTGGTGCCAATGTAGCTGCGGAAGATGGACTGCTCCACATATCCTACAAAGAGGCAGGCATAGCTGCCCATGGCTACTCCTTTGGTTTGGAGGAAGTGGGAGGATTGGAAAAAGAAGTTGTTCAGGGTGAGGGCCAATGCAGTCAGTCAAGGAGGGTGTCAGTGGAAGGGTACTGGTAGGTACAGCGGGAAAGGAAGAAGCGGAGGGCTTTGAGTCCTTTGTGATGGAGGTGTACAGGGACTGGATGTCCCTGGTGAAGATAAGGCATTGGGGACCGGGGAAGCAAAAATCATGGAGGAGGTGGAGGGCGTGGGTGGTGTCCCGAACGTAGGTGGGGATTCTTGGACTAAGGGGGACAGGACAGTGTCGAGGTATGCAGAGATGAGTTCTGTGGGGCAGGAGCAGGCTAAGATAATGGGTCGGCCAGGGCAGTCAGGTTTGTGGATTTTGGGCAGGAGGTAGAAACGGGCGATGCGGGGTTGTGGACTACGAGGTTGGAGGCGGTGGATGGGAGATCCTCTGAGGTGATGAGGTTATGGATGGTCTGGGAGATGATGGTTTGGTGGTGGGAGGTGGGGTCATGATCAAGGGGGCAGTAGGAGGAGGTGTCCACGAGCTGGCGTTTAGCCTCAGCGGTGCAACGGTCGGTGCGCCAAGCTACTACCGCGCCTCCCTTGTCTGCCGGTTTGATAGAGAGGTTGGGGTTGGGGTTGGAACAGAGGGAGTGGAGGGCTACGCGTTCCGAGGGTGAGAGGTTGGAGTGGGTGAGAGGGGTGGAGAAGTTGAGGCGGTTAATGTCATGGCAGTTGACTGTATTGGACCCCACCACCAGAGATATATTTCCCTCCCCTCCCCTATCAGCGTTCCGAAAAGACCACTCCCTTCATGACTCCCTGGTCAGGGCCACACCCCCCACCAACCCAACTTCCACTCCCGGCACCTTCCCCTGCAACCGCATGAAATGCAAAACTTGCACCCACACCTCCCCCCTTACTGCCCTCCAGGGCCCCAAGGGATCCTTCCATATCCATCACAAATTCACCTGCACCTCCACACATATCATTTACTGCATCCGCTGTACCCGATGTGGCCTCCTCTATATTGGGGAGACAGGCCGTCTACTTGCGGAACATTTCAGAGAACACCTCTGGGACACCCGGACCAACCAACCCAATCACCCGTGGCTCAACACTTCAATTCCCCCTCCCACTCCACCAAGGACATGCAGGTCTTTGGACTCCTCCATTGCCAGACCATAGCAACACGATGGCTGGAGGAAGAGCGCCTCATCTTCCGCCTGGGAACCCTCCAACCACAAGGGATGAACTCAGATTTCTCCAGTTTCCTCATTTCCCCCCACCCCCCCACCTTGTCTCAGTCAAATCCCTCGAACTCAGCACCATCTTCCTAACCTGCAATCTTCTTCCTGACCTCTCCGCCCCCACCCCCACTCCGGCCTATCACCCTCACCTTGACCTTCTTCCACCTATCGCATTTCCAACATCCCTCCCCCAAGTCCCTCCTCCCTACCTTTTATCTTAGCCTGCTTGGCACACTCTCCTCATTCCTGAAGAAGGGCTCATGCCCGAAACGTCAATTCTCCTGCTTGCTGGATGCTGTCTGACCTGCTGCGCTTTTCCAGCAACACGTTTTCAACTCTGATCTCCAGCATCTGCAGTCCTCACTTTCTCCTCGAAGATTTATCTTCCTGTGTGCCAGGTATGACTCCAAACAGGTGAGGGTTTGCCCCCAATTCCTACTCATTCCAGTTTTGCTGGGGCCTCTCAATGCCATACTCAATGTCGAATGTGTCCTCGATGTCACTCTCACCTCAACTCTGTAATTCAGCTCTTCTGTCTATGTTTGAACCAAAGCTGTAAGAAGGTCAGGAGCTGAGTGAACCCGCCAGAACCCAAACTAAGGTGGTTACTGCAGAACAGATGCTGCTTGATAGCACTGTTGGGGACATCTTCCATCATTTTACTGACGATCAAGAGCAGACTGATGGGATAGTAATTGACTGGGCTGGATTTGCCTTGCTTTTTGTACACAAGACATACCAGGGCAACTTTCCATATTGTCCGGTAGGTGCCAATGTTATATTGTTACTGGAACATGCTTGGCGAGAAGAGCAGCAAGTTCTGGAGCACACATCTTCAGTACTATTGTCAAAATGTTGTCAGGGCCCATAGCTTTTGCAGTATTTAGTGTTTCTAACCATTTCTTGAAATCATGTGGAGTGAATCGAATTGGCTGAAGATTGGCATCTGTAATACCAATGTATGAGGCGGAAATTGATCATCCATTCAACACATCTGGCTGATGATTGTTGCAAACACTTCTGCCTTTTCCTTAGCACTGATCAATGCCTACACACCACATGGACTACAGAAGTTCAAAAAGACAGCTTGCCACCATTTTCTTGGGACAATTCAGAAGGAGCAAAACAAAACTATGCTGGCCCAGCCAGTGATTCCACACCCTTAAATGAACAAACACAGAAGTTATTAAAGGATTGGGTCCAGACTTGGAGGGCAGAGAATACAGGAAGTGAGATACAGAAGATGGCATGGTGACAAGAAAAGTCTCAGGGAGACAGAAAAATATTGGTGAAAAGGTGGCAATCCACGTGATGGACTTGGGTCAGGAGCAGCAGCCAAAAAAGGAATGAGTACGTGGAAAATCCAATTACAAAGGCCTGGTTAATTTGCTTACATCTATTATAATATATCCTGACAGCACAAAGAATGGACAGCACTTAAAATCTACCATAAGATTTCGGAGTACAATTTATGAATCATTGTAATATGACTATGCCACTATGCCATATGGAACTCCAATGCATAGACAATTGGTTTTTCAAAAGCAATGCAGCCACCAACTCGGAAACTTTGCCAGAAGATGGGCCCCAGCTATGCCTGCCTCTTCGTAGGATATGTGGAACAGTCCATCTTCCGCAACTACACTGGCACCACCCCCCACCTTTTCCTCCGCTACATCGATGACTGTATCGGCGCTGCCTCGTGCTCCCACGAGGAGGTTGAACAGTTCATCAACTTTACTAACACCTTCCATTCCGACCTGAAATTCACCTGGACTGTCTCAGACTCCTCCCTCCCCTTCCTAGACCTTTCCATTTCTATCTCGGGCGACCGACTCAACACAGACATCTATTATAAACCGACTGACTCCCACAGCTACCTGGACTACACCTCCTCCCACCCTGCCCCCTGTAAAAACGCCATCCCATATTCCCAATTCCTTCGTCTCCGCCGCATCTGCTCCCAGGAGGACCAATTCCAACACCGCACAGCCCAGATGGCCTCCTTCTTCAAGGACCGCAGATTCCCCCCAGACGTGATCGACGATGCCCTCCACCGCATCTCCTCCACTTCCCGCTCCTCCGCCCTTGAGCCCCGCTCCTCCAACCGCCACCAAGACAGAACCCCACTGGTTCTCACCTACCACCCCACCAACCTGCGCATACAACGTATTATCCGCCGCCATTTCCGCCACCTCCAAACGGACCCCACCACCAAGGATATATTTCCCTCCCCTCCCCTATCAGCGTTCCGCAAGGACCACTCCCTTGTCAGATCCACACCCCCCACCAACCCAACCTCCACCCCCGGCACCTTCCCCTGCAACCGCAGGAAATGTAAAACTTGCGCCCACACCTCCACACTCACTTCCCTCCAAGGCCCCAAGGGATCCTTCCATATCCGCCACAAGTTCACCTGTACCTCCACACACATCATCTATTGCATCCGCTGCACCCGATGTGGCCTCCTCTATATTGGTGAGACAGGCCGCTTACTTGCGGAACGCTTCAGAGAACACCTCTGGGCCGCCCGAACCAACCAACCCAATCACCCCGTGGCTCAACACTTTAACTCCCCCTCCCACTCCACCGAGGACATGCAGGTCCTTGGACTCCTCCACCGGCAGAACACAACTACACGACGGCTGGAGGAGGAGCGCCTCATCTTCCGCCTGGGAACCCTCCAACCACAAGGTATGAATTCAGATTTCTCCAGCTTCCTCATTTCCCCTCCCCCCACCTTGTCTCAGTCGGTTCCCTCAACTCAGCACCGCCCTCCTAACCTGCAATCCTCTTCCTGACCTCTCCGCCCCCACCCCACTCCGGCCTATCACCCTCACCTTGACCTCCTTCCACCTATCCCACCTCCATCGCCCCTCCCCCTAGTCCCTCCTCCCTACCTTTTATCTCAGCCTGCTTGGCTCTCTCTCTTATTCCTGATGAAGGGCTTATGCTCGAAACGTCGAATTCTCTATTCCTGAGATGCTGCCTAACCTGCTGTGCTTTGACCAGCAACACATTTGCAGCTGTGATCTCCAGCATCTGCAGACCTCATTTTTTACTCGAGAATGTTACCCTGCAGACTGCTTAAAAGCTAACTTGTTTTGAGAATCATACACTTAAAAAAAAATTAAAATTGATTACTATTGCATAATCCAGATAAGAGACTCTATGAGGAAGCCTGCGTAGATCATTGAAAACCTTTGGTCGAGTGAAATCAGGAAACCATCTGATGGGTATAATATCAGTTGATGCACTCAGAGATAATCCATGGGAATGAAGGTCAAAGAGGTGAGCAGAATCACTTCTAAACAGTAATACAAAAGAAACAGAATTCTTCTGCCTGTCCCAACTCATTTCACATTCACATCTAAAACAGTAATACAACTGCTTAAAAAGTGTGGCGCTGAGAAATCACAGTAGGTCAGGCAGCATCTGAGGAGCCTGCTCTTCGGATGCTGCCTGACCTGTTGTGCTTTTCTAGCGCCACACCTTTTGACTCTAATCTCCAGCATCTGCAGTCCCCACTTTCTCCTAGTGATATAACATATACAGATCTCTCCCCAAACTCCAAAAGAACTCCATACCCAAACAGTGACAATATCAAGGATATAGAACCCTTTCTCACTTAATCCAAACTGAAATATAACAAATACAGAATTTCCCACTACTCAGACAGAATTGCAATGGGAACACCACTGGAATATAATGCAAAAATGCAGTCTCTACTTTAAGAAGGGCAGGACAACATACACAGAATCCACAAACAGTAGTGGAATCTAAGTGCACATGCACTGTTCAACTGCATGAACAAGGGAAGCGAGGCAAAGAGACATTGCTTTCAGTCTAGTAAAGGAGGGAATGGTTTGCTGTAATTAAAGCAAATCCAATTACCAAAAATTGATTATATTTTCCCCAATCAAAATAGAGTTGTACTTCCACAATTCTGACTGAAGTTTAAGAATTTGATTTCTAACGAATGTAAATTATTAACTAAGCGGCATACATGAAAATGCAACCCTCAATAACACCCTTGCAATATAATAAGTCAGACTGAGCAATGTTTCAGTACTTGGCACAGAATTCTTCCCAGTACAATTCATTCCAAATCTTTGGTACCGTCCAGCGTCAGAAGCAGAGAATGTGCAGACGCGCTCCCAAACCTCGTCTTTACTTTGGCTTGTTGAGAACAGAGACTCACGAGTGCAGTCGTGAACAGGAGTCAACGGAGAGAGCACTAGGCAACGACATTCCTGAGACTTACTCCTACTACAAACAGCTGAGAAGGGAAAAGAAACTTGAAACAAACGGCGTGCTTTCAGCTCCTATCTGCCTTGTAGAAACAATACTGAGTAGGGAACTGGGAGGAGCAGCCAGTTTAACTACAGCTATGCGCATTCCAATACGTTAATGGGATAAAACATTGTTGCAAAATTCCTGCAAGGTATAAAGCACTGTAGGTCTATGCATTCCAATTTCAGCATCTGAGGAAGTTAGTCATTCTTAAATTGTAAAACCCTGAATTCAGATTTTAAAAACTGAAGCAAATCACCTGGAACATTCTCAACTCATTGATTATTCAAAGATGTAATACAATCCCAGGGAAGATAACGCCGAAGGCAACCTGCATTAATGTGCATCACCGTAAACTGCTTTCATTACTGTCACCACTAATAGTCCTTTCCAAATTTGGATCAACAAAACCTATAATCTAACTGCAGTGTAATGAGGTTGTGATCAAACAAATGTAGCTGCATTATAATCTAACTGTCTAACCATTGTACTATTGTAGGGACTAAAGGCTAAAACAACTGTACTTTAAACTGCACTGCAATTCTTTGTAAAATGTTTTCAAACCAGTGCAAACTTTTATTAATTCATGGGTACAACATCCCTTCAGAGCTGCACGCACTCGGTACTGGCACTGGGTTCCGGAAGTAGTTGCCGCGCTTGTCGCAGCCAAATACAAATTTACTGGGAATACTGGACGTGAGAGTCACTGACAAAGCCGGCATCTTCCTTCTTTACTCATCATCGCTTATTTGAATCATTCTGGTACGCAGTGAAGATATTTCCAGAGTTTTGCTAGATAGGGCGTTCGAGGATTGTGCTGGCGATAAAGAAGGAAGTGTAATGTATTTCCAAGTCAGGAAGTTATTTGATTTGAAGAATTTGGAATCAGTAATATTCCCTCGGGCTCGTTGCCCTCCTTTTACGCGGTAAATGTAGGTTTGAAACATGCAGTCTAAGAAGCCTTGGGATTTCTCATGGCATCTTGTCGATGATACACATGACAGCCTTTGTGTGTCTGTGTTGGGGAGATTGCGGAAGGGATGGTATGCAAATTAAACATGTCGCTTGCTGCTGAATGGTGTGCGGTTGGAGCAAAGTAGACAGCATTCCTGACAATGTGCTATGGAGATGGGGGAAATGCTATGGCAGTCACTAGTTACAATTCCCAGCCTCTAACTTCTTCTCGTGAACAGGTCTCAGAGGGCGAATCCAGTTAAGGTCCTGATCAAAGACAATCACAAGGATTTTGGTGTGGGGTAAAAACAGAAATGGAGAAACCTGCACCAACTGTGAAGAGAGTAAGATGACGCCAGGTTATAATACAACAGGCTTATGTGAAATCACAAGTTTCACCTGACAAAGGGGCAACACTCTGAAAACTTGTGATTTCAAATAAACCTGTTGGACTATAACCAGGTGTCCTCTGACTCCTGACCTTGTCCACCCAGCGAAACACCAGCACCGCCATATGATGAGGAGAGAACGATAGTTAACGTTTTGAGTCCTCTTCTTCTGTCGTTAAGATTGATATCAGACTCTAACTCTGTTTGTCTCTCCACAGATACTGCTGGACCAGCTGAGTTTCTCAAGAATTTTCTCTATGTTTCAGGTCTCCAGCATCTATAGTATTTTGCTTTTATTTGCATATTGATGTGCGATTTTACATTGTTAGTGCTTTTAAGTGTTAAATGGGAGATGTTTAAGAGCCAATTTTGTGATGGTTATTATCTGGAATGTGTGTGACTGGAACAGAATTTACCACTGAAAACTCAAGCCTGAATCTCAGTGCATTGGGCACCTCATTATGGGAGATGTTTCAAATGAAATTGAACATTGTGTACTTAGCAGTAAACATTCCCAATTCTGTCTTCATGATAGAGCAAGAATGATTCATAAAGCAGCTGAGGATAGTTAGGCCTAAGACTGTGCTATGAGATCCTCCTGCATCGATGTATTTGGCTAAGATAATTGGTTTCCAACAAGCACAACTGACTTCCTTTGTTCTGGACTAGTGTTGAGTTTGCCTTTTGATTTACATTGATTTCAATCTCACTAGGGCTCCTTGATGCCACAATTGGTCAAATGTTGCGCTGATGTCATGAGCAGCCAGAGCAAGTGGTGGAGGCTAGTATAATTACAACATTTAAAAGATATCTGGATGGGTATATAATAAGGAAGGGTTCAGAGGGGTATGGGCCAAATGCTGGCAAATGGGATTAGATTAATTTAGGATATCTGGTCCATATGGACGAGTTGGACCAAAGGGTCTGTTTCCATGTTGTACCTCTATGATTCTATGTCAATGACAGTTACATTCACCCGACCTCTGGAATTCAGCGCTTTTGCCTGTTCAATGCATGTCTGTAACAAGGTCAGTCAGTCAGTAGTCCTGGCCAAACCTACATTTAAAACTGGTGAGCAGATTATTGCTCAGCAACTGTCACTGAATAGCACTATCAGTTTTGCTGAGGATGAGTAGAAGACTAGGGAAATCAGACTTGTCCTTTTTTGTGGACAGGAAAATATTTTAGTAATTTTCCTTGTTATTTGGTAGATGCCAGTGTTGAAGTCCTACTGGAACATAAAGGTATTGCTAGTTCTGGATGCAATGTCTTTATCACTAGAGCCAGAATTTTTACAGGGCCCACTGCCTTTGGTGTGTTCAGTTAGTTCAATGGTTTATTGAGAGCAATGTGGAATGAAATAAATTAGCTGAAGGTTTTGAAGGGTCACTGAACCAGAAATCTTAACTCTACTTCCTCTCCACAGATGCTGCCAGACCTGCTGAGTATTCCCAACAATTCTGTTTTTGTTTCTGATTTCCAGCATCTGTAGTTCCTCAGTTTTTTTGTTTATCTGAAGGCTTACTTCTGTGATAACGGGGGTTTCTTAGAAGGAAGCAGAAGATCAACTAGGCATTTCTCAGTGAAGATCATTACAAAAGTGTTCGCCTTTGTTTTTGTTAATGTGCATTGGGCTCTGTCATTACTAGAGATGGGATCCTCTGGAAGCCTCATTTATTTGTTTAATTGTTTACCATAATTGTCATGACCATGGGTGAGAACTCCAAGAGACACTTTAACTTGTAATTCCAAAATGAATTTCTTTAAAAATATGGCTGATACAGTCCAAAATGGCTTCACACGCAAAATAAGTGGTTGCTTAGAGAAATACACCCATGAAAAGTGACACCTAAAGATATAAAAAGCATATCAAACAACAGCTCTTCACAGGGGGAGAAGCAAGTCAAAACAGACTGGGCTGTGATCTCAAATGTCTGCAAAGATAATGAGAGGCAATGATCCACTTTTTCAACAGCAAGCCATTCCCTGTAAAATATGTTCCAAACCACAGGCACATTTTGTGTTGATTCCTTTGAAGTATACACAAGAATACAAAAGGTGGTGAGGTGGAAGCAGACAATAGCAGCATTCAAGAAGCACCTGGACAGATACATGAAGAGGAAGGGAATAGAAGGATATAGATCCTGTAAGTGAAGACAGTTTGAATATGGATGGGGCAAATGTGTTGGCGAAGGCTTGGAAGGCCGAAGGCTCTGCTGTACTGTTATTTATTCTAAAACGTCAGTTTCAATTTTCCTGGAGAGGACTTGAGGAAGGAGGTTCTTGTGGGTGTACTAACCTGGGGCTGTGCATGAGCATGCTGCGAAAGTTACAGGAACTATCGCCTAATCACCCTGTGTTTCAAGTAAACGGTGTCTCTAACTATGATTGCTAGTGAGCAAGTCAAACTGAGATACAAAAGGACTCTCTCACCCTGAATGTTGAAATTGAGGCAGTCAAAAGTAATCAAAACAACAGAATTGCCAACAACCTGTAAAACTAAGAATCTTGAAATCAACTACCAATGTCAACATTACCAGTAATCTGCAATGCAGCAGCTGCAAATTTATTAATTCTTCTCACATTTATAAATTAATAAACTCTCATTTTTAACTCAAGAAAGCCAGGTTACATTGACTGCTTTTAGAACAGGAGTTTGTTTGGATCTGAGAGACAGGTATCCAAAAGGGAAGAAATCCAGTTTTACTTTATTGCAAACTATGAGGGGACAGGGCAAATCAAGAAAGGTAGCCAGTTCATTCCTCATCACTCAGAATCTTAATGATTTGGGGTATCCCACATGGGACTGTAAAACCTTGGAGAGCCTCGTCCAGGTTTTAAGTGTAACAGCATTGATGACTGGACATGACAGGACCGCAGAACAATTATTTGATCTGTTGATGGCAGGACCACTTAGGTATTCTCGTAGCATGCTGCTTTTGATGTGCTGTATCTGCACCAGACTGATTTATCATGTTAGATACGCTGAGAGCTGCTCCCAGCATGCTCTTCTGTACTTTCATTGAATCAAAGATTTGAAATGGATTCAGATTTGTTAAGTGTTCAATTCTGCCAATGATCCACAACGCTTCACTGATGCCAATAACATTATACCTATTCTTAATCAGCATCATTAATACAGTGACAAACGACAAATGGAAGGCATTCCCTGTGTAAGCTCAACAAGGCTGGTGTGGTCACCTTTCCCAATTATAGCATGGTCTAATATCTCTCTGATATGTAGAAAGGTGAGGGTCAGGTCAAGTGAGCTTTCCTTCATGTTGGTTCTCTCAAACACTTTCCCACAGGCGCAACCTCACAGCTATCTCCTTCAGGTCCACAATAGTACTGAGGAATTCCTGGTTATGGGATTGGAGGGTCCATAAGACCATAAGGTAATAGGAACAGAATTAGACCATTCTGCTCAGTTACTGCTCTCAGTGCCTCTTCCAAGCAGCATTCGACATGGAAGAGTATATATAAAATGAGAGATGATGGTAGACAGCAATTGGTAGGTGGTTTTCTTTCCCACTTTGATCTAATGCTACAAGTCTTAATGTGTTTCAGAGTCAAAGCTGAGGACTCCCAGAGTTACTACTTCCAGACTATATACAGACCTGACTCCACCTCTGGTGGGAGCTGTCTACGAAGGGAGGGGTTGGGAAGGTGGCAGTAAATACTCTGGAATGGTGCTGGAGGAATCTGGGATGTTGGTGCAATGTACGGATTTAGTGATTACAGTTATTGTGAAATGTGTTTTAGGTTAGCTTTACTAGCTCACTCAGTAGCTCACTATATTCCTTAATACCCCAAAGTTTGTGAGAAGATTTGTAGCTCGGGTGCTCGTTGTTGTGGTTCTATTCGCTGAACTGGGAATTTGTGTTGCAGATGTTTCATCCCCTGTCTAGGTGACATCCTCAGTGCTTGGGAGCGTCCTGTGAAACGCTTCTATGATCTTTCCTCCGGCATTTGTAGTGGTTTGAATCTGCCGCTTCCGGTTGTCAGTTCCAGCTGTCCATTGCAGTGGCCGGTACATTGGGTCCAGATCGATGTGCTTATTGATTGAATCTGTGAATGAGTGGCATGCCTCTAGGAATTCCCTGGTTGTTCTCTGTTTGGCTTGTCCTATAATAGTAGTGTTGTCCCAGTCGAACTCATGTTGCTTGTCATCTGCATGTGTGGCTACTAAGGATAGCTGGTCGTGTCGTTTCATGGCAGGTTGGTGTTCATGGATGCGGATCGTTAGCTGTCTTCCTGTTTGTCCTACGTAGTGTTTTGTGCAGTCCTTGCATGGGATTTTGTACACTACATCGGTTTTGCTCATGCTGAGTATCGGGTCCTTTGTCCTGGTGAGTTGTTGTCTGAGAGTGGCTGTTGGTTTGTGTGCTGTTATGAGTCCTAGTGGTCGCAGTAGTCTGGCTGTCAGTTCGGAAATGCTCTTGATGTATGGTAGCATGGCTAGTCCTTTGAGTTGTGGCATGTCCTCGTTCCGTTGTCTTTCCCTTAGGCATCTGTTGATGAAATTGCATGGGTATCCATTTTTGGGGAATACATTGTATAGATGTTCTTCTTCCTCTTTTTGCAGTTCTGGTGTACTGCAGTGTTTTGAATAGCGGCTTGATGCAACTTCTTGTGTGTGTGTTGGGGTGGTTGCTTTCGTAGTTCAGGACTTGGTCTGTGTGTGTGTGGCTTTCCTGTACACATCGACCTGGACCCAATATACCAGCCACTGCAACGGACAGCTGGAACTGACAGATTCAAACCACTACAAATACTGGAGGAAAGATCACAGAAGCTCTGAGGCTCCCAAGCACTGAGGATGTCACCTAGACAGGGGATGAAACATCTGCAACACAAATTCCCAGCTCGGCGAACGGAACCACAACATTCCTTAATACCGTTGAAAATCACAAAACACCAGATTATAGTCCAACAGGTTTATTTGGAAGCACTAGCTTTCGGAGCGATGCTCCTTCAACCTGGTATAATTCCACAACCACCTGATGGAGGAGCAGCTCTCCGAAAGCTAGTGTTTCCAAATAAACCTGTTGGACTATAACCTGGTGTTGTGTGATTTTCAAACATTGTACACCTCAGTCCAATATAGACTAAAATTAAAACATGCCTTTCACCTTAAACCCTTATCAGATTTATTTCTACATCAAAAGCAACCTCTGAATAGATGTCAATTTTGTAAACAATACCATTCCCATCAAGTCTTCACGACCAACCATCTCTTGGACCTGAATAGATTACAGAACACCAAACATTTTCCCCAATTAGTATGTACTTGTTAAATACCTTTTTAACTGGGCTGTTATCCATTTAGGAATCTGTCAAAACAGCACTTAAGTGAAATTGAATGAATAAATGAAACTTCATCTCTTGGGAGCAGTGAAGAGAGATGGAGAGAGGCTGCTGGGAAGGTAAATCACTGCTTTAAAAACTTACCTTCTGAAAAGACGGAGCGCATGCTGAGCAGGAGTGGATACGGGACTGCTGAGTAAGTGAAGCAATATATTTGGGTGGTTGCATTAACCTAAACACAGTCTCCCACCCATCCTCCTCCTCAAAAAAAAAAGGTTCTATGCACCAGATTGGTAAGGTCATCATTTTAAAAAATTCTTTATGTTTCAATAGTCTCTTTGGGAATTTCGAATAGTGAGAATGGTGGTTAGGGCAGTTCAATGTTCCTCCTGCAGAGTGTGGGAGGTTAGGGTCACCACTAGTGTTCCTGCTGACTTCCCCTGTGGCAAGTGCACCCAACTCCAAGTTGTCGAAAACCGCTGGAGCTGGAGCTGGATGAACTTCGGATCATTCGGAGGTGGAGTGGGTTACTGAGAGGAGTTACAGGGAGGTAGTCACACTTCAGGTACAAGAAAAAGGCAGATGGGTTACAGTCAGGGGACCGATGGGGAACCGGCAGACAGTGCAGGAATCCCCTGTGGCCGTTCCCCTCAAAAACAAGTATACAGTCTTGGATAATATTATGGTGAGGCAGGAGGTAGGTGGGCTGGGGGAGCTTACCAAGGGTAAGCCATGGGATACAGGTCTCTGGGCAGAGTTTGTCCCTGTTGCTCAGAAGGGAAGGGGTGAGAGAAACAGAGTATTAGTCACTGGGGACTCGACAGTTAGGGGACAGACAGGAGGTTCTGTGAGAATGAGAGAGACTCATGGTTGGTGTGTTGCTGCTCAGGTGCCAGGGTCTGTGGTGTCTTAGATTGTGTTTTCGAGATCCTTGAGGGGGAGTGGGGAGCAGCCCCAAATCATGGACCATGTAGGCACTAACGGCATGGGTAGGTAAAGGGATGGAGATTTAAGGCAGAAATTCAGGGAGCTAGGAACTGGAACAAACTGAGTTGTTATCTAAGGTTTGTTGCCCATGTCACGTGCAAGACAGTCGAGGAATAGGGAGAGAGAAAAGTTGAACACATGGCTACAGGTACTGTGCAGGAGGGAGGGTTTTTGATTCTTAGATAATTGGACTCTCTCTGCATCCTATCAAGGACCTATCAAGGTGGGAGCTCTCCAAACAGGATGGTCTACACCTGAATCAGAGGGGCACCAATATCCGGAGGTGGGGAGGGGGGGTGTTGCGAATGCTCTCTGGGTGAGTTTAAACTATTTCAGCAGGGGTATGGGAACCTGAATTGTAGCTCCAGTGTCCAGAAGGTTGAGAAGAGGGAGGTCAGAAACACGGTTTCAACTTTGCAAGAGTGCACCGGCAAGCAGGAAGGTTATTTGAAGTGTGTCTACGCCAGGACCTTTCAGAATAAGGTGGGTGAACTTGCAGCATGAGTTTGTACCTGACACTTCGGTGTTGTGGCCATTTCAGAGACATGGATGGAGCAGGGACAGAAATGGTTGCTGCAGGTTCTGGGATTAGATGTTTCAGTAAGAACTGAGAAGATGGTAAAAGTGGTGGGGTGTGCCATTGTTAATCAAAGACAATATTATGGTGGCAGAAAGGATGTTTGAGGACTAGTCCACTGAAGTAGTATGGGCTGAGGTTAGAAAGGAGAGGTTACCCTGTTGGGAGTTCTCTATAGGCCTCCGAATAGTTCCAGAGATATAGAGGAAAGAATTGCAAAGATGATTCTGGATAGGAGTGAGAGTAACAGGGTAGTTGTTATGGGGACTTTAACTTTCCAAGTATTGACTGGAAATGCACAAGTTCATGTACTTTAGATGGTTCAGTTTTTGCCTAATGTGTGCAGGAGAGTTTCCTGACACAGAATATAGACAGGCCAACAAGGGTGAGGCCACAGTGGATTTGGAACTGGGTAATGAACCTGGCTAGGTGTTAGATTTGGAGGTAGGTGAGCACTTTGATGATAGTGACCAGAGTTCAGTTATATCTACTTTAGTGATGGAAAGGGATAGATATATACCGCATGGCAAAAGTTATAGGATGGGGATTAGGCAAGATTTGGGATGCATAGGATGGGCAAGGAAACTGCAGGGGATGTGCACAATTGAAATATGGAGCTTATTCAAGGAACAGCTACTGTGGGTCCTTGATAAGTATGTACCTGTCAGGCAGGGAGAGAGTGGTCGAGCGAGGGAGCTGTGGTTTACTTAAGAAGTTGAATCTCTTGTCAAGAGGAAGAAGGGGGATGAGATGTGAAGGAACAGTTAGGGTGCTTGGGAGTTACAAGCTAGCCAGGAAAGACCTTAAGACAGAACTAAGAAGAGCCAGGAGAGGACATGAGAAGTTGTTGGCAGATAAGATCAAGGAAAACCCAAAAGATTGGAGTAAGATGAGGGCCAATCAAGGACAGTAGTGGGAAGTTGTGCATGGAGTGCGAGGAGATATGAGAAACGCTAAATGAATATTTTTTTGTTGGTATTCACATTGGAAAAAGACAATTTTGTCGAGGAGAATACTGAGATACAGGCTACGAGACTAGACGGGATTGAGGTTCATACAGAGGTGGTGTGAGCAATTCTGGAAAGTGTGAAAATGGATAAGTTCCCTTTGCCCGATGGGATTTATCCTAGGATTTTCTGGGAAGCTCAGGAGGAGATTGCAGAGCCTTTGGCTTTGATCTTTATGTCATCATTGACTACAGGAATAGTGCCAGAAGACTTGAGGATGGCAAATGTTGTCCACTTGTTCAAGAAGGGGAGTAGAGACAACCCTGGTCATTATAAACCAGTGAGCCTTACTTCGGTTGTGGGTAAAGTGTTGGAAAAGGTTATAAGAGATAGGATTTATAATCATCTAGAAAGGGATAAGTTGATTAGGAATAGTCAACACGGTTTTCTGAAGGGTAGGTTATGCATCACAAACGTTATTGAGTTTTTTTGAGAAGGTGACCAAACAGGTGGATAAGGGGAGAGTGGTTGGTGTAGTGTATATGGATTTCAGTAAAGCATTTGATAAGGTTCCCCATGGAAGGCTATTGCACAAAATACGGAGCCATGGGATTGAGGGTGAATTAGCGGTTTGGATCAGACATTGGCTAGCTAAAAGAAGCCAGAGGGCGGTGGTTGATTGGAAATGTTCATCCTGGAGTTCAGTAACTAGCAGTGTACCACAAGGATCTGTTTTGGGTCCACTGCTGTTTGTCATTTTTATAAATGAACTGGATGACGGCATAAAAGGATAGGTTAGTAAATTTTGGCTCACACTAAAGTCGATGGAGTTGTGGACAGTGCGGAAGAATGTTGCAGGTTATAGAGGGACATAGACAAGCTGTAGAGCTGGGCTGAGAGGTAGCAACTGGAGTATAATTCAGAAAAGTGAGAGGTGATTCACTTTGGAAGGAGCAACAAGAATAAAGGGTACGAGGCTAATGGTAAGATTCTTGGCAGTGTAGATGAGCTGAGACATCTTGGTGTCCATGCACACAGATCCCTGAAAGTTGCTACCCAGGTTGACAAGATTGTTAAGAAGGCGTACAGTGTGTTAGCTTTTATTAGTAGAAGGATTGAGTATCTGAGCAACAAGGTCATGTTCATTAGACTAGATTCCCTACAGTATGGAAACAGGCCCTTTGGCCCAACAAGTTCACAACGATCCTCTGAAGAGTAACCCGCCCAGACCCATATTTACCTCTGACTAATGCACCTAACACTATGGGCAATTTAGCATGGTTAATTCACCTGACCTGCACATCTTTTGATTGTGGGAGAAAACCTACACACCCAAATAGACAATCGCCTGCGATTGGAATTGAACCCGGGTCCCTGGTGCTGTGAGGCAGCAGTGCCGCCCTGTGTTGCAGCTGTACAAAATTCTGGTGTGGCTGCACTTGGAGTATTGTGTACAGTTCTGGTCACTGTATTATAGGAAGGATGTGGAAGTTTTGGAAAGGGTTCAGAGATTTACTGGGATATTGCCTGGTATGGAGCAAAGGTCTTACAAGGAAAGGCTGAGGGACTTGAGGCTGTTTTCGTTAGACAGAAGGAGGTTGCGAGGTGACTTAATTGAGACATATAGGGGCTAGATAGGGTGGACAGTGAGACCCTGTTTTCTCAGATGGTAATGGCTAGCATGAGGGGCCATACCTTTAAATTGAGGGGTGATAGGTATAGGACAGATGTTAGAGGTAGTTCTTTACTGAGAGAGTAGTAAGGGTGTGGAATGCCCTGCCTTCAACTATAGTAGATTCTCAAACTTTGAAGGACATTTAAATGGTTATTGTATAAACATATGGATTAAAATGGAATAGTGTAGAATAGATAGGCTTCAGATTGGTTCTACAGGGCTGCGGAACATCGAGGGCAGAAGGGCCTGTACTGCGCTGTAATGTTCTATATTCTAGTACTTATTTCAATAAGATGACTCGGTTCCAGTGGAAAACTCTTAATATGCTTTAGGAACAAAAATCTCCCCAATTTACTTGCTTTTGGCTGTGACTCCAGCCAATGTGGTTGACTTTTAACTGACCTCTGAAATGGCCCAGCAAGCCACGCAATTATGCTAAAGTATTCCGAATATGCATAACATATAAAACTGGATTGACTACACAGAGTCATAGACAGGTACAGCATGGAAACAGACCCTTCGGTCCAACATGTCCATGCCGACCAGATATCCCAACCCAATCTAGTCCCACCTGTCAGCACTCGGCCCATATCCCTCCAAACCCTTCTTATTCATATACCCATCCAAATACCTCTTAAATGTTGCAATTGTACCAGCCTAAACCACATCCTCTGGCAGCTCATTCCATACATGTACACCCTATGCATGAAAAAATTGCCCTTTAGGTCTCTTTTATATCGTTCCCCTCTCACCTATGCCCTCTAGTTCTGGAGTCCTCGATCCCAGAGAAAAGACTTTGTCTATTTATCCTATCCGTGCCCCTCAATTTTGTAAATCTCTATAAGGTCACCCCTCAGCCTCCAACGCTCCAGGGAAAACAGCTCCAGCCTGTTCAGCCTCTCCCTATAGCTCAAATCCTCCAACCCTGGCAACATCCTTGTAAATCTTCTCTGAACCCTTTCAAGTTTCACAACATCTTTCTGATAGGAAGGAGACCAGAATTGCACACAATATTCCAACAGTGGCCTAACCAATATCCTGTACAGCCACAACATGACCTCCCAACTCCTGTACTCAATACTCTGACCAATAAAGGAAAGCATACCAAACGCCTTCTTCACTATTCTATCTAACTGCGACTCCACTTTCAAGGAGCTATGAACCTGCACTCCAAGATCTCTTTGTTCAGCAACACTCCCTAGGACCTTACCATTAAGTGTATAAGTCCTGCTAAAATTTGCTTTCCCAAAATGCAGCACCTCACATTTATCTGAATTAAATTCCATCTGCCACTTCTTGGCTCATCTGGTCCAGATCTTGTTGTAATCTGAGCTAACCCTCTTCGCTGTCCACTACACCTTCAATTTTGGTGTCATCTGCAAACTTACTAACTGTACCTCTTATGCTCGCATCCTAATCATTTATGTAAATGACAAAAAGTAGAGGGCCCAGCACCGATCCTTGTGGCACTCCACTGGTCACAGGCCTCCAGTCTGAAAAACAACCCTCCACCACCACCCTCTGTCTTCTGCTTTTGAGCCAATTCTGTATCCAAATGGCTTTATTCCATAAGATCTAATGTTGCTAATCAGTCTCCCATGGGGAACCTTGTCAAACTCCTTACTGAAGTCCATATAGATCACATCTACTGCTCTGCCCTCATCAATCTTGTTACTTCAAAAAACTCAATCAAGTTTGTGAGACATGATTTCCCATGCACAGAGCCATGTTGACTATCCCGAATCTGTCCTGGGAGGTCAATTGATCAAGGTGTTGGAATTCAAACACAAAATGCATACATCCTGCTGAGATGACCCTGATAAAGTGGTCCTCACTAACAGCTGGGAAAATGTGCCAAAATTGAGAGGGGTAGACCACAGATTAATCAAATGACAACTTAACATAGTGTGTGATTGTGTTCAAATTACGCCCGAAATCAGTGAGCGGCGAAACTTGCTTCTTTTATTCAACAACCGCAAGCAGCATAAGTAATACTGAAATACAGTTCTTACAAAAGCCTATTTATACACAGTTCTGACATATTAAAATTCCATTACTATGGTTTTACATCGTTTTGTCTATAATACACAAAGGTTTGAAGGGCTTCTTTCCTGGGAGATCGGACATGGGTTAAAACATGTGCTAACTGCTGACTGCTACTCCTAATAGGATTACGAGTGTCCGTCCAATCTGCTTGCATCAGTAAGAGGTGTTATTCTGTTTGTCTTTTAAATTAGTAAACGTAAGTTTAAAAAAACTCTGCCTAAATGCTCTAAATAAGGTAGACATTATACCTGTACTTAATAAAAGAATAAAGGACATTAAACTGATTACTGCAGCTATGTTATGACATTTGTTGGTGAGAGAACATAGTACATTACAGCACAGTACAGGCCCTTCGGCCCTCGATGTTGCACCGACCTGTGAAACCAATCTGAAGCCCATCCAACCTACACTATTCCATTTTCCTCTAGATGAAAAGTGACTATTCGATTTTCGTCCATACGTTTATCCAATGACCAATTAAGTGCCCTTAGAATTGGCAAATTTACTACTGTTTCAGGCAATGCATTCCACGCCCCTACTATTCTCTGAGTTAAAGAACCTACCTGTGTCATCTGTTCTATATCTATCACCCTCAATTTAAAGTTATGTCCCCTCAACCACTGTGGCACAGTGGTTAGCACTGCTGCCTCACAGCACCAGGGACCTGGGTTCAATTCCCGCCTCAGACGACTGACTGTGTGGAGTTTGCACGTTCTCCCCGTGTCTGCGTGGGTTTCCTCCGGGTGCTCCGGTTTCCTCCCACAGTCCAAAGATGTGCGGGTCAGGTGAATTGGCCATGCTAAATTGCCTGTAGTGTTAGGGTAGGGGTATGGGTGGGTTGCGCTTCGGCGGGTCGGTGTGGACTTGTTGGGCCGAAGGGCCTGTTTCCACACTGTAAGTAATCTAATCTAATCTAATCATGCTAGCCATCAGTGGGCGGCACGGTGGCACAGTGGTTAGCACTGCTGCCTCACAGCGCCTGTAGACCCGGGTTCAATTCCCGACTCAGGCGACTGACTGTGTGGAGTTTGCACGTTCTCCCCGTGTCTGCGTGGGTTTCCTCCGGGTGCTCCGGTTTCCTCCCACAGTCCAAAGATGTGCGGGTCAGGTGAATTGGCCAAGCTAAATTGCCCGTAGTGTTAGGTAAGGGGTAAATGTAGGGGTATGGGTGGGTTGCGCTTCGGCGGGTCGGTGTGGACTTGTTGGGCCGAAGGGCCTGTTTCCACACTGTAAGTCTAATCTAATCTAATCACCATCCGAGGAAAAACGCTCTCGCTGTCCACCCTATCTAACCCTCTGACTATCTTATACGTCTCAATTAAGTCACCTCTCAACTGCCTTCTCTCAAAAGAAAACAGCCACAAGTCCCTCAGCCTTCCCTCCTTCCCAGGAACATCCTGAAAAATCTCCTCTGCATCCTTTCCAAAGCTTCCACATCCTTCCTATAATGCAGTGACCAGAACTGTATGCAATACTCCAAGTGCAGCCACACCAGAGTTTTGTACAGCTGCAACATGACCTCATGGCTCCAAAATTCAATCCCTCTACCAATAAAAGCTAACGTACCATATGCCTTCTTAACAGCTCTATCAACCTGGTTGGCAACTTTCAGGGATCTATGCAAATGGACACTTAGATCTTTCTGCTCATCCACACAATTGGGATTGAATTTTCCAGATTCAATCAATTGGATTCAAATTTTTCAGCAATCCTGGTGGAATCTGGAATAACAAAGCGTATACTCAATCGTCTGAGCTATGAAGGCAAGTGTGATAAATGCCTCGTCTCCACATCATCCAATGCAGGCTTTGAATTATCAGTCTAGTGACATGATTTTAGTGATTATATTTCTTTACATCCAACTATATTGAAACCCAATTACTGAAAGCATGTATAATTGAAATATGTTCATCGTGTACTCCAATGAGACTCCAACTTAATTATAGTTACACTGTAATCAAACTGTTGCAACAATTATAATTCATTGTGCTTTAACTGTTCTGAAAATCTATAACTACTGTTGAGTGATTCTCAGTTCAGATTGAGTCATACAGCACGGAAACAAGTGCAACTAGTCCTTGACGACTAGGTTTCCTAAACTAAACTAGTCCCTCTTGCCTGCGTTTGGACCATATCTCATTCATATACCTATCCAAATGTGTTTTAAATGTTGTAACTGTACCTGCATATACCACTTCCTCTGGCAGTTCATTCCGCATAGGAACCACCATCTGTGAAAAAGTTGTCCCTCAGGTCATTTTTAAATCTTACTCCTTCAACTTAAAAATATGCCCTATTCTTTTATCTTTGTCTCTCATGATTTTATAAACCTGTATAAGATCACCCCTCAACCTCCTGTGCTCCAGTAAAAAAAAGAATCCCAGCCTATCCTTATAACTCAAACCCTCCATTCCCAGTAACATCCTACTAAATCTTTGCTGAGCCCTCCCCACTCTGAGCAGAGTGACCAGAACTGTACACTCCAACAGTGGCCTCACCAATATCCTGTACAACATCAAAATGACATTCCAACTCCTACACGCAATGGTCTGAGCAATGAAGGTAAACATGCTAAACACTTTGTTACCATCCTGTCTACCTGTGACACAACTTTCAACGAATTATGTACCTGAGCCCTTGGTCTATCGGGCATAAGTGAACCACTAAGCCAAGGCTGACCACAGCCAGCAGAGATATAAGTCAATGTTCTACACAGAACTCCAGAACTTCAATATGACAAACAGTTACAGCACCCAGCTTCTGCCAGTTATTTTCATCCTCATCTCAACTACCTTCCTCATTTTCCTCAGTGCCTTTACAGAGCTTACACCTTAGTTTTCACCTTGAATAACTACATAAAGATTTCAGACAGCAATATTCATATTTCACTGAACTTCTGACAGCAGCACTGATCACAAGGTAAGAGAGACCAAAAAACACCTCATTCGTGGAAATGGGGCTGATTTTAAATGGACACATATTAAGAGTACAAATATCCTGTTCTGTTAACAACAGCAAATACTTAACAATCTATATCACAGTCTGATGAATACAAATGTGGTCCTTATCCTAAACATGCAGTTCTAACTCTTGGGTGTCTATCCAAACTGAGAATTTGAATGTTGTTTTCAGACAGGCTCCCAGCACTGCATCCAAACTATGGAACTACCATGTTGCTGCTGTATGGCCACATTTGGAATAGTGCATACAGTTCTGGTCGTGACACGACCAAAAGGATGTGGAGGCTTTGGACAGGGTACAGGAACTGTTGAACAAAATTTTGCCTAGTTTGGAGGGTAATAGCTAGGAGGAGAGAATAGACAAAGTTGGTTTGTTTTCACTTGAAAATTGGAAGCTGAGTGGTGACCTGTTAGAAGTTTACAAAATTATGAAAGACACGAATAAAATGGATATTTTTTTCCCAGGATAGAAACGTCAATTACTAAGGTCATAGGTTTAAGATACAGATAAAAGTGGTAAGTTTAAGGGAGATGTGAGTGGCAAGCGTTTTCTTTTACCCACAGAGGGTGGTAAGTGCCTGGAATATGCTGCTAGGTGGTGGAGGCAGACACAACTGCAATATTTGAGAAACACTTGACAAATACAAATAGGTAGGGAACATATGGATACCGACAACATACGGAAATGATTTTTTTTAATTTAGAAAGACATCTTGTATCACTGCAGTTTTGATGGACTGAAGGGCTTTTTTCCCGTGCTATACAATTCTTTGTACAAGCTCACAGCTTTATAAACCTTTGTATCTGACTTCTTATTGCGTGTTCCTCTGCATCACAGTCAGACTGCCTGACAAACGTGCCTTTGTCCCGAGACACGTGGCTCTGCTGTAAGTTGCTTAATGTTCAATACGAGAAATTGCCCTTTCACTTTGAGCAGCCTATCCTACCCTCTCCCTGCACATTCATGTGATTGCTTTGGAATAAACAGTCCCACTGGCTAATGGTTCACTCTGTCACACCCTCTTATTGATCTGTTTACTATATCAGGTACAAAGAGAAGTACAGCACAGGAACAGACCCTTTGGCCTTGCAAGCCTGTACTGATCATCCTGCCCTGACTAAACAAAAAACAAAGCTTCTGCCCTTATTCAGTCTGCATCCCTCTATTCCCTTCCTATTAATGTAACCATCCAGATGCCATTTGAACATTGCCAACGTGCCTGCTTCTACCAGCTCTTCTGACATGCTATTCAGGCTCCTACCACTCTGCATGAAAACCTTCCCTTGCACATCTCCCTTAAACGTTCCTCTTTCACCCAGAGTCTGCGTCCCCTTGTAATTAAAACTTCAACCCTGGGAAAAAGCCTCTGACTAGCTACCCTATCTATGCCTCTGATAATTTTGTAGGCTTTGATCAGCTCTCCCCTCAGCCACCATCTTTCAGTGAAAACAATCCTAGTCTTTTTAAACTTTCCTCATAGCCAATGTCCTCGAGACTATCCAACATCCTGGTGAACCTTCTCTGCACTCTCCCCAAAGCTTCCACATCCTTTTGGTAGTGTAGTGACCACAACTGCACACAATACTTTAAATACAGCCTAAAATGGGTTTTATATAAAGCTGCAACATGGATTTGCCAACTCTTGTTCTCCATGCCCTGGCCAATGAAGGCGAGCAAACCAAATGCCTGCTTAATCACCTTGCCTACCTGTGTTGTCTCTTTGAGAGAACTGTGGACCTGCACATCCAGATCCATCTGTATGTTAATGTTCCTAAGGGTTCTGCCATTTACAGCATAATTCACACCTAAATTTGATCTTTCAAAATGCATCACCTTGATTTGTCTGGATTAAACTCCATCTTCCATTTCTGTGACCAAGTCACCAATCTATCTTTACCTGGGGATTTACAGCAATCAAAAGGGAAGAGTTTTGTGCAACGCACCCAATTAGTGGTACTGCTTAAATAGCTGACAGCTCCTACTCAGTGTGGTTAATATTCAGTATATTGTGCAAGCAGCTCTTCTGTTCAGAAGTAGGTTCACATTGACAATCTGATCATTACAATTTCACAGGCAGGATCTGCTTGTATTAAAAAATTTAAACTCTGCACCAGCTAGAAATTATTGCTGTTACATTCCCTACAATCAACATATTTATCTACTGCTCAGCAGGTCTGGCAGCATCTGTGGAGAGAAATCAGAGTTAATGTTTTGGGTTGAATGACCCTTCTTCAGGACTCCTGATGAAAATTTGAGTGTTGGAAAAATGCAGTTTGAGGCTGAGCTGCCATTGCCATGTTCCTGTGCTTATCCCCTGATACTCATAAGGTCTACACTTGAGTAATGTAAGGAAGTTGGTCAAGGTATTCAATTCGGTTAGAGTTTGCACCTTTAGTGGAGGGAGAGGACGGAGGAGAGAAAGCTGGAAAAATAAAATATCAGACTCATGAGAAAACAGTTTTTAAAAACTTTGATTTTTCTACAAAACACCTTTGCTCAATTTCAGCTGTGCTGGAAAACTGGCAGAAGCTACAAACATACGATGTCAGCAATGAATTCATCATACAGCAACAGCAACAACTCAGTCTGAATCATAAGCAAGCCTGGTTAAACTGTGCAGATTGATCATCTGTAACAGAGGAGGCAGAAAGCAATCGGAAGCCTAGGGGTCCCGATAACATAATGCAATTCCGGCTAAACATGTAGCCCAACATCTCTCTACCCACACAAATGGCAACTTCCTACAGTCTCACCAAAACATGTTAGCTTCTATTTGACAGCACTGATAATAACACAAGAATTCACAGCACTTGAATGACTCAAATGACTCATTATCTATTATTACAGGTGAGCAAATTGTACCTTAAACTCACTGCAATCCAAAACGCATTCCTCCTTATTTCTTCATCATTTAAATTGCTCCCACTCATTCAACTCATATTTAAAGAAGCCTCTTGTTTGTTTCTTGTTATGGACCAGGTCCCAGACCCTCAAAATATTTTGAGAAGGTAACCTAGGCTCTTTTTCTTATTTTAAAGGCAGATATGAAATGGATATTCAAGGTGTGATACAACTGGTCAAACCACTCAGCTTCAAGCAAAACAGAATTTATTCAAACACCACAGTTGAAACATGAACAAAAAAAAACAATTTGCAATAATTCAATTAATAGAAAGCTCAACTGACCCGATACAGTAATTATTACTAATTAACTGTTCCAATACAGTAACATCCCTGAAACACACCACTTGGCAAAAAGATAAATTCAATTACACATTTTTACAGACAGGAGAGAGCAGTATCAAGAAAGAGATCCAGCAGAAAATCAGAGGAATTCTTTACTGAAGCTCTGCTTCAGCTAAAACAAACTAGATAAAACCTGAACTGGGGAGAACTGGCCACTCCCCTGCCACTGTTAAATTAGCCTCTTCCAAGACTCTCCTGCACCCCTGCCCTAATGACCTTTCTTCAAAAAAACAAGGACAAAATAACTTTTTTAAAGTGACATCATCACACTCTACATTGGCATACTATTTTACATTCCATCGCACTGCCTTCCTCTATACTAGGTCCCTTTCAGCAAGTTTGAAATTAACTCGTGAATGCCTATTTCAAACAACAATTCATCCAATTCCTTGTTTAAACAATGTTACTGAATCCTGTTCCAAAATCCCCACTGCTAATCATAGTCACAGAATAGTTACATAGAATGAATCATACCAGGATGTCAATCAGTCTGTCACGTCTAAAGGAGCACAAGAACTGGTACTGTGCCTTATCGTATAGTCCTACACATTCATTCTTCTCAGCTAATGATCCAATTTCCTTTTGAAAAGCCTGAATTAAACCTGCCTTCATCACAGTGCAGTCCAGATCCTAAGCATTTGCTGTGTGAAAAATGTTTTCCCTCATGCTGCTTTGATCCTTTTGCCAATTACCTTCAAGAATGCGAAGATATTGATTTATCAGTCCACCAATTGGAATAGTTTTCCTGAATTATTCTGTCAAGACCCCTTGTAATTGTCTAAACTCCCACCTATTTTATACTAGGTTTCAAGTCCTTGATTCCATATTCAATGGAAGATCTTTTCTGGATCTGAGTAATCTATATCCTCAGACCTTAAGAACCTATCCTCCTCTTCTACAAACCAGTAAAGGTATAGGGTAGACAATTCTTGCTCTTAATTTATCCTTCCAAGTTCAGAGGGAGTGGACTTCTCCTTTGAAATGACTTTAATAACTCTATATCTGAACTCCTTCTCACTGATCATGCCAGAGGATCAGAAAATGGTTTTCTATATGTCTATGCCACCTCTCTGTTACAGCGCTCAGTCAGTCCCATTAACTGTATGTAGTGCTGTTGCTTTACAAATCTGTTCTATTCCCTTTTTAAAGACAGTGCATCAGTCTCCAGCATGTACTCAAGTAGTGTAGTCTGATCCCGACAACTCTCCACGCAAAAATATATTTCCTGCTGCCTCCTTTCATTTTTATATTAATCACCTGAATGTCCTTTGGTTCTTGATACTTCCACAAATGGGAACAGCTTCTCTCTATCTACTCTGTCCAGATCCTTCATGATTTTGAACAGCTCTGACAAATCTGCCTAACCTTCTTTCCTCTGAGAATAACTCTTCAGCTTCTCCAAACTACCACAAGAAATAGGAGCATGATGACATTATATGGCCATCAAGCCTGAAACACTATTTAGTGTAATTACGGCTATTATTAGACTTCAACTTCATTTTCCTCACTTTATCACAGCCTTTAATGCTCTGAGATAATAAAAATGTTAAATGTATGTACATGAGCATGAACATTCTCTGTGTCTGAGTGGGTTTTCTCTGGGTGCTCTGGTTTCCTCCACAGTCCAAAGGTGTTCAGGTTAGGTGGAGTGGCTATGGGAAATGCAGGGTTACAGAGACAGAGTAGGGGTGTGGGTCTGGGTGGGACATTCTTTGGAGGATCAGTATGGACTCGATGAGCCGAATGGCCTGCTTTCACACTGGAGGGATTCTATGATTCCACAAAAGGTTATGCATACTCAATCCTTGGATTATGCCTATACCTCAAGACTCTTATCCCCAGAATTATAACTGGAAATATCTTGTGCACCCTCTTCAAATTCTTCACATCCTTCTTAAAGAAAGGCACCCAGAATTGCACATAATCCTCCAGTTAAGATTGAGATTGTTAATACAAAGATTGACCATAACTTCTTTCCTTTGCATTCTACGTCTCTACTTATAAAGCACCACTATATAGTGCTCAGACGTTTCCGTATAAGAGTTGGGATGTCATTTTGAGGTTGTACAGGATCCTGGTTAGGCTTTTTCTGGAGTACTTATGAGCAGTTCTGATTGCCCTGTGATAGGAAAGATATTATTAAGCTGGAGAATGCTTAGAAAAGATTTACCAGGAGCTGGTGAGAATGGACGATTTGAGTTATAAGGAGAGGCTGGATAGGCTGGCACTTTTTCACTGATGCATAGGAGGTTTAGGGATGACCTTATAAGAGGTTTATAAAATCATTAAGGGCACAGAAAAGGTGAATGGTAAGTGTTTATTCTCTAGGGTAGGGGATTTCGATACTATGCAGCATATTTTTTTAAAGTGAGAGAACAAAGATTTGAAAAGATATGAGGGACAACATTTTTACACAGCGAGTAGTTTGTATGTGGAAAAAACTGCCAGAGGATGTTGTGGATGCGGGTGCAGTTACAATGTTTAAAAGATACTTGGATAAGTTTACAGGGATATGAGCCAAGTGCAAACAGGTAGAACTAGTTTAATTTGGGATTATGGTCAGCATGGACCGAGTGGACCAAAGGATCTGTTTTCATGCTGTAAGACTTTATGACTCTATATATCTCATGAACTACTTCTTCAAACTACCCTGTCACTTTCAATGATCCGACTATATGTATCCCAGGTTTCGCTGCTCCCTTCTCCACTTTAGATTCTTCTGGTCATTTTTTCTGGCAAAGTATATAACTTCATGTTCTCAATTTCATCTGTTATGTCTCTGCTCATTTCACCAGACTTTCTATGTCCTTTTGAAGTCAATACACCTGCCCTTCCACATGGTTTTGAACAAAGATGTAACATTTGCAATTCACCAGTCGGCAGCACACATTTCTAAGAAGTTTAAAAAATAATGCTCAATGTCTCCACAATTTCCACTGTTACAGGGAGGCTTGCGGAAGGTTAGGCAGGTTGGGGAGGATGGAAGGGGAGAAATAATCAGGCAGTGGGGACAGGTTGCTTAGGCAGTATGAGGAGGAGGAGGAGGCTGGGAAGCGAGGAAGGAAATTGGTTGATGCAATATTTCCTTGGCCTGGAGAAGGCATTGGTATTGGCAAAGCTACCTCTTCTAACTCCAAGTGTTTCCTAATATGATCCAAAGATCATTAGACCAGAAAAACCTGCATTACCAGGATTCATTCAAAATTCCAGACCTGACCTTGCTGCAAGAGAATATGAAAAACTTTTTTTATAGCAGAGATATTTGTACAGTATCATCAGTGGGAATCAATCAAATTCCCTACTTGATTTATTTTTAATTTCAATGCCATACATATGTAAACATTTACATACAGAGATCGGAATTTATCATTATTATATACAGGTTTGTACATTTTTCAATCATATGCCCATATAATTAGCTGAGGCGTCAGCAGAGCCCAAATGACTGCATGGGCCCCCTGTTCTTCTTTAGGCAGGCAGACGTTACACAGTGGTCTTTCCCCACCGCGCCTTGGCGGCATCTGTCCCAAGCTTTAGCGCATTCCTCAACACGTAGTCCTGGACCTTGGAATGTGCCAGTCTGCAACACTCAGTCGGGGACAACTCCTTCAGCTGGAAGATCAACAGGTTTCGGACTGCATAGAGAGCGTCTTTCACTGAGTTGATGATCCTCCAGGCACAATTGACGTTCGTCTCGGCGTGCATCTCGGGGAACGGGCCGTAGAGCACGGAGTCCCACGTCACAGCGCTGCTCGGGATGAACCTCGACAAACACCACTGCATTCCTCTCCAGACTTCTTCTGCGTAGGCACATTCCATAACGAGGTGTGAGACAGTCTCGTTTCCTACCCCCCCCCCACCGCAGTCGCTTCGAGGGCAGCGTGCGGTGCGGCTGAGAGTCCGGGCGTGCATAAAGAATCTCACAGGCAGAGCCCTTCTCACCACCAGCCAAGCCATGTCTTGGTGCTTGTTGGAAAGTTCTGGCGATGAGGCATTCTGCCAAATGGCTTTGACAGTCTGCTCAGGGAACCGCTCGATAGGATCCGCCCTCTCCTTTTCCCGAAGGGTCTCAAGGACACTACGTGCTGACCATTTCCTGATGGACTTGTGGTCAAAGGTGTTTTTCTTCATAAACTTCTCCACGAAGGACAGGTGATACGGAACGGTCCAACTCGGAGCATTCTGCGACAGCGAGGCCAGGCCCATCCTTCGCAACACCGGGGACAGGTAGAACCTCAGTACGTAGTGACACTTGGCGTTTGCGTACCGGGGATCCACGCACAGCTTAATGCAGCCACACACAAAGGTGACCATCAGGGTGAGGGTGGCATTGGTGTATTTTTTGCCCCGTTGCCCAGATCTTTGTACAGGAGTCCTTTCAGACCCGGTCCATCTTTGATCTCAATATAAACTGGAAGATGGCCCGGGTGACTGCAGCGGCACAGGTTCTGGGAATAGGCCAGACCTGTGCCACTTATAACAGTAATGACAGTGCCTCATACCTGATGACCAGGCTTTTTCCAGCGATGGAGAGTGACCATAGCTTCCATCTGCCCAGTTTCTGCCTCACTTTGCTGATAATCTCCTCCCAAGACTTGGCGCACGCCCCAGCCCCCCCGAACCAAATACCCAGCACCTTCAGGTGGTCGGTCCTGACGGTGATGGGGATCGAAGATTGGTGGGCCCAGTTCCCGAAGAGCATGGCCTCACTCTTGCCTCGGTTTACCTTGGCCCCTGAGGCCCGTTCGAACTGGTCACATATGCACATGAGTCTGTGCAGGGACAGTGGATCAGAGCAGAAAACGGCGACGTCATCCATGTACAGGGAGGCCTTAACCTTCTGGCCCCCGCTGCCAGGAATAGTCACCCCTCTCAGGCTCGCATCCTTCCTGATGGACTCGGCAAATGGCTCTATGCAGCACACAAACAAGGCAGGAGAGAAAGGGCAGCCCTGCCTGACTCCAGATCTGACTGGGAAGCTATCTGATTCCCACCCATTGATTGAGACTGCACTGACAATATTGGTGTAGAGCAGTCTGATCCAATTGCAGACTGGATCCGATTCCCTCCCCAAAGCCCATTTTGGAGAGAACATCTCTCATATACCTGTGTGATATCCTGTCAAAGGCTTTCTCCTGGTCCAGGCTGATCAGGCGGGTGTCCAACCCTCTGTCCTGCACGTAGGCGATCGTATCCCTGAGGGGTGCGAGACTCTCAGCGATCTTTCTGCCCGGCACAGCACAGGTTTGGTCAGGGTGAATTACCAACCCCAGAGCAGACCTGACCAGTTGGCGATTACCTTTGACAGAATTTTGTAATCCGCATTCAACAGTGAGATTGGTCTCCAATTTTTGAGTTCCTCCCTCTCCCCCTTCTGCTTGTAAATGAGGGTGATGATGCCTTTCCTCATGGATTCACTCATGGTACCTGCCCGAAGCATACTGACATATACCTCCAGCAGGTCCTGGCCGATCGAGTCCCACAGAGCGGAATACAGCTCGACCGGTAAACCGTCGCTTCCGGGAGTTTTATTCTTTTCGAAGGACTCGAGGGCCTTGGTCAGCTCGTCCAGAGATAGCGGCTGGTCCAGCCTCTCACGTGTTCTGTCGTCTAAGACCTCCGTGATAGAGGACAGGAACGACTGGGAGGCTGCGCTGTCGGTCGGCTTCGCGCCATACAGACTGGCATAGAAGGATTTACTGATCCTCATGACGTCAGCCTGAGATGACGTTATTGAGCCATCTTCATGCTTCAAGCTGCTGAGCACAGAGTTCTCTTTGTGCACCTTCTGGAAGAAGAATTGTGAGCACGTCTAGTCCTGCTCCACCGAGCGGACCCTGGACCGGAAGATTATCTTGGAAGCCTCCGAAGCAAGCAGCGAGGCTTGCTGGCCCTACACCTCTTTGAAGTCCTCCGTGACATCGACCCCCATCGTCTGCAGCAGGAGCAGATTCTGCATACTTTCCTGGAGCTGGGACAGTTTTCTCCGCCTCTCTCTCACCTTCTGAACACCTTTGAGGATGAAGAACCTCTTGATGTTCCCTTTTACTGTTTCCCACCAGTCCGCTGGGGTCTTAAAGAGGGGCTTCACGGTTCTCTAACCTGCGTAGTCCCTCTTGAGCTCCTCAATGTTTCCTGGGTCAACAGCTTTGTGTTCAGCTTCCACGTTCCCTTACCCGCCTGCTGCTTGTCCTGTAGGTGACAGTCGGCCAACAGGAGGCAGTGGTCAGAGAAGAACACCGGCTTGACGTCGGTGCATCTGACCGAGAGCGTTTGGGACACAAACAGGTAATCTATCCTTGAGCGGATAGACCCGTCTGCCCATGACCACGTGTATCTATGCTGCGCTCCGTCTGCAGGGGTGCTGAAGACATTGTGCAGCTTGGCATCTTTTACCGTGTCCATCAGGGCTCTGGAGGTGGCGTTTCCCCCCCCCCACACCGGGATCGTCCATCTGCATCAATGATACAGTTGAAGTCTCCGGCCAGAATGTAGCCAGCAACAGTGGAAGCTGCTACAGGACGGCCAACCGTTCACTCTTACCCACTGGGGCGTACACGTTAATCAGACTCCTCCTGGCAACAGGATACCCAGGCCAGAGGCGCGGCTATCGTTGCCCCCCCGCCCACCCCCCGACCAAACTGACGGCCGATGGGCCCACAAGCTTGACCAACTCCTGTAGCTGCTGAGGTGCGGTGTCCCACACTCCTGCAGAAACAGGACGTTGGCTTTAATGCTGGCCAGGAAGGCCATTGTAGAAATACATCACATGGCCGATTTGATGCTATGCACATTGATGCTGGCAATTTTTAATCCCATTTTAACAGTTTACAAGGTTAACAGTGTCCATTTGCTGCTGGTCTTGCCCCTCTGGGGTAACTGTGTGCATCCCTGTGGTGACGGCAAACTGCTGGACCTTCCCAGGGCTGAGGTAGCTGTCCGGCTCCACACTGGAGCCATTTCCCCGCTCTGGTGTCTTTGGGTTGGGCCCAGGGTCCACACCGTCCTATTCTCCATCTGACAGCGGGGCTGTCACAGGACCGCTGCTCCCAGCTATTTGGAGCTGTGGGCCGGTGGGTTCCTATTGGTTCTCACCGGGGAGGGAGAGGCCGTTACCCATCCCCTCAGAGGGATCGTCTTTTCCTGCTTGAGCGGTGCTGCCCTCCTTTCTCCCCACAGCGCTCTGTCTCTTCCTCTGGTGATGACCCTCCTTGCGCCCGTCCTCACCGTCGGAAGAGCTGCCTTTATCCTCGTCGTGTAGATGTTGCTTCCTCCTTCGCTGGGTGGCTTTGGGGCCCTTGAGAGGTTTCCTCTTCCTGCTTTTGACAGTAACCCAATCCTCTGCCTCCTTTGGTCCCTCTTCTTCCATTTCCTCTATCTGTCTTGAAGGAGCTTGGATCGGCTGCTGCATCGCCCCGCTGTCTGCCGTCTGCTCCGTTACAGCCTGCTCTTCCTTCTGGGTGCCTTCAGACACTGTTCCCGTGCTGTTTTGTGGTACCTTGCTGGTCTTAGTCGGTCCATGGCTTGTGCTGCCACCTCCGGCCATCTGTGCGTTGGTGGCAGCCCCTCGTCTTGGGCAGGCCTTGTACAGGCCCACCTCTCCGCACAGATTACAGTTCTTGGCCTCCTTACATTCCTTGGTTGGGTGGCCTTCCTCCTTGCAGTTTCGGCAGACGGTCACCTTACAATCCGCTGCCATATGGCCTGACCTCCCGCAGGTTCGGCACACTTTCAGCTGCCCTGTGTATCCCTACTTGATGTTCTGCAAGTTAACCAGGCAGGATTAATGGAATGGTTAGTATAGAACCAGAGCAAAACTATTTGTGATTCAGTAACAAATCTCTTTATCAGAGTGACTGATTTCACCACGAATCAGAACAGCCTCAGGTGCTGACAAACCTGTCAATGTGACCAATGTGTCAGTGTCACGAAAGTTGCAGCACTCGTCAGGTGCCTGGTCAGACTGGTGGGTGACCAACCAGACAGCCCAGTTAAAATCTTGCAGAACTGGAAATGAGATTGCCCTGCACCTAGGGAGCCAGACCATATTACCTCAGAATTATTAAATTATGTATTACCTGGTATTTCAGAATGGAAGGATGAGTTCCCACACCACCTTCTCATTATTACTGAGCCCTATTCAAACGGTAGCATGCTGCTGTGCAGAAATGAAAATTCTATGACCACACAGCAATTCACCTGGGAGATGTGAAGATGTAAGACAGTATGTGCTGTCCTGCACATTCTGAACATTTCTTGGAATGATTCATGGCCATGAGCTTGTTTAACTCTCTGAGATCTAGAAATATATTTTTGTAAAACATGCTAGAAAGCTATTTCCAAACTTACGCTCACTCCTTTTTAACAATAAATTACAGTCAGTTCTGCAAGAAAGAGTGTTTCTTCAATGTGAATTGGCTTTAAGGCGATTGAAGGTTTTAGGCCATTACTTGTCCAGTATGAACTTTCCTTACCCTATTGGCTATAACGTGATTCAGGCCCCATTAGTTTAAATGGTGCGGCTATTGAGCAATTTTCTTATAATGTGAGATCGCACAAGAATGGAACTATTGTGTTGTATTAATTTTTACAACATAAGACAGGACATTTGGCCTAACTGTTCATTTTATTCATCCATGAAAATGTGATGGGGTTGCTCTATTGTATTGCCAGCTGTATTGTCCATCCTAGTTGCTCTCAAGAAGGTGGTAGTGAGCTGCTTTCTTGAATCGCTGCAGTCCATTGGCTAGGTGTAGACGCACAATACCATGAGAGAGGGAATTCCAGGATTTTGGATCAGCAACAGTGGATATTTTACCAAGTCAGGATGGTGAGTGGCTTGGAGAGAAATTTGCAGGTGGTGGTGTACCCATACCTCTGCTGCCCTTGTTTTTCTAGATGGAATTGGTTGTGAATTCAAAAGGACTTTGGCAAATTTCTGCAGTGCATCTTGGAGACAGTACACACTGAGCATCGGTGGTGGAGGGAATGGATGGTTGTGGTTGTGGATGTGGTGCCAATCGAGTTGGCTGCTGTGTCCTGGATGGTATCAAACTTCTGCAGTTGGAGCTGCACTCACCCAAGCAAGTATGGAGTATTCCATCACATACCTGACTTGTGCCTCGCAAATGGTGGACGGGGTGAGGGAGGGGACAAACTGGAATTTCAAGAAGGAAGTTAAAGGGAAAGTGAGAATAAGAGAAAGACAACAGAATCAACGGAGCAGAAAACAAAGAAGGGATCATACAATATGATCAAGGAAAATAGGGACTGATAGGAAGAGTGAGGGGAGTAACAAATTTAAAATATTATATATGAATGCATGAAGCATAAGAAATAAGGTGGATGAGCTTGAAGTTCAGATGGAAATTGGCAGGTACGATGTTGTGGGGATAACTGAGACGTGGCTTCAAGTGCACAGGACCTGGGGAATATTCAAGGCTATACGTGCTATTGAAAGGACAGAGGGGATGGGGTGGCCCTGTTTGTGAGGAATGATATTCATTCCCCTACGAGGGGGGGACACAGAATCAGGAGATGTACAGTCAGTATGGATAGAGCTGAGAAATTCTATGGAGTTATCTACAAGCCCCCAAACAGTAGTCTGGATGTAGAGTGTAAGTTGAATAAGGAGTTGAAATTGGCGTGTCGCAAAGGTATTACTACAGTTGTTATGGGGGATTTCAACATGCAGGTAACTGGGAGAATCAGGATGGTTCTGAACCCCAAGAAAAGGAGTTTGTGGAGTGCCTCCGAGATGAATTATTAGAACAACTTGTACTGAAGCCTACCAGGGAGAAGGCAATTCTGGATCTGGTGTTCAACAAACCGGATTTGATCAGGGACCTCGAAGTAAAGGAGCCATTAGGACGTAGTGACCATAATACGATAAGTTTTAATCTGCAATTTGAGGGGGAGAAGGGAAAATTGGAAGCATCAATATTGCAGTTGAACAAAGGGAACTGTGGAACTATGAGGGAGGAGCTGGCCAAAGTTCAATGGTTCAATACCCTAGCAGGGATGGCAGTGGAACAACAACAACAGCAGGTATTTCTGCATATAATGCAGAAGATACAGGGTCAGGTCATTCCAAAGAGGAAGAAAGATCCTAACGGGAGGCAGGGGCGGTCGTAGCTGATGAGGGAAGTTAAGGACTGTATAAAGATAAAAGAGATGTGTTGCAGATGTTTCATCCCCTGTCTAGGTGACATCCTCAGTGCTTGGGAGCCTCCTGTGAAGCGCTTCTGCGATGTTTCCTCCAGCATTTGTAGTGGTTTGTCTCTGCTGCTTCCGGTTGTCAGTTCCAGCTGTCCGCTGCAGTGGCTGATATATTGGGTCCAGGTCGATGTGTTTGTTGATAGAATCTGCAGATGAGTGCCATGCCTCTAGGAATTCCCTGGCTGTTCTCTGTTTGGCTTGTCCTATAATAGTAGCGTTGTCCCAGTCAAAGTCATGTTGCTTGTCATCTGTATGTATGGCCCTTTTGAACAGTGTCTTGATGCAACTTCTTTTGTGTGTATTTCGTAGTTCAGGACTTGGTCTGTGTGTGTGGCTTTCCTGTATACCTTTGTGGTGAATTCTCCGTTCGGTGTTCTCTGTACCATCACGTCTAGAAATGGGAGTTGGTTGTCCATCAGATCATCAATGCTACACTCACACGAATCAGATTCACTAGAGAGGAAGAAAAGGACAACCAGCCGGAAGCGGCAGAGACAAATCACTATAAATGCCGGAGGAAACAACACAGAAGCGCTTCACAGGAGGCTCCCAAGCACTGAGGATGTCACCTAGACAGGGGACGAAACGTCTGCAACACAAATTCCCAGCTCGGCGAACAGAACCACAACAACGAGCACCCGAGCTACAAATCTTCTCACAAACTTTGAATAAAAGAGAAGACGTATAACATAGCAAAGATGAGAGGGAAGCCAGAGGACTGGAAAGCATTTAAAAAACAATAGAGGATAACTAAAAAGGCAATACGCGGAGAAAAAAATGAGGTACAAAGGCACACTGGCCAAAAATATAAAGGAGGATAGTAAAAGCTTTTTTAGGTATGTGGAAAAAAAAGGTTAAGACTAAAATTGGGCCCTTAAAGACAGAAACGGGTGAATGTATTATGGGGATCAAGGAACTGGCAGAAGAGTTGAATAGGTACTTTGGATCTGTCTTCACTGGGGAAGACACGAGCAATATCCCAGATGTAATAGTGGCTGAAGGACCTCGGGTATTTATATTAGGCAGGAAATGGTGTTGGATAGACAGTTAGATTTGAAGGCTGATAAGTCCCCAGGACCTGATGGTCTGCCTCCCAGGGTACTTAAGGAGGTGGCTCTAGAAATCATGGATGCATTGGTAATCATTTTCCAATGTTCTATAGATTAAGGATCAGCACCTGCGGATTGGAGGGTGGCTAATGTTTCCCCACTTTTCAAGGAAGGAGGGAGAGAGAAAATAGAGAATTGGTAGGAAAAATGCTGGAGTTAATTATAAAAGATGAAATTATGACTCATTTGGAAAGCAGTAACAGGATAGGTCAGAGTCAGCATGGATTTATGAAGGGGAAATCATGCTTAACTAAACTTCTAGAATTTTTTGAGGATGTAACCATGAAGATAGACAAGGGAGAGCCAGTGGACACAGTGGACCTGGACTTTCAGAAAGCCTTAGGAGATTAGTGATCAAAATTAGGGTTTTATGACTATTTGGCAGAGCATAGTGTGATTAAAGGCAGTCAGCATGGCTTTGAGAGAGGCAGGTCATGCCTCACAAATCTTATTGAGTTCTTCGAGGTGGTGACAAGACAGGTCGATGAAGGTCGAGCTGTGGATGTGGTGTATATGGACTTCAGCAAGGCATTTGATAAGGTTCTCCATAGTAGGCTCATTTATAAAGTCAGGAAGCATGGGATATGGGGAGGTTTGGCTATCTGGATTCAGAATTGGCAGGCGGACAGAAGGCACAGAGTGGTTGTAGATGGGAAGTATTCTGCTTGGAAGTGGGGTCCTGCAGGGCTCTGTTCTTGGGCCTCTGTTCTTTGTTCTTTGTAATTTTTATAAATGACTTGAATGAGGAGGTTAAGGGGTGGGTTAGTAAATTTGCAGATGACAAAGTTTGAAGGTGTTGTCGATAGTAGCACAACATAGACAGGATGCAGAGCTGGGCTGAGAAATGGCAAATGGAGTTCAACCTGGATAAATGTGAAGTGATGCATTTTGGAAGGTTGAACTCGAATGCTGAATATAGGATTCTTGGCAGTGTGGAGGAACAGAGGGATCTGGGTGTGCAAGTACATAGATCCCTCAAAGTTGACACCCAAGTGGATAGGGTTGTTCAGAAAGCATATGGTGTTTTGGCTTTCATTAACAGGGGGATCAAGTTTAAGAGCCGCGAGGTTTTGCTGCAGCTCTACAAGTCCCTGGTGAGACCACACTTGGAATATTGTGTCCAATTCTGGTCACCCTACTATAGGAAAGATATAGAAGCTTTGGAGAGGGTTCGAAGAAGGTTTACCAGGATGCTGCCTGGACTGGAGGGCTTGCCTTATGAAGAAAGGTTGAATAAGCTCAGACTTTTCTCACTGGAGAGAAGGAGGAAGAGAGGAGACCTGATCGAGGTGTACAAGATAATGAGAGGAGTAGATAGAGTCAATAGCCAGAGACTTTTCCCCAGGGCAGGATTGACTGGTATGAGAAGTCATAGTTTGAAGATATTAGGAGAAAGGTATAAGGGAGACGTCAGAGGAAGGTTCTTTACACAGAGAGTTGTGAATGCGTTGCCAGCTGTGGTGGTGGAAGCAGAGTCACTTGGGACACTTAAGAGACTGCTGGACATGCACATGGATAACAATGGGTTGAGGGGTGCGTAGGTTAAGTTAATATAGTTTTCATTAGGATTAAATCTTGGCACAACATCGTGAGCCAAAGGGCCTATTCTGTGCTGTACTTTTCTATGTTCTATGGTATTGGGGGCAAAATACTGACTTGGACTGAAAATTAGCTGGCTGACAGGAAGCAAAGAGTAGTGATAAACGGGTCTCTTTCAGAATGATAGGCAGTGACCAGTGGGAATCCACAAGGTTCGGTGCTGGGACCACAGCTGTTTACAATATATGTTAATGATATAGATGAAAATATTAAAAGTAATACTAGCAAATTTGCTGATGACACAAAGCTGGGTGACAGGGTGGAGGAAGATGTTATGAGAATACAGGGTGATTTGGACAGGTTAGGTGAGTGGACGGATGCATGACAGATGCAGTTTAATGTGGATAAATGTGCGGTTATCCACTTTGGTGGCAAGAACAGGAAGGCAGATTACTATCTAAATGGAGTCAAGTTAGGTAAAGGGGAAGTACAATGAGATCTAGGTGTTCTTGTACATCAGTCCATAAAGGTACAGCAGGCAGTGAAGAAAACTAATGGAATGCCGGCCTTCATAACAAGAGGAATTGAGCATAGGAGCAAGAGGTCCTTCTGCAGCTGTACAGGGTCCTGGTGAGACCAGACCTGGGGTATTGTGTGCAGTTTTAGTCTCCAAATTTGAAGCAGCACATTCTGGCTATTGATGGAGTGCAGCGTAGGTTCACGAGGTCAATTCCTGGAATGACGGGACTATCATATATTGAAAGATTGGAGCGACTGGGCTTGTATACACTTGAGTTTAGAAGGATGAGAGGGGATCTGAGTGAGACGTATAAGATTATTAAAGGATTGGATACTCTGGAGGCAGGAAGCATGTTTCCACTGATGGGTGAGTCCAGAATCAGAGGACACAGTTTAAAAATAAGGGGTAGGTCATTTAGAACAGAGTTGAGGAGAAACTTCTTCACTCAGAGAGTGGTGGATATATGGAATGCTCTGCCCCAGAAAGCAGTGGAGGCCAAGTTTCTGGATACTTTCAAAAAATAAATGGATAGAGCTCTTAAAGATAGTGGAAGCAAGGGTTATGGGGATAAGGCAGGAACAGGATACTGATTGTAGGTGATCAGCCATGATCATAATGAATGTTAGTGCTGGCTTGAAGGGTCAAATGGCCTAAACCTGCACCTATTGTCTATTGACAGGCTTTTCGAAGTCAGGAGGTGAGTTACTCACTGCAGTATTCCAAACCTCTGGGCTGCTATTGTAGCCATAGTATTTAAGTTGTGAGTCCAGTTTTAGTCTAAGGCAACCCCAAACATGTTGTTCATTAGGAATTCAGTGATAGTAATGCCATCCAATGTCAAGGGTCAGTGGATACATGATCTCTTACTGGTGTTCAGTCATTGACTGGCATTCGTGTTGTGAATTCATGGGAGAAAGGGGATGCTGAGTGAATAGTGCAATAAATTGTAAGTTGCTACTGACTGTCCCCTAGACAAGAATGGATGAAAATCTGCCTGAGTCATAATCTAAGCAGTGTGTCTGTGTTGAATAGGCTGCATGTCTTTGTTGGAAGAAGGACATCTTTTACAGATATAGAAGATAAGCGCTGTATAACTATTAAAAGTAATCTAACATGATAAACCCCTGCCAGCACTTTGGGCACATAGGAATGATCAAAAACACAATACTTCTTCCCCAGATATTTGTAAATCCTTTTCTCACACCCACACCAGACCACCCACCATCTATCATGCTCCCATCACCACCCACCTCTTATTTCACACACTTCATATGTCAGTCTAGTTCATCGACATTAGAATCTAGGAACAGCTTTGGAAAGATCACAGAGTTAGCATGGTGGACATGACGCCAAACTGCCATCTATTAGCAATAACAATGTGACATTAGAGGTAGTGCACAGCTTCACAATCCCCTACAATTTTTCACTTATGTTGAAATCAACATGCTGCATTTAATGATCAGGTCACCCACTATTCTTGTCTGTTTTCTCAAAGTGAATGGCTTTAGTTACAATAGTTTTACTTCTAACTACATGTGTAGTGTAATGCTTACAATATGTTTTGCTTTGGTGCAGTGTCTAATAAGCAGTTATTAGCAATGATGAGAATGGAGCAGTTAAAGATGCAGACTGTAACTGTTTCGGATAAGTACGTAGAATCAGGTGCTATCCACATGTCATGTCTACCTGAGTATGGTCCGGATCACACTTCTTTTTTGGCAACCTAAGCAATACTTGGATTTACACTATCTGCTTTCAGACCTGCATGCAAAGGGAAAATAAATCAGGTGAAAGCGTTAGAACTTACACTTCAATGCCATGATCTGGTTACTGAAGTAAAAACATTTTTGGTTTTCCATGCAATGGAATCAGACATTCACCAGAGCAAAATAGACTGAGCACAGACCAGTGAGAGGATGAGGACAGAGAACCACATATTACATCTCTCCACTTCCCTGTTTTCTCAAATTGATTTTTGATGACAACACGAAAATCAGCATTGCATGTGCAAAGCATGTACTGTGTTGCACAAGAAGTGCTGTCACATCAGGTGAATGTAACTGAGCATTTAGGAGTTGTAGATAATACTGGAGACTGGTTGCAGCTGTGTAAATGACGATAGTCATTTATTATCTGTGTGGCTAGTGGGCCTGGTTTGGACCCCAGGGTTTGGCTATGCCTGGCAGAGGACAGGATCAGGGGAATTGCACTGCACGAGCTTGTCAGAAGCTGCTCTTTATTCGAGTCACTGGCAGGACAAGCACTGGGAGAAGAATATGCAGAATTTCTCCAGCTTTGGGAAAACATACTCAGATGTTTTTGGCAGATTTTGGACTCAGGCCTCTCACACACAACAATCAGATTGGAAGTCAGAATGCACTCAGCTCAACTGTTTAGTTGGACATTTATTAATAATCCTATGCTCTTCAAGCTCAATCCTCTAGCTGAGTTTTGCCATTGCTTATCCTGTCCATCTATTTCATCCAATTGCCCAAGAGTAAGGGGAGTTGGGTCTGACAGCAGAGCTAGCCATGTGTTGTGAGGCCACCATTTTCAGTAAAATCAAAAGGACTTGACCCCTTTGTGCAGAATAAGACAAAAGGAGTATTATTTCACTGTTGTATTTGAGAGAGGGCAAAGGATTTTGGGAGCAGGGAATGTAGATGAGGGACAATCTAAGGAAACAGACTCCGAACATGACTTGTCCGGACTTGTCCTACCTGCCTAGCTCCTTTTCCACCTATCCACTCCACCCTCTCCTCCCTGACCTATCACCTTCATCCCCTCCCCCACTCACCCCCACCCTCCTCTAGCTTATCTCTCCACGCTTCAGGCTCACTGCCTTTATTCCTGATGAAGGGCTTTTGCCCAAAACATGGATTTCGCTGCACTTTGGATACTGCCTGAACTGCTGTGCTCTTCCAGCACCACTGATCCAGAGTCTCTGAGGTGATCTGATTAAAATTTTTAATCAAAGGAAATCAAGTGCGTTGGTTTCAGTAAATTGCCAAAACCAAATGCTGAAATTCCCAGACAAGACTTTGGATTGTTTGGGTTAACAACAATATCTAAGGGAATGATCTTACGCAAGGAATTCTGGAAAGACTGGAGGGGAATTTAAAGTAATGATTTTGAAGGTGATGCTTGCATTTACAAAAATACAACAATGGACAGAGTCAAATCAAAACAACAAATCACAATGAACACCCCAAAGAATGGTCCAAGTTCTTACATTTTCTTTTGCATTAATTAACCTGTTGATATTTAAATTGGACTGAGTGTTTGACTGGCAAATTCTCAATGCTGGAAAATGTTTGTGAACAAAAGGCCCTGTTACAAGTCTGTGTTGAATGAACTGACATAGTACCTGAAGTTGAGTGACAAAGTATGGACCGAAGAGCACATGAGGGCTTACTGATGAACAGTTGGAGGGAAGGGGTTGGTGTGCTATTGGTGAACAAGGAGCTGGAGGGAGGAGTTTAGATGCGCTGGTTAATGATCTTTAGGAATGCAAGGAGTTTAACACATGGTTTGATCATCGTAAGCATTAAATCCAACTCAGAAGCAGCAGCTGTTCAGGCTGGTAAGAGAACAGCACTCCAGAAACCGTTAAAAGACCAACCTGAAAGGGGGTAGAGAAGCTGTCAGTACAGGGAACGGGAGAGGAATTTTCAAGAATACATACTGATGAAGTGAGGGAGCAGTGAAGAACAATGAACAGCATACACATCCCCACTAAGGTGACATGTCAAACAGCAAAATCACAATGTCTCCATGTTTCCTGGGCATTTAACAGTGTGGATGTTGGGATATCTTGTGCAGGCTGATAGTCCTCTGAATTTCTGGTGGTTATGCCACTTTAATTGAGTATTTGGTTTAAGTCTGGATGCAGGACTGGTGTAAACTTCTCTTGAACTGGATTGTTGCTTTAGGCTGTAGATTTGACAACCTTCAATTAGAATCGCACTGTTTAACCTCATCTATAAACAAAGACACTATGGCGATTTCTTTGCAAGGATCAGTCTGTTCAGGAAGAATTAATCTTATGCAAATCACAAATTCATCGTGTATTATGTTGTTAACTGTAACTCAATGAATCAATACTTCCACCATTTGTTCAGAAGGGAGTATGTGTTTTACCAATGAAAGGGTAAAATGGGTCTGACTAGCAAGTGCATCATCGAGTCGATGATCTACTGAACTAGAACATTCTTACTTTACAGAAACATTGCTACCAGCTGGTGTCTACAATCTGTGACAGGAGAACTGGAAACGTACAGGGAGAAAAGTAACTTCAGGAAGCTGAGCAGTTTCCATGTCCTGGAGGGACTAGAAAAGGAGACTGGATTAAGTACAAGAAAAACTAAAACAAAGAATGGCAGATACTGGAGATCTGAAATAAAAACAAATTGTTAGAGAAACTCTGCAATTTTTCATGGAGAGAAAGCAGAGTTAACATTTTGAATCCAGCAACGCTTCTGCAGAATTACCTGTTTCTGCCTATTTCAGCTCCACAAAATATATTCAGAGTCATAGAGATGTACAGCATGGAAACAGACTGTTTGGTCCAACTTGTCCATAACAAACAGGTATCTGAAACTAATCTAGTCCCATTTATCAGCACTTGGCCCATGTCCCTCTAAACCCTTCCTACTCATATGCCTTTTAAATGGTGTAACTGCACCAGCCTTCACCACTTCTTTGGCAGCTCATTCCATACATGCATCATCCTCTACACGAAAAAAATAGCCCCTGACGCCCTTTTAATTTTTTCTCCTTTCATCCCACACCTATGCCCTCTAGTTCTGGACTCTCCCATCCCAGGGAAAAGACCTTGTCTGTTTACCCTATTCACGCTCTTCATGATTTTATAAAACTCTAAGATCAACCGTCAGCCTCCGAGACTCCAGGGAAAACAGGCCCAGCCTGTTCAGCCTCTCCCTATTGCTCAAATCCTCCTACCCTGGCAACATCCTTGTAAATCTTTTCTGAATCATTTCAAGGTTCATAACATGCTTCCGATAGGAGGGAGACCAGAATTGCACGCTATATTCCAAAAGTGGCCTAACCAATGTCCTGTATAGCCGCAACATGACCTCCCAACTCCTGTACTCAATACTCTGACCAATAAAGGAAAGCATACCAAACGTCTTCTTCACTATCCTATCTACCTGAGACTCCACTTTTGAGGAGCAATGAATCTGCACTCCAAGATCTCTTTGCTCAGCAACACTCCCCAGGACTTTACCATTAAGTGTATGCGTCCTGCTAAGATTTGTTTTCCTAAAATGCAGCACCTCACATTTATCTAAATTAAACTTCTCATCCCATTGGCCCATCTGATCAAGATCCTGTTGTACTCTGAGGTAACTTTCTTTGCTGTCCACTACACCTCCAATTTTGGTGTCATCTGCAAACCTATTGACTATACTTCCTATATTCACACCCAAATCATTTATATAAATGACAATAACCCCATTGACTGCACAATGTTGTTGATTGCACAAAACACTACATAGGACAAACAGGAAGACAGCTAACGATCTGCATCCATGAACACCAACTAGCCACGAAACGACATGACCAGCTTTCCTTAGTAGCCACACACTCAGATGACAAGCAACATGAGTTTGACTGGGACAACACTACTATTATAGGACAAGCCAAACAGAGAACAGCCAGGGAATTCCTAGAGGCATGGCACTCATTCACAGATTCAATCAATAAGCACATCGACCTGGATCCTATATACTGGCCACTGCAGCGGACAGCTGGAACTGACAACTGGAAGTGGCAGATACAAATCACTATAAATGCCGGAGGAAACATCACAGAAGCGCTTCACAGGAGGCTCCCAAGCACTGAGGATGTCACCTAGACAGGGGATGAAACGTCTGCAACAGAAACTCCCAGCTCGGCGAACAGAACCACAACAATAACCCCATCTCCTGCGGTTCTGCACATAGGCTGCCTTGCTGATCTTTAAGGGACCCTATTCTCTCCCTAGTTACCCATTCGTCCTTAATGTATTTGTAGAATCCCTTTGGATTCTCCTTAACTGCTTTTGCCAAAGCTAACTCATGACCTCTTTCTGCCCTCCTGATTTCCCTCTTAAGTACACTCCTACTGCCTCTATACTCTTCTGCAGATTCACTGCTGATCTCTACTGTCTGTACCTGACATAGACTTCCTTCTTTTTCTTGACCAAAAATTACTTTAATCATCCAGCATTCCCTACACCTACCAGTCTTGCCTTTCACCCTAGCAGGAACATACTGTCTCTGGACCATTGTGAACTCATTCTTGAAGGCTTACCATTTTCCAGTCGTCTCTTTACCTGCGGACATCTGCAAAATGTTATAATACCATCAAAATTGACCTTCCTCCAACTCAAAACTGCAACTTTTAGATTCGGTCTATTCTTTTCCATTACTATTTTAAAACGAATATAATTATGGTCGCTGGCTCCAAAGTGCTCCCACACTGACACCTCAGTAGCTAGCCCTGCCTTATTTCCTAAGAGGCCTTCTCTCCAAGGTACATCCACATACCGAATCAGGAAATTTTCCTGAACACACTTGTCAAATTCCTCTCCAGTTAAACCCCTAACACTACGGCAGTCCCAGTCTATGCTTGGAAAGTTAAAATCCTCTACCGTAACCACCCTACTATTCTTACGGATAACTGAGATCTTCTTACAAATTTGTTTCTCAATTTGCCACTGACAATTGGGGGAGATGGGGGGGTCAACTGTACAATCCCAATAAGGTGATCATCCCTTTCTTATTTCTCAGTTCCACACAAATAACTTCCCTAGATGTATTCCCAGGAATAAGTACAGCCATAATGTTATCCCTCATCAAAAACACAACTCCCACTCCTTTCTTTCTCCCCTTTCTATCCTTCCTGGAGCATTTGTATCCTGGAACATTAAGCTGCCAGTCCTGTCCATCCCGGAGCCACATCTCTGTAATTGTTATGATATCCCAGTCCCATCTTCCTAACCATGCCCTCAGTTCATCTGCCTTCCCTGTTAGTCCTCTTGCATTGAAATAAATGCTGTTTAACTTATCAGTCCTACCTCGTTCTCTGTTTTGTTCTTGCCTGTCCTTACTGTTTGACTTGCTCCTTTTTCCAAATGACCAATCTCAGATTGATCTCTTTTGTTCACTGTCTCCCCGAGTCCCACCGTACCAGTTTAAATCCTGCCAAGCGGCTCTAGCAAGTCTCCCCATTAGTACATTAGTCCCCTTCCAATACAGGTGCAATCTGTCCTTCTTGTACAGGTCACTTCTAGCACAGAAGAGAGTCTATCGATCCAAAAATGTGAACCCTTCTCTTCTGCACCAGCTCCTCAGCCACGCATTCATCTGCTCTATCCTCCTATTCCTACCCTCAATGGCTCATAGTACCGGCCGAAATCCAGATATTACTACCCTTGAGGACCTCCTTTTAAAATTCCTGCCTAACCTTCTATAATCCCACTTCAGAATCTCATCCTTTGTCCGTCCTATGTCATTGGTTTCAATGTGTACAATGACCTCCTCCCAGTCCCTTTCCCCTTTGAGAATAGTCTGCACTGTCTCAGAAATATCTTTAATCCAGGCACCAGTGAGGTAACACAATATTCTGATTTCTCGCTGTCAGCTGCAGAACGTCTGTCTCGGTCTCTGATGAGACCGTCCCTATCACAAGCAATTGTCTGGAACCTGATGTACCCCTCATTACATTAGAGCCAGTTTTGGTACCAGAAATCTGGCTGGTCATGCTACATTCCCTTAAGAGTCCATCACCCTCTACATTTTCCAAAAAATCGTACCTGTTTGAGATGGGGATAGTCACAGGAGACTCCTGCACTACCTGCTTCTCTTTACTGGAAGTAACTCCATCTACCTGACTGTATCTGTGGTTTTTCTCCTTCCTATAACTGCCATCCATCACACCCCCTAGCTCCTGTAAATTCCTCATTGCCTCTAACTGCCGGTCCAACTGATCCATGAAATCTGATCGGATTTGCAAAACAAAGGCACTTCCCGCAGACATAATCATCAATAATATGGAAAGTCTCCCTAATCCCCCACATCCAAAAGGAAGAGCACATCATTCTACTAAGGGCCATCTTTGCACCTTACCAATCTGCAGACCCAGAAAAAAGCACAGTGTTATTGCTCTAAAAAAAATTGGTGCAGGCTAACGTAGTACTTAATTTCTTTAGTTTTAAAATTCAATCAAGAGACAGATCTCAATAAAACATATAATCAAAAAGAACCCAACCTACTCACTACTGTAGATTTATAGCAAGGTTACATGTTAAAACCTGTGCACATTGCTTCTCCCGCACTGAGTGCTCCCACACAGGTTCCTCCGAGATCAGCTCTCAATTTTGCTGTTTGTACATTTTTCTTACACACACTCTGAAGTCCAGAGATACTTGAACGCAAACAGCAAAGGCAGTAGCTGTGCAGATTCACTGCTGTGACAGATGGTAGTGTAGGTTTCTTTCTCGGACCACGTGGTCTCAAGCCTTTGTTTCTCTTTCTCCTTTTAAAAATGCTGTTGTTTTGATTCTTTTACCCCCTAAAGTTCCAAAACACTGCAGCAGCTTATAAAATGGTAATTACTACTCCTGGAATTCAAGGAAATCATCTCCAACATTTATAATACCTCAAAAAAGGAGTTCTTATAGCCACAATTTATTCTCATCCTCCATTTTGTATTTCTTCCTACCTTGACTCTAATGTTTTTTTGCTTGACCATCTCTTCGTGCTTACACTGTTCTGATGCTGCACATTAATTTCTTAACCTGCACTATCAACATCTGGAGGGGTTACCATTAACCAGAAACTGGACTGGCCACATAAACAGTGGCTATAAGGTCAGGTCAGATGTAAGAAACGGTGTGGTGAGTAACTCAGTTCTTAACTCCCCAAAGCCTATCCACCATCTACAAAACACACATCAGGCGGGTGATGCAACATTTCCCCCTTGTCTGGATAGGCGCAGCTCCAAGAACGCTCAAGAAGCTTTAAACCATCCAGGACAAAGCAGCCCGCTTGTTTGGCGCCACATCCACAAACATCTGCTCCTCTGCGACCGTCATTCAGTAGCAACAGTCAGTACTATCTCCAAGTCCATTGTGGAAATTCACTAAAAATCCTTAAACAGCACCTTCAAGACCCACAACCATTTTCATCTCAAAGGCCACCATTAGTGGGCAGCATGGTGGCTCAGTGGCTAGCATTACTACTGCCTCACAGCACCAAGGACAGGTTTCAATTCCAGCTTTGGGTTGTGATTGTCTGTGTGGAGTGTGCATATTCTCCCCGTGTCTGTGTGGGCTTCTGCTGGATTCTCCAGTTTCCTGACAGTCCAAAGCTATGCAAGTTAGGTGGATTAGCCGTGCTAAATTGCCCTATAGTGTACAGGTATGTGCTCACAAGGTAGGATAGCCATGGTAAATGCATGGTTACCTTGACAGAATGGGGAGTTGCATTTGGATGGGATACTGTCTGGAGGGTCAGTGCAGACTTGATGGCCTCTTTCTGCACCGTGGAGAGTCTATGGCAGCAGATATATGGGAACACCATTACATGTAAATTCCTCTCCAAGCCATTCACCATCCAGATTTGGAAACATATTGCTCTTTTTTCACTGTCACTGGGTCAAAATCCTGAAGTCCGCTTCCAAACAGCAGCGTGAGTCTACCTATAGCACATGGACTGCAGCATTTTCTAAAAGGCAACTAGGTATGGGGCAGAAATGCTGACCAGTCAGCAGTGGCCACGTCACACAAGTGAGTTAATAAAAAATTCCTTTTGCGGACACCAGAAACTTCCTCTTCACCAAGCATGTGCAGTCCCTCTACTTCCCTCCCCCTTCCGGTTGATCTCAGATTCCTCTGCTTCTTTCTGGAAAGAGGAGCTAAACTGTATCCATCTAACACCACCTTCCTCCACCTGGCTAGCTTCTCCTCACTTTGAGCAACTTCTTCTTTAACTCCTCTCACTTTCTTCAGGTCAAAGGTACGGCCACTTGTACCCGCATGAGTCCAGTCATGCCTGCCTCTTGATAAGCAACATGCAAAATTCCTTTTCTAATCCTATTCAGTCCCTTGCTACACTCTATCTTCAGGACATCAATGATATAATTGGTCCTGCTTTCTTCGTTCATTGAAATTGGAAGAATTTATCAATTTCCTTTCCAATTTCTACCTGCTCTAACATGTACTTGATCCATTTTTGATTGCTCCTTTCCCTTGCTCAACATTTTGTTTCCATTTCAGGAGATAGGCTGGTTACGATTCACCAACACAAACTAATTGACCCCACAATTATCTGGACTATATAAGAGAGTCATACAGCACGGAAACAGAACCTCTGGTCCAATTCGTCTGTGCTGACCAGATATTCTAATATGACCTAGTCTTATTTACCAGTATTTGGTCCATATCCCTCTAAAACCTTCCTATTCATGTATCCATTCAGATACCTTTATATCCTCTCAACCTGCTCGTTGTAAAGACTCCACTCCATCCTTCCAGTTTCTCCATATCTGTCACATCAATTCTTATGATACCATATTCCATAGGGGGTCCTCCGACATTTTCACATTTTTCCTCAACCTATAATTCTCTAGCACCGTAGTTGACAGGGCCATTGGCAATGTTTGATGGTCCCTTTCCCGACCATCTGCCCTCACCCTTTCTCCTCCTTTGCTAAACACCACTAAAGTCCCCAGGTCCTCACTTTTCAACCCACCAGCATCTACTTTCAAATGATCATTGACTATCATTTCTGGCACCTCCAGACACACAGTCTTCTCTCTTGTCAGCATTTCATGGGGACCATTCCATCTAAGACACATTCTCCCTGTGTCTGCATGGGTTTCCTCTGGGTGGCCTGGTTTCCTCCCACAGTCCAAAGATCTGCAGATTAAGTGAATTGGCATGCTAAATTGCCCACACTTCAGGGATGTGTAAATTAGGCGCATTAGTCATGGGTAATGTAGAGTAAAAAGGCAGGAGAACAGGTCTGGGTGGGATACTCTTTAGTCAGTGTGGACTTTTTTTAGATTAGATTAGACTTACAGTGTGGAAACAGGCCCTTCGGCCCAACAAGTCCACACCAACCCGCCGAAGCGCAACCCTACATTTACCCCTTACCTAACACTACGGGCAATTTAGCTTGGCCAATTCACCTAACCCGCACATCTTTGTGACTGTGGGAGGAAACCGGAGCACCCGGAGGAAACCCACGCAGACACGGGGAGAACGTGCAAACTCCACACAGTCAGTCGCCTGAGTCGGGAATTGAACCCGGGTCTACAGGCGCTGTGAGGCAGCAGTGCTAACCACTGTGCCACCGTGCCGCCCACTACTGTGCCACCGTGCCGCCCACCCACTGTGCCACCGTGCCGCCCACCACTTGTTGGGCTGACTGTCTTGTTTCCACACTGTAGAGATACTCTGATGATGACACCCTGGTCCATTCTTCCTCCCTTCCCAACACCCCCAAAGTATCTTCCCATGCAATCACAAAATACAACACCTGCTATTTTCCTCCTCACTATCTAAGGTCCCAGGTACACCTTCTAGGTGGAACATGTGATTTCAATGCACTTCACTAAACCAAGTCCACTGCATTCACTGCTCATGACTAGGGAGTGGGAAGTAAAAGCACAGACTGGGTGACCATTTTGTGGAACATCTACATTTTGCCTATAGAACTAACCCTGAGCTTTTAGTTGTCTGCCACTTCAACCATGCTCTCTGGCCAACATTCCTGTCTTAGGCAAGCTGCAATGCTCCAGCAAGGCTTAGAATGAGCTGAAAGAACATCAGCCCATCTTCCATTTGGATACCTTGCAGATTTCAAGACATGATATAGAATTCAATAATTTTGAGCCTGGACAGCACCTTTAAATACCCACCCCCATTCCCCAGGCCCTATCATAACAGGGGCTGATTCCAGAACAACGAACTCATTTTCACCTATTCATTCTCCCCACTACCATCTTTTCTCTTTCCCTTGCTTAATATCAACTACCCCATTGTCTGGCTAGCTTCCTTTTTCTGTCTTTATGTCTCTCTCTCTGGGCTCCACCTCCAAGTATCCACACACTCTTTCCCACCTCATCAGCATAAATACTAAGGTTTCCTAGCTACAATCAGATCTAAAGATGGATCACTGGATTTGAAATGGTTTTCTCACCACAGATGCTGCCAGACTTGGTGAGTTTCTCCAGCAATTGCTGTCTTTATTACAGGATTAAACAACAGGATTTACTACAGTAAATGAGTGAAACAGAGGGAAGCACTCAATTAACAAATAGAGCCAGAGATGCTAGCTGTTTATCATCATCAGTAGTGTTATTGTAGCCAATATAATAGCTTGACCAACAAACTCAAATCTCATACTTTTACTGAAAAGTTGCAGAGAGGCAGCTACAGATGATGGTCACACTTGCCCTGGTGATACACACTGATTAATGGACAAAGAATCAGTCACCATGCCTGATACACTGTAAAAGGATACTCCAATCTTTGTCACCTTGGCTCCACCATACAGCAAAACATTTATTAAGCATCTGGCCACAACAAGGCAAATGTCTTGAACTAGCATAGGCCTGGTTTGCACATTCAGTTGAAAATTTGAAATAAGAAATGAAATCTTGGACAAAGTGATCCTGTTCAGTTGCCCTGATAGTAACAAACAATACTCATGTTATATCACTCCTTACAAAATCATGACTCTGTCTATGGTCAATCCAGGACTTGCATATTCCAACATTGTGGAAGCAATTCTGGATCTGCCACGCTGTCACTGTGTAGCCAGTCCTGGACCCCAACATTCTGTCTCTGTGGAATCAATCCTGAACCCCAACATTCTGTGCAGTTTAACTTGAACCTCTGCATTGTCTCATTCACCAATCCTGGACTCCACCATTCTTTTCCTGTGGAATCAATCGTGGATCCTAGCATTCAGTCACTGTACTGTTTATCCTGGACCTCTACATCCTCTTGTTGAGCGATCAATCCTGGACTCCACCATTCTTTCACTGTGGAACCAATCCTGGTCTCCACATTCTGTCACTGTTGTATTGATTCTGAATCTCAAGACTTCTTTAGTATACAGTCAAGTCATATGTCACTTCTGTAACAGTTGTCAGTTACCAGTTACTCCTGGAATGTTAAATATATTCACATTTTCTGAGTCCTATCAGTTAAATGCTGAATGAGCTGATCCAGGCTGGTTTAATGATGTCTGGTAATTTAACTACACCTGACAGAAGATTCACAGAGAGTCTTCATACCTTAATGGAAATAAAGTGCAGACAAAAGGCTTGCTCTCAAAACACATGATTATTGTTTCTCTATAAAATGCAATGTGAACCTAATTTCAACTAAAATAAACTATTTGCCTTGAATTTCATAATAAAACGGTGTCATTAATATACAACAAATCTTTTCTTAGTGTTCAACTGAATAACATACATTTTTTGGACAAAGTGTGCAACACGCCAGGCTTTGTGGTTCCACAAAGAACCACACTGATCCATTATACTCTCAAGATAAGCACAAGGCAAAATATACATCAACAAAAAAGTGCAAGGAACACTGTGCTGCAATACAAGCAGGAGGCAGTATATATTCCAATAAAAATACATGACAGACTGCATTCCAACAAAAACACAGAACAGACCATATGTAACAGAAAATGGGACAGAGGTTATGATCAGAAATTTCAATTTAGTGTACTGGATTTGCTGTTCATAATGAAAGCTCCTCCATTTTGGGAAAGCCAAACAGTGGCTGAGTAGTTCTTTTCAGATCACCTCCTTCAGACTGAAACTATGATGCAGAGCCTGTGAGCATCTGTCACTTTAATTCTCTTCTTCACTCTTGCTCTGACCTTGATCTCATGTTTCAAGGACACTTAATGTCAGCTTGAGGAACTGCATCTCTCTCACCCTCAAGAATTGACACCAAGTCATAGAGATCTACAGCACTGTAAAAGATCCTTCAACTAACTGAGATTGTGACATTCAAACATGATGGCCTAACTCTTTGAATACCATTTTCCTGCACCCTGCAAGTCTTGGCATTCTAAGTGAATGTCTAAATACTTCTTAAATGTGATGAAGGTTTCTGCCTGTACCACCCTTACAGGCAGAATCAGACCACTGTCTTGGTGAAAAGGATTTTCCTCACATCTCCTCTAAACCTTCTACCCCTGACCTTAAATTTCTACCTCTGATCATTGCTCCCTCCATCGGGAAAAAGTTTCTTTCCGAGTACTCTGTCTGTGTCCCACAGTTTTAAAAATCTCAATAATGTACTCCGCAGTCTCCTCTGCTCCATGGAGAACAATCCCAGGCTGTCCAATCTTTCTTTATAACCAAAACTCTCCAGACTAGGCAAGATTCTGGACAATTCTGCTGCAACCTCTCCAATGTAATCACATCTCTCCTATAAGATGATCCCAAAACTGTACACAGTGCTTGAGCTGTGGCCTAACTAATGATTTATCCAGCATAACCTCCTAGATCTTAAATTCCATGTTATGGCTAATAAAAAGCATGGAGAAAGTGAGGACTGCAGATGCCGGAGACCAGAATTGAAAAATGTGGTGCTGGAAAAACACAGCAGGCCAGGCAGCATCCGAGGAGCAGGAGAATCGACGTTTCAGGCATAAGCCCTTCTAATAAAAAACATGTATACCACATGCCTTCTTAACCACTTTATCTCACTCTCCTGTTACCTTAAGGGATCAGTGGACAAGACACCAAGGTCTCTCTGATCCTTGGTGCTTCCCGAGATCCTGACATTCATCGTGTATTCATTTGCCCTTTCTATCCTGCCCAAGTGCATCACCTTACCCTTACCTGGATTGTATATCATTTGCCATTGATTTGCCATCTGACCAGCCTGCCTATATCATCCTGTAATCTATGCTATCCTCCTCGGTCTTTTCAAATTACTTGTAAAACCACCGGTCAACACTCTTATATTCAAATTTAACTCAATAATACATTATTGCACATATTAACCAAGGGCCTGATTTCTCTTGTATGCAAGTTGTGGCTACACCTTACTTTTCATATTTACAATTGCTTGTTTTATGACTGATCCAATCACCATCTCTTTTTGCCTCACACCATAAACCCTTCTGTTGTTTAGTCTCTCTGTTTTCCAACTAATTAGACATTTCCTCTCTTCTTCATTATTTTCAAATTTTTTATTGCTAAAAATCTTCAGTTCTGAAGGAGTGTCATCGTTAAGTCAACAATATCTCTGTTTCTGTCTCAATAGATGCTGTCAGATCTGCTTAACATTTCTAATAAGTTCTGTTTATATTTCCACTAACCTTTTCATCTACTGTAAATACCGATACAACATAGAATTATAGAATTCTATGAGTATCTACAGTGCAAAAAGAGGCCATTTGGCCGATTGAGCCTGATATGACTCTCTGACGAGCATCCTACCCACTAGCCTACACGTCCTTGGACTCCAAGGGACAATTTACCATGGCCAATCTCTTTAATCTGCACATCTTTTGACTTGATGTATTGATTTTGATGTCATTTACATCTTTTTCATTCAATTCTCTTTCTGAATGTGTTTTGTTATCCTTTACTGCTCTCTATATCACCCATATTCAACAGGATCTGTGCTTAATTTTACTTATGTGTCCTTTTCTTTTCCATAATAATTGCTTCTTTGTGCTTCACATCAACATTATAGAATAAAAACAGAACCACACAGAAGAGATATTAGGACAGATGAAGAAAAATTTGGTGAAAGAAATATCTGCTACGGATCCTTTTCAGGGAGAAATAGAGGTGAGGGTGGGCGGAGAGAGATCCAGACTTAACATCCAGAAGTTATTGACCTGAAGGCTGGTAGTCAGTGAGGAGTGAATAGACAGAAATGCGACAAGATCAGAATCAGAGAAGTACAAACACCTCTTTTCTTGCCCTTTGCTTCTGGAAAATAGATTCGTTTTCCCTTAGTAATATAAGCCTGTATCATGTTGAATTCTCATTTGAACACCTCCCACTAGTCATTTATCCATGAACAAATCTGTCCACTTCATTTTGGACAGCTTTGCCTCATTGCGCTGAAGTCAACTATAACTAAAAATGGATTCTTTCTAACTGTTCCATGAACCTCCTGTTCAAACCTTGCACTGAACTTGATCATATTATGATTGCTATTAAATGAAAGCACAGCTGGTCAGGCAGCATCTGAGAAGCAGGAGAATCGATGTTTTGAACATCAACCCTTCATCAGGAATGAGGTCTGACAAGTGGCAAGTAACATTTGTGCTACACAAATGCCAGGCAATGGCCATTTCCAATAAGAGACAATCTAACCATCACTCCTCGATATTCAATGCCACTGAATCCCCCAGTATCAACATCCTGTGGGGCGTTACCACTTTCCAGAAATACAGCTGGATTCACTGTATAAATACACTGTTAATATACATGAGAAGGTCAGAGGCTAGGAATACTACAGTGAGTAACTCTCCTCCCAATTCCCTAAAGCTTGACTATATCTACAAGGGACAAGTCAGCAATGTGATGGAATACTCCCCCCTTGCCAAGATGGGGAGCTCCAACAGCATTCAAGAAGCTTGACATCATCTAGAACAAAGGAGCCCACTTGATTGGCACCACGTCCATAAATATCCATTCCCTCCAATACTGACACTCTGTACCAGCTGTGTGTACTATCGACAAGATGCACTGCAGAAATTCATTAAAGACAGCAACTTGCAAAACCATGGTCATTTCCATCTTGAAGGAAAAGGGGCAACAGACACATGGGAACACTGCCACCTGCAAGTTCCCCTCCAAGACACTCACCCTCCTGACTTGAAAATATATAATTGTTCCTTTACTATTACTTTGTCAATATCCTGGAGAATTCTCCTAATGGCATTGTGCGTCTACCTGCAGCACAGAGGCTGCAGTAGTTCATGAAGGAAGCTCACCTCCACCTTCTCAAGGGCAACTAAGGACAGGCTTGAAACGTTGACTCTCCTGCTCCTTGGATGCTGCCTGACCAGTTGCGCTTTTCCAGTGTCACACTTTTTGACTCTGAACTCCTGCATCTGCAGTTTTCACTTTCTCCACAGATATTAAATAATTAGTCAACAATGTCCACAAGCTACAAGAGAATTCTTTAAAAAGAATGCCACGCTGTTTATCTTCGACTTGTTGGAGAAAACTATCCTGCAGTTATTCAACAAATTCATTATCCTCATGACTTATACTAGTCAGTTTAACCCAACGAATATTTAAGTTAAAATCCTCCAATGAAAACATTCTATCTTTGTTACGTGCTTGATCAGCCACTGTAATTATATGATATACATCTTTATTGCTTCACGTTACTTCTTTAGCCATATGTTTACCTCCTTAATCTATAAATTCCTATGCTAATTTTCACATCTCTGAGGAATACATCACAGATTCTACCCTTTCAGGTCCTATTCTTTAATTTAGCTCCTGATTCATGGCACTCTTTCAACAGGATCTCCTGGTTACAACAAGGATGCAAATGAATTCTTCTCTCTCTCCACCCCTACAATATCCTTCTAAACCTGTTAGACATGTCAATCACTTTAGAACCACAGGAAACAGGAGAAGTGCGACATACGGCCCTATGAGTCTGCTTCATCATTCATTATAATCATAGCTGATCACCTAATTTAACAGCCTGCTCCTGCCTTTCCCCCACTTCCTTTGATCCCTTTCGTCCCAAGTGCTATATCCAACTCCTCCTGGTAATCATACAATGTTTTGATCTCAACTATTTTCTGTGGGAGTGAATTCCACATGCTCACAACTCTACTGGTGAAATTTTAAATGGTTTACCTCATATCTTTAGATTGTGATCCCATCATTTGAAACATCCTTCCTGCATCTGTCTGTTTAACCTTAATAGAATAGGTTTGTGTGCAGTTCCCCCAATACTTCTGAACTCCAGCAAATGTAATCTGAACTGATCCAATCTCTCCTCACATGTCATCCTGCCATCCCAGGAATCCATATGGTAAACTTTTGCTGCATTCCCATCATAACAAGAACAACTTTCCTCAGATAGGAGACCAAAACTACACACAATATTCCAGGTGAGGTCTCCCCAAGTTCCTGTATAATTGCAGCAAGTCATCCTTGCCACTACACTCAAATCCTCTCACTAAAAAAGACCAATATACATTTGCCTTCTTCACCATCTGCTGCATCTGCACACTTAACTTCAGTGACTGGTGAATAAGGTTAGCCAGATCTTGGTGCACATTCAGCTCTCAATCTATAGCCTTTCAGATAATAATCACCTTCCTGTTTTCCTCCCAAAGTGGATAACTTCACATTTATCCCTATTTTACTGCATTTGTCATGCATTTGCCCACTCATTCAACTTGTTCAAAGCAGGCAGATAACACAACTCTCAAATAAACAAAAAGACTGCTAAATGGACCTCTCTAACTTCAAATCATGTTGAATTTGCTTTGCACACCTGCTGTGCAGCCTTAACCGTGTATGCCTTACTCTGTCAAAGCACCCTATGATCTTTATGTCCTTTTTTCCCTAAGATCTGCCTGTAATGCTTGCAAAACAAAACATTCCACTGTATTTAGGTACATGTGGTTACAATAAATTAAATCAAATCAAATCAAATCAGTGGGTACTGAAAATTTGAAACAAAAACTGAAATTACTGGAGAATTTGGGTCTGGCAGCATCTGTGAAGGGAAAGCAGAACCAATGTTCAAGTCTAGTACCCCTTGTTCAGAAATAATTCTCAATCTTGCTCTTGAAGCCCAATTCCCTAATTGCAGCATTCCTGTAATTACCACATTCTGTTTCACCTCCACTTCCTCCTCCCCAGTTTGGACAGCCTCCTGCTTCATGTTTTCATTCTGGCTGTCTTATGACACTCGTTATGTCTGTACTCACATGTTGCAGGTATATTTTAACTAATGGAAAGGATCATTTTTGCAGGTTCTCATTCTTCATCTTGCCTGAGTTGCCCTTTCACATGTATAGGATTTGTCATAAAAACTACATTCTGATTTTGCAGCTCTTTAAAAAGGGTAGTTGAAGTCTAGAGTAAACTATCCTGCAATGTCGACTTCTCCCTCATGATGCAGAGAGCTTCTAGCTCTCACTCCATTTCAAAGATGGACTCAGAGAGATTCAAAACAGAGATATTGAGTGCAGATGTGTTCACTGGAGTGATATCATTGTCTACTAACTCCCACAGATGTAGGCACTGTTCTGTCACACTTTAGCCTAGATTATTTATATCAACTATCTAGTTAATTCTAAGTTTTTGCTTCTTTTTCAAACTAACTGGCACAAAACATTGTAACACTCCACAATAGTTTGAATACTTACTACCTCACAAGAAGAATCACACATACTGGAGGCAAGAAGCAGCCAAATTTCTACTCTCACCAAACTTTATACTATTTATGATGCACCCCTTTTACTTTGTCAGGAGATATAATTACTTTATAAAATGTTTTGAGGCATATCCAAATGCTTCTTCAGCTTTCTGCTCACAGTAATTATCTCCTATTCAAGCAGTCACCAACAGCTGCTCAACAGTTAACGGTTCACTATCAATGGCAGTCAGTTTCCGTTAACTATCTGACAGTTCCTTTCTAGTTTTCAAAGTTTAAGTTAAATGTTAAAGCAAATTTCAATAAAAATTTCCTCACTTAACAATTTATTAATAGAGAATTTCATCCTTTATCAAATTCCAGGACAGACTAAAGCCCACTACAAGAAAACAAGGCGGCAGTGTGGCTCAGTGGTTAGCACTGCTGCCTATATAATCAGGGAGCCAGGTTCAATTCTAGCCTCGGGCGAGTGTCTGTGTGGAGTTTGCACATTCTCTCAGTGTCTGCATGGGTTTGCACTGGTTTCCTCCCACAGTTTAAAGATGTGCAGGTTAGGGGAGTTGGCCATGCTAAATTGCCTGTAGTCCTCAGGGATGTGTAGGTTAGGTGCATTAGTCAGGGATAAAATGTACAGTATTAGGGGAATGGACCTGGGTGGGTACTCTTCGGAGAGTCGGTGTGGACTTGCTGGGCCAAAGGTCCTGTTTTCACACTGTCGGGATTCTAACAGGATCATCATGCTTCAGTTATACAGGATACAGGGATTGGGGCTTGTTTGAAGTTTAAAAGATCCTGAATAGTCTTCACAGGATGGATGCCGAAAAGAAATTTCCTCCAGTGGATCGGTCCAGAACTAGGGAGTGCTATTTAAAAATTAGTGTCCTTTCAGGATAGAGGAGAATTTTTTTTTCTCTTAGGAAGTCTTTGGAACTCACTCTCTCAGGCAAGAGAAGTGGGGTCATTAGTTATTTTTAAGACACAGAATTGAAGAGATTCTTATTAAATAAAGGTTATTGCTCTACGTGGGAATGTAGAATTCAAACACAAATAGGTCAGCCAAGATGTTATACCATGGAAAACCAGGTTAAAGTGTAGTCTACCTCTGATGGGCTGATCAGAGGCAAATGGAATTCAATCCAGATAAATGTGACATGATGCACTTGAGCAGGACAAATTGGACAAACAAGGCAAGAGAATACACGATGAACAATATGACACTGGGAAGAACCAAGGATCAGAGAAATCTTGGCGTGCATGTATACCGGTCCCTTGAGGTACCAGTAAAGGTGGATAAACTGGTCAAGGCAGCATCGAAGATACTTACTGAAGTAACTTCATGAAGGCTGGTATCCTGTCACCAAGTCACATTTTAGTACATGCCAGAGCTGGCTCCTGGAGTGAACAGAATCCGAACACTCCTGTTTATTTTCTTTTTTATTATTAACCCCCACACTACCACCTAACTGCGGTAGTGCTTATATTTCCCCCAGCACCCATGTTGTGTGTGCAAGTGTGAGACACAGTAAAAGACACAAGGTGCACGAATCTTTATCCAAATTTCCACCACCAGGAAGAAAGGAAACACCCGGGTGGCCAGTGACAAGCAGTGCCCTTCACATCAAAGGGCAATGCTGTGTGATCAAACAGTGAAGGGGAGGGCAGGGATTAAATCAAAATAGAGTTGGAGGGGGAAATAATGCACTCCACTCCCTGCAGTGCCCACCTCTCCCTAAATAACTCCAGGGTGTTGGTGGAGACCGCGTGCTCCTTCTCCAAGAACACCTGGGCTTTAACGTAAAACACTCCTGTTTATTTCTGTCAAGCAGGACTCCCTGATTGGACCAGGTTAACACCTCAATCATGGTACTTATATTCTGAGATCCACCTGGCGAACCTCGTTTCAATCATGACACTTGCCTTTATTGGTTGAGGTACACAATTTAAAAGCAGGGATGATATGCTGAAACTGTATAAAATATTGTTAGGTCACAGCTAGAGTATTATGCACAATTCTGGAATCCATCTTGTCGGAGGAATTGTTAGCAATGGAGAGGGTGCAGCAGAGATTTATCAGGATGGCACCTGGATTGGAGAGTTTCAGTTATGAAAAGAAGTTGGATAGACTGGGGTTTGTTCTCCTGAGGGAAGAAGAGATTGAGGGAGGGGCATGATTGAGACATGTAAAATTATCAGGGACACAGAGTAGATGGGAAAGCATTATTGCCCCTTGGTGGAGGGGTCAATGAAAGGGGGGCATAGATTCAAAGTAGGCGGCAGTAGGTTTAGAAGAGATTTTGAGCTACAGGGAGAGGTTGAATAGGCTGGAGCCTTTTTTCCCTGGAGTGACGGAGACTGAGGGATGACTTTACAGAGGTTTATAAAATTTCAACAGACATCAATACGGTAAATAGCCAAGGTAACTTTTCCTAGGATAGTGGAGTCTAAAACTAGAGGACATAGGTTTAAGGTGAGGGGGGCAAGATTTATAAAGGACCTGAGGGGTAACTTCTTCACACAGAGGGTGGTGTGTGTATGGAAAACGGGCTGCCAGAGCAAATGGTGGATGTGGGTATAATTACAACATTTGAAAGTCGTCTGGATGGGTATATGAATAGGAAGGGTTTAAGATATGGATCAGATGCTGGCAAATGGGACTAGGTCAGATTGAAATGTCTGGTTAGCGCTGATGAGTTGGATCGAAGGGTCTGTTTCTCTGCTGAATGACTCTATAAAAATGTTTTTACCCAGAGGGTGGCGGAAGTCACATATGACAGTTTTGGCGTTGGGAAATGGTAATTATACAGGCCTGAGAAAGAAGTTGGCCCAAATAGACTGGGCAAAAATATTAAAGGGCAGGACAGTTGAAGGACAGAGGCAAATTCTTAGTGATATTCGAAATACTTCTCAACTAAAGTAATATCCCTAAGAGGAAGAGAAATTGTAAAAAAAAAAGGAAAAATCATCTATAACTTAACAAGGAAGTCAAGGATAAAATAAAGGCAAAAACTAGGACATATCATACTTGAAAGGTTAGAGGCACTCTAGAGGATTGACAGAACTTTAAACTTCAGCCTAGGGTTATTAAAAACAAAATCAAAAGAGCTAAGATGAACTATGAAAGGAAACTAGCAGAAAACATAAGCATCACTACTAACAGCTTCTATAAGAAAAATAAAAGATTACTAAATGGTGGTCTTTTCGAAGACAAAATGGGGAGGCAATAATGGGAAATCAATATTTTGTGTCTTCTTTCACAGTGGAAGAGAATAATTTATACCCAAAAACTGTAGGTACTACACATGAACTTGGTGAACTTACTGTAACTGGGGAAAAGGTATTGAGTAAACTGATGGAATTAAAGGCCGATCAGTCCCTAGGGCCTAATGGCCTCCGTTCTAAGGTACGAAATAAGGTGACAGCAGATATAGTGGATGTATTAGTTAAGAAATTCCAAAATTCCCTGGATTCTGGAAAGGTATCAGTGGATTGGAAACATGCTAATGTGACAGCTTTAATTAAAAAAAATACACAAAAAGTGAGGAGCTATAAACCAGCTGGTTTGATCTTTGACCCCTGTGTGTGTGGGGGGGGAGAAGTGGCTGGAGTCAGCCATAAAGGAGGAGACAACAGAACACTTGGAAAATCACAGCTCAATTCACTAATGTCAGCATGGTTTCATGAAGGGCAAGTTGCGCTTGAAAAATTTGCTGAAGCTCTTTGAAGATGTAACCAGCAAGGTTAATGACAATCCAGTGGATGTGGTATATCTAGACTTCCAGAAGGCATTTGATAAGGTGCAACATAGAAAACTGATCCAGAAAGCGAAATCTCACTAAGGGTAGAGTATTGGCTTGGATAGAGAATTGGCTGATTGACAAAGGGTTAGGATAAACGGGTCTTTCTCTGGATGAATTCTAACCAGTGAGGTGCCACAGGGTGCAGTTCTTGGACTTCAACTATTTAAATGATCTGTACACAGGGACAGAGTGGATGGTACTATAACGGATGGGAAAGCAGACAGTGATGAAGAGATAACAAGCTTACAGATGGATATTGCTTGGCTAGGAGAATAGGCCAGAATCTGGCAGATGTAGTTTAATGTAGATATGTTCAAGGTTGTCCATTTTGGCCAGAAAAATACAAGAGCAAATTAGTTAATTGAGAAACAGACTCAGAGTGCGTTAGCAGTGACGGATCTGGGCGACTGTGCATGAATTACAGAGAATGGGCATGCAGGCGCAGCATGTAATAAGAAAGACAAATGGAATCCTGGCATTTATTGCAAAAGGGCAGAATTACAAAAATAAAGAAGTTTTGTTACAATTATATAAGGTGCTGATGAGACCATACAGTGTGTCCAGTTTTGGTCTCCTCACTTGAGGAAAGATGTGGTGACACTGCAGGTAGTTCACAGGAGGATCACCAGATTGATCTCAGGGATGCATGTGCTGTGTACGAGGAATGCTTGAATAGCTTGGTCTTGTACTCACCAGGGTTCAGAAGAATGAGGGAGATCGAGGATCTAAAATGCTAAAGGGATTGGTAAGGTGGACGCTGAACACATGTTCTCCCTTGTGGGACTAGCTCGAACATGAGGTCATAAATATACAGTGACAGAGCCCTTCCTGATGAAGGGCTCTGGCCCGAAACGTCGAATTTCCTGTTCTTTGGATGCTGCCTGACCTGCTGTGCTTTAACCAGCAACACATTTTCAGCATACAGTGACAGAAGACAACTTCAAAACTGAGAGGAGAGAAACCACTTCCCTCAGGGGGTCACGAATCTGTGGAACTTATTGCTCCAGAGTGCAGTGAAAGCAGAGTCAATCAACAGAGTCGAGAAAGAAATAGAAACATTTCCCTTGAAAAGTTGGATAAAGGGCTATGTGGAGCAGACAGGAAAGTGGAGTTAAGACCAGGATAAGGTCAGCCATGATCATGTTAGATGGCAGAGCAGACTCAAGGGGCTAAATTGCCTCCACCCACTCCCAATTCCTATGTTCCTGTGAATCTTGATCTCATTGCCTGTAAGGATGGCAGAGGCAGAAACCTTCATAATATTTAAGAAGTATTTAAACATTCACTTGTATATAAGGTTATGGTTCAAATGCTGAAAAATAGGATTAAAACAGTTAGGTGGTTGTTTCTGACTAGCACGGTTGCAATGGGCAGAAGGACTTTTTACTCTGCTGGCGATCTCTAGACTTTGAATATATTTTGCACTTTTGTATGTACAAGAACAGGTCACATCTTATTCCAACTCATAAACAAATTGGATTTTACTCCAATACGCGAGAGGGCAGTCCTTACTCCAGTACAAGTGTAGGACTATTATAGAACATAATTGGGTCATCAAGCTCAATTCACATCACGCAAGTTAACTCTCCACAGTCTGCTGTTATTTTAGACCAGCGGGAAAAAGCACTGCAACACTAGCTGGCTGAAAGGGGTTACCTAGCGTGGAAATAAAACTGCAAATTAAGTAAGAAACTAAGATTATGAAAAAAGGTATTTATCTGAATTGCATAAAATTCTTGGGACATGATATTTCATTTTCTTCACTGCTAAACAAATTGGGACTGAGTTCCATGAAATAGAGATTAAGTCAAAGAACTATCGTTCTGTCACCTCTGAACATTAATATTCTGATAGAATGAGCATCTCACTGTAACAATGCCTCTCTTTTCCAGCAATACAGTGACATCACAGTGCAAGTGCCAGGAAAATGAGAATACTAATACCTATTAACAGCAAACTCTGTATCTCTAAAATATTGAGTTTGCTTGAAAGACCCTCATGCAGTATTGGATGTTCTCACATTACCTGGGGCTGTATTTACCTATCCCTGCAATTTTGCAAACTTTACAAGTTATGCAATCTTCAGACATTACAAACAACATGCCTCTTCTGATCATGCATGAAGAAACACTGAATGCTGCATGTGTGTTTTATTTCTTCCAGATGTACTGCATACAATTTGATGCAAATAAAAATATGCACATTTCACAGGTTTGTCTTCAAAAAAAGAACAGTCCAGCACAGGAAAAGGCCCTTCAGCCCACCATATGTATGCAACTATGATGCCGTTCAAAACTAATCCTATCTACCTTTAAATGATCTGTGTCCCTTTATTCTCTGCCTGTACATATGTCGGCCTAAATGCCTCTTAAAAATTGTTATCTATCTGCCCACAAACCTTGTTGAGTTATTTGAGAAAGTGACCAAATAGGTGAATATGGGGAAAACAGTTGATGTGGTGAATATGGACTTCAGTAAAGTGTTTAATAAGGTTCTCCATGGTAGGCTATTGCACAAAACATGGAGGAATGTGATTGACGGTGATTTAGCAGTTCGGATCAGAAATTGGCCAGCTGAAAGAAGACAGAGGGTGGTGGCTGATGGGAACTGTTCAACCTGGAGTTCAGTTACTAATGGTGTACCGCAAGGATCTGTTTTAGGTCCACTGCTGTTTGTCATTTTATAAATGACCTGATAGAGGGCATGGAAGGATGGGTTAGTAAATTTGCAGATGACACTAAGGTCGGTGGAGTTGCGAACAGTGTAGAAGGATGTTGCAGGTCACAGAGGACACAGACAAGCTGCACAGCTGGGCTGAGAGGTGGCAAATGGAGTATAATACGGAAAATGTGCGGTGATTCACTTTGGAAGGAGCAACAGGAATAAAGGGTACTGGGCTAATGGTAAGATTCTTGGTAGTGCAGATAAGCAGAGGGATCTCAGTGTCCATGTACATAGATCCGTGTAAGTTGCTACACAGGTTGATAGGGTTGTTAAGAAGGCATACTATGTGTTAGCTTTTATTGGTAGAGGGATTGAGTTTCGGAGCCATGAGGTCATGCTACAGCTGTACAAAACAGCTGTCCCGGTGTGGCCACACTTGAAATATTGCATACGGTTCTGGTCATCGCATTATAGGAACGATGTGGAAACTTTGAAAGGGTTCAAAGGGAATTTACTAGGATGTTGCCTGGTATGGAGGGAAGGTCTTATGAGGAAAGGCTGAGGGAATAAACGTGAGAGAATGTTGAGAGGTGACTTAACTGAGACATATAAGATAATTAGATAGGGTGGACAGGGAGAGCCTTTTTCCTCAGATGGCGATGGCTAGCACGATGGGACATAGCAGCACGGTGGGACAGTGGTTAGCACTGCTGTCTCACAGCGCCAGAGACCTGGGTTCAATTCCCGCCTCAGGTGACTCTGTGTGGAGTTTGCACATTCTCCCCATGTCTGCGTGGGTTTCCTCCGGGTGCTCCGGTTTCCTCCCACAATCCAAAAATGTGCAGGGTAGGTGAATTGGCCAGGCTAAATTGTCCGTAGTGTTAGGTGAAAGGGTAAATGTAGGGAAATGGGTCTGGGTGGGTTGCGCTTCGGCAGGTTGGTGTGGGCTTGTTGGGCCGAAGGGCCTGTTTCCACACTGTAAGTAATCTAATAGCTTTAAATTGAGGGATGAAAGATATAGGACAATGTCAGGCGTGGTTTCTTAAAGTAGTAGGGGCAAGGAATGCATTGGCTGCAATAGTATTAGACTCGCCAACTTTAAGGGCATTTACACGTATGGATGGAAATGTAATAGTGTAGGACAGATAGGCTACAGATTGGTTCCACAGGTCAGCACAACATCGAGGGCCGAAGGGCCAGTGTTGCGCTATAATGTTACGTTGCTACCACCTCTCCTGGCAGTACATTCCAGTCATTTACCGCCCTTTGCATTAAAAAAAATTACCTTGCACATTTTGTTTAAACCTTCCCTCTCATCTTAAAACCATGCCTCCTAGGTATTCAACATTCCCACTCTGGGAAAAAGACTCCAACTATCACCTTATCCATGTCTCACCTAATTTTATATACTTAGATTAGATTAGATTCCCTACAGTGTGGAAACAGGCCCTTGGCTCAACCAGTCCACACCGACCCTCCAAAGAGTAACCCACCCTGACCCACTTCTCTCTGACTAATGGGCAATTTAGCATGGCCAATTAACCTGACCTGCACAACTTGGAGGAAACTGGAGCACCCGGAGGAAACCCACGCAGACTCAGGGAGAATGTGCAAACTCCACACAGACAGTCGCCCGAGGCTGGAATCAAACCTGGGACCCTGGCGCTGTGAGGCAGCAATGCTAACCACTGAGCCACCGTGCCCCCCAAATGCAAATGCTACGCTTAAATGGTAGCGTTGGATTTGACTCATGTTTGTGCAAGACTACAATTGGATAATGAAATATGTTAGTCACACAAATATCTCAGACCAAGACACCCACAGTTATACTGATCAGAATGGAATTGCATAGTGGGTGCAGGATAGAAGATTACTATACCTGGCTTTGGCATTGCACTAGTCACAGAATGAGGAACTTTATCATTAATGAGCTCCACACACTCGCTGGGAAAGAATCCAACCTGAAAAATTAAACAAAGGTACAAATCAGACACTAATGTCAGAGTGACTCTACAAAGAAACTAATTTATAATTATTCAGGATGATGTCATGTACAATTCACAGTTCACTTCTGATACAGCTCTACACATTCACAGTTCAATCCTGTTTGAGATCCTGACTAAATGAAACACATTTATTCTTGCACATCAGTCTTTTGATCATGTTTAATTGTTATGCATTGTTGTTACATTTCGCAGCCAATTATACTTTAATTAAATACTCCATTGTGTTTTCCTGCCTGCTAGTTACTTTGTAAAGAATGGCCAATTTGAACACTGAAGGGTCCCATAAAGAGCAAAGCAAAATAGCACTAGCAAACAGCAAAGCAACAGCTAGATGCTTTCTAAAAATGTACAGATAAGTTGATAAAACTGCAAAAGGAGAGGAATTTTAGGCTTCAGAATGAGGGAAAATAACAACAAAAGCAAAGACGAATAGCTAAGGTTGCAAAAAAAAATTGTTGATGTGGATATCTGGTCCAGTTTTGGGCTCTTTACATTAGAACCGAAGTTACAAAGCTACACAGAAGTTGTTGTACAAATGTGCTGTGAAGATCCTAGGAGGAAAGTGCAGCAAACCGGAGATATTTTCTACTGCAGCAAAGTGTTCAAAATATACTAGGGCTTTGATGATCAGGAAGAACTGACTCCACCGCTCAGTAAGTCAATAACCAAAGAAAATAAATTTAACACAACCAAAAGAATAAAGAGATATCAGGAACAATGCTGAAGTAAAGAGTTTATTGGTACACAGAACTGCGGAAACAGAATCAATCTCAACTTTTGAGGGGTATGTTGATAAATATTTGATAAAGGCTGAGTAAAGCACAGCATGTTAGAATGACATAGATCATTGCTCCAGAGTTAACACAGATGCAATGCTGAATACCTTTGCATGTTATGAAATAATGATCAATAAAATGCAACAAAGAGAAGACAGAAGGAGTAAGAGCAATGCAGCAGCTATTCTACTCACGAAGGGGATTTCATGCTGTAATTCATGTTGTGATAAAGCTGGCAGAGTTTCTCACTCGTACAATAAAACTGCTTACACAGCAGCTACAACTCAAAGGCATTCTAAACTCAAAAAAAGGGCCAAAAATACATACCTTGTAGATCATGGCATATAACTTTTCCTGGATTTAATTTCTTTCAAAATATCTACTGTGTAAAGGGCAGTTTTGAATAGAAATGATAAAGTGAAATTGAGTGAAAGGTATTGAGAGATCACATGTAAGTGTAATGTGTATGGAAGCCAAGTAAATAAAATAAAGTTCTATTTATTCAAAGCAGTTAGACCAAGTTATGAGCATGCCAACTACACAAGTTTGTTCGTTTACAGCAATAATCCAGGTCATGTTAAACTGAACACTGTTTAAGGAACAACATTATCAAGTTTTTGATAAAAGATACAAGTCTCGAACATTTGCTCAACAACAGTAATATCAATTCAGTGAAGAGATCTCAACAACTTTATACCATCACACACTCAGGCACTTACCTGAAACCCATGCTTTCCCCTCCACCACGTGGTATCTTCTTTAGGGGGCATATCTATAACAGACACTATATCTCCAACCTAGGATACAGCAGAAACAGCACTTCAGTCAAATTCTCACTACTCCCCTTGGCATGAGCATACCAATCTCCTCCCTGCCATGAGAACCTCTTCACTCCAATATTAAATTTGCAATGGATCTATCAAAAAAACAAAGCCAAGGCAATTCAAACACATTTGTACAAATTTAATTCTAAGCACTTGGTACAGTGTTTCTGGCACTGTGTTAGCACAAACATATGACTATGACTCTACATAGGTAGGGTAGGAAATCACAAGTGAATCCTGAGAATATCTGTGACTAATAGTGCTTCATTTCTTTGTAAATCTGTTTGAGATAGGCAGCAGAGCCTGGGTGTGTTGTTGTTGTATTGGTGACAGGTCTGAATATTCCCACTCCCAACATCAGGTGAGTGAAAGGAAGCAGAATCCACACTTTGGACATCATCCAGCACCCATAAATGCCCAAATATTCACCGGAAGAATGGAAAATGAAGCCCACATCCAGATTTAAATAGGGTCAGCAGATAACATGAAAGGGGGTTCATAACATACTTCTATTTAATACTTCTCCATAAGACACCAATAGATATATAAAATTATCAAAGTACAGCCAAACAATTGTGTTTAGTTAAGTTGTGCGCACCACTGTGGAGTGTTACTTATTTCTCATGCTGCGTGCATTCATGTATAGTATTTTTAATTTGTTACTGCCCTCACCCTTTCCATCAACTCCTATTTCACTCAACTTTACAGCATGATCCCTTTCTGAGTTTTCTGCCTCATTGATACAGTTGTCTTTCTTGACTTCCCTTGTTCTAACTTTCCCTCCAATTTCCTTCTTAAACATCCAGTTTGTCCCCTCCCCCCGCTACTTAGTTTAAACGTAGCTGTGTTGCAGTAGCAAACCTGCCTGCCAGAATGCTGGTCCCCAACCTATTAAGGTGCAAACCGTCTCTCTCGTATAATTTTTTATATTGATAAGGCATTTGATAAGGTTCCCCATGGTAGGCTTATTCAGAAAGTAAGGAGGCATGGGATACAGGGTATTTTGGCTGTCTGGATACAGAATTGGCTGGCCGATAGAAGACAGACAGTGTTGGTAGATGTAAAATATTCAGCCTGGAGCTTGGTGACCATTGGTCGTCCACAGGGATCTGTTCAGGGACCTGTGCTCTTTGTGATTTTTATAAATGACTTGGATGAGGAAGTGGAAGGGTGAGCTAGTAAGTTTGCCAATAATACAAAGTTTGGAGGAGTTGTGGATCGCGTGGAGGGCTGTTGTAGGTTGCGTTGGGACATTGACAGGATGCAGAACTAGGTTGAAAAGTAGCAAATGGAGTTCAACCTGGAAAAGTGTGCAATGACCCATTTTGGAAGGCTGAATTTGAATGGAGATTATAGGGTTAAAGGCAGGATTCTTGGCAGTTTGGAGGAACAGAGAGATCTTGGGGTCAATGCCCATAGATCCCTCAAAGTTGCCCCCCAAGTTGAGAGGGCTGTTGAGGAGGATTATGGTGTGTTGGCTTTCATTTGTAGGGGGATGAAGTTTAAGAGCTGAAAGATTATGCTGGAGTTCTACAAAACCCTGGTTAGACCACACTTGGAATATTGTGCTCAGTTCTGGAAGCCTCATTATAGGAAGGATGTGGAAGCTTTAGAGAGGGTGCAGAGGAGATTTACCACGATGCTGTCTGGACTGGAGGGGATGTCTTATGAAAAAAGATTGAGGAAGCGAGGGCTTTTCTCACTGGAGCAAAGAAGAACAAGAGGTGACTTGATAGAGGTGTACAAGATGATGAGAGGCATAAATGGAATGGACAGCCAGAGACTTTCTTCCCAGGGCAGAAACTGCAAACATGAAGGGGCATAATTTTAAGGTGATTGAAGAAAGGTTTAGGCATGATGTCAGAGGTAGGTTCTTTACACAGACAGTGGTGGGCATGTGAAATGCACTGCCAGCAATGGCAGTAGAGTCAGATACATTAGAGACATTTAAGCGACTTTGGATAGGCACATGGATGCTAGTAAAATGAAGAGTATGTCGGTCAGTTTGATCTTAAAGTAGGATAAAAAGTCAGCACAACGCCAAGGGCCTAAGGGCCAGTACTGTGCTGTACTGTTCTATGCTTTATGCTTGTATCTGACCTCACATTCATTCCCATAAATACAATTTGGTTCTGAATGCTGCCATTGAAAGATGCTAGGCCCAGATGTCAGTATTTGTTATGCCACAATCAGCTCACTAAACCTCCATGGTATTGGCTTTTCCAGGTATGGAACAGTCCAAATGGAAACCCCAAATTTTGCAAAAATCACTGGACATTTGAGAAAACTGAATTTTTAATATTATATCCACGAACCTGATAGTTATTTTGAATTTGAAATACCCTAATAAATAAAGTTTTGGTTCTTGAAGTCCAGTTTTCCATTAGAACAACATGTAGAGCGTCCTGAAGCTCAGTTGACTAAGACAAGTACAATTGAGCAAAACCAGTCAACATCACCCAGCTGAGTTCATTGTAACCCCATATGGGGCACCATTTTGCCATAAGTGGACAGCTCAACAACTTATCACTACTCCAGTGACATTTGCTCAAATGCATGTATTTAGGGACAATAATTAGGACAGAATCAATGTCAGGATTCTTTGTTTTCTTTACAATTGATAACTCTGTTGAAAGTTAATATAAAGACTGGTCAGTTGGAAAAGGTTAACTGGAACAGATGATGCTCATGAAATATGGTAACATTTCTAAAAGACATGGCAGATATTGGAGGAATTTAAAATCAAAGAGAATGATCACACTTTTCCTCCATTCTCTCCGACTGGTTTTGACTTGTAATAAGATGGCAACTTACTTCAAAGGACAATTCATCTGCAGCTTGGGCAATATATCGTTTGATCACATGTGCAGCAGCAATGGCAGGAACATTGATGGAGGACTCTTCGTGCACAAGTAGGTGGTTCCCTTTGTTATCTATCTGTGAGGAGATTCAGCACAGTCAGTTATAATAGGTAGGAAGAAAGGCTACAAACCTGCAAACTATTTAAAGATGAGAACACTTTACCTCAGAACACACGCAGCATTGTCCAAAACATAATTGCAGATACTCCCAAAGAAAATTACAGTGTCTTTCTTTAGGATCATGTCTATACCTTAGTCAAAAGTCACAGAGTCATAGAAACGTACAGCATGGAAACAGAACCTTTGGTCCAACTCTTTCATGCCGACCAGATATCCTAACCTAATCTAGTCCCATTTGCCAGCACTTGGCTATAACCCTCTAAACCCTTCCTATTCATATATCTATCCAGATGCCTTTTAAACGCTGCAACTGTACCAGCCTCTACCATTTCCTCTGGCAGCTCATTCCACACATGCACAACCCTCTGCATGAAAAGGTTGCCCCCTCATGATTTTATAAACTCTATAAAGGTCACTCTTCAGCCTCTGACGCTCCAGGGAAAACAGCCCCAGCCAATTTAGCCTCTGCTTTTGCTCAAACCCTCCAACCCTGGCAATATCCTTGTAAATCTTTTCTAAACCCTTTTACGTTTCACAACATGGTTCCAATTAGAAGGAGACTAGAACTGCATGCAACATTCCAAAAGTGGCCAAACCAATGCCCTGTACAGCTGCAACATGACCTCCCAAGTCCTCAATGCTCTGACCAATAAAGGAAAGCATACCAAATGCCTTCTTCACTATTCTATCTACCTATGATTCCACTTTCAATAAACCAGCAATCCAAGGTCACTTCGCTCAGCAACACTCCCTAGGACCTTATCATTAGGCGCATAGATCCTGCTAAGTTTTGCTTTCCCAAAATGCAGCATCTCATATTTATCGAAATTAAACTCCATCTGCCACTTCTTAGCCCACTGGCTCATTTGATCAAGATCCTGCTCTATTCGAAGGTATCCTTTTTTGCTGTCCACTACACTTCAATTTTGGTGTCATGTGCAAACTTACTAACTATACCTCCTATGTTCACATCCAAATCATTTATATAAATGAAGAAAAGTAGTGGACCCAGTATCGATCCTTGTGGCACTCCACTGGTCATAAGCCTCCAGTTTGAAAAGCAACACTCCACCACACTCACTGCCTTCTACCTTCGAGCCAATTCTGTATCCAAATGGCTAGTTCTCCGTGTTCCATGAGATCTAACCTTCCTAATCAGTCTCCCATGGGGAACCTTGTCGAACGCCTTACTGAAGTGCATATAGATCATGTCAATCATTCTACCCTCATCAATCCTCTTTGTTACTTCTTCAAAAAAACGCAATCAAGTGAGACATGATTTCCCATGCACAGTGCCACGCTGACTATTCCTAATCAGTCCTTGCTTTTCCAAATACACGTAAATGCTGACCCTCAGGATTCCCTCCAACAACTTGCCCATTACCAATGTCAGGCTCACTGGTCTATAGTTCCCTGGCTTTTCTTTACCACCTTTTTTAAATAGTGGTGCCATATCAGCCAACCTCCAGTCACCTGTGACTATCGATGATACAAATATCTCGGCAAGGGGCCCAGCAATCACTTCCCCAGCTTCCCAGAGAGTTCGAGAGTACACCTGACCAGAACGGTAGGGTTCCTAGTAAGGTGGAGGAGCAGAGGGATCTTTCAATGTTTATAGATCTTTGAAAGTTGCCACTCAGGTGGATAGAGCTTGTAAGAAGGCCTATTAGTGTTCACTAGCAGAGGGATTGAATTCAAGAGTCGTGAGGTGATGCTGCAGCTGTACAGGACCTTGGTAAGGTCACATTTGGAGTACTGTGTGCAGTTCTGGTCGCCTCACTTTAGGAAATATGTGGAAGCTTTGGAGAGGGTGCAGAGGAGATTTATCAGGATATTGCCTGGAATGGAGAATAGGTCGTACAAGGATAGGTTGAGTGTGCTAGGCCTTTTCTCATTGGAACGGCGAAGGATGAGGGGTGACTTGATAGAGGTTTATAAGACGATCAAGGGAATAGATAGAGTAGACAGTCAGAGACTTTTTCCCCAGGTACAACAGAGTGTTACAAGGGGACATAAATTTAAGGTGAAGGGTGGAAGGTATGGGGGGATGTCAGGGGTAGGTTCTTTACCTAGAGAGTGGTGGGGGCATGGAATGCGCTGCCTGTGGGAGTGGCAGAGTCAGAATCATTGGTGACCTTTAAGCGGCAATTGGATAGGTCCATGGATAGGTGCTTAAGCTAGGATGTTTGGCACAACATCGTGGGCCAAAGGGCCTGTTCTGTGCTGTATTGTTCTTTTTTTTTTTATGTTCCATGCTCTATGTCTATGTTCTATGTCCTGGGAATTTATCCACTTTAATGCATTTCAAGACATCCAGAACCTTGTCGTCTGTAGTGTGGACATTTTTCAAGACGTCACCATCTACATTCTATATTGTTCATGTCCTTTTCCACAGTAAATAGTGATGCAAAATCTCCTCCATCTCCTGCGGCTCCACACAGGCTGCCTTGCTGATCTTGGAGGTGCCCTATTCTCTCCTTAATTACCCTTTTGTTCTTAATGTAATTGTAAAAACCCTTTGGATGCTCCTTAATTCTATTTGCCAAAGTTACCCCTTTGATGTCTCCTTTTTGCCCTCCTGATTTCCTTCTTAAGTATACTCATACTGCCTTTATACTCTGCTAAGGATTCTCTCGATCTCTCCTGTCTATACCTGACATATGATTCCTATTTTTCTTATCTCAATTTATTTCGTCGTCCAGCATTCTCTACACTTATCAGCCATTCTTTTCACCCAGAGGATATACTGTCTCTGGACCCTCGTTAACTCATTTTTGAAGGCTTCTCATTTTCCAGCCATCCCTTTTACCTACAAGCCCATCTGCCCCCAATCAGCTTTTGAAGATTCTTGCCTAATACCGTCAAGATTAGCCTTCCTTCACTATTTTAAAACTAGTAGAATTATGGTTGCTGGTTCCAAAGTACTCCTTCACTGACACCTCAGTCACCTGCCCTGCCTTATTTCCCAAGAGTAGGTCAAGTTTTGCACTTTTTCGAGGCAGTACATCCACATACTGAATCAGAAAAATTTCCTGTCCACACCTAACAAATTCCTCTCCATCTCAATCTTTAACAATATGGCAGTCCCAGTCTATGTTTGGAAAATAAAAATCCCCTATCATAACCATCCTACTATTCTTCCAGATAACTGAAAACTCCATACAAATTTGTTTCTCAATTTCCTGCTGACTACTAGGGGGTCTTTAATACAATCCCAATAAGGTGATCATCCTTTTCTTATTTCTCAGTTCCATCCAGATAACGTATTCCCAGGAATATCCTCCCTAAGTACTGCTGTAATGCTATCCCTGTTCCTAACCATGCCCTGAGTTCATCTGCTATCCCTGTCAGGCCTCTTACATTGAAGTAAATGCAGCTTAATTTATTAGTCCTACCTTGTTCTCTGCTTTATTACTTCCTGCCCTGACTGTTTGACTTGCTTCTTTTCCCAAAAGATTCAGATTGATGTCTTTCCTCACTATTTCCCTGCATCACACCCCACCCCCACTTTACTAGTTTATTACTAAGTCTTCCCAAGCAGCTCTAGCAAATCTCTTTTCCAGTATATTAGTCTTCTTCCAATTCAGGTGCAATCTATCCTTCTTGTACAGGTCACTTCTACCCCAGAAGAGATTCTCCCATGCACCAGCTCCTCAGCCACGCATTCATCTATTCCTACTCTCACTAGCTCATAGAACCGGGAGGAATCTAGATATTACTACCTTCGAGGATCTCCTTATTAAATTCCTGCCCAACTTTCTGTATTCTCCCTTGAGAATCCCATCCTTTTCACTTCTTATGTCGTTGGTTCCAATGTGGACAATGATCTCCTGACGGTCCCTCTCTCCTTTGAGAACATTCTGCACTCTCTCTGAGACCTCCTTGATGCTGGCACCAGCAAGGTGACATACCATTCTACTTTTTCACTGCTGGCCACAGAAATGTGTTGCTCTCTAGCTTGATGGTAATGGTCAGTGCCATCAGGTTACTGATTGCAGTAGAAATACAATTTTTCTGAAGATTGCTCATAGTGCCTCACGTTAACAAGAACAACAAAAACGGGAGAGTTACACGAAAGTGTATAGCTAGAGTATTGTGTGCAGTTCTGGAATCCACGTTATAAGAAGGACATATAAGAGAGGGTGCAGAGGGCAATGACAGAGAGAGATTAGGTAGACTGCTGTTGCTTTCTTTAGAGCAGAGGGGAATCGATTGAGATGTATAAAATTATGAGGGGCATAGATAGGGTAAAAGGATGAAAGGATGGAAGGATTTAAGCTAAGGGGCAGAAGGTTTAGAGGAGATGTGAGGAACAATGTTTTCATCCAGAGGGTGGTGGGAATCTGGAACACAATGCCTGTGAGGGTGGTAGAGGCAGAAACCATCACAGCATTGAAGAAATATTTAGATGTACATCTGCGATGCCAAGGCATACAAGGTGATGGGCCAAGTGGTGGAAAACAGGTTTAGTTAGGTGGGTGTTTCTGATTGGCATGGATAAAAAGGCATGATGGCCTTTTTCTGTGCTGTAGATCTCAATGTCTCCAAGTACTTATATATCACCATGAATCTAAGAAGCCATACATACACATTCACAGGAATGGAATAAAACAAAACTGAACATGAATATCAGGTTAGATGGTAAATAGACTGGGGGGAAAAAAAAGGAGGATTTAAGATTTTAAAGAATTTAAACGCAAAGTGGACTGATAGAGCTACGGGCAGACACATGAAGGCAAGGCTGCCAGGGGCAAGCAATTAAAATCGGAATGCTAAAGAGCCACAAGTTGATGAGTGCAGCTATTTCAGAGAACTGTAGGGTAATGAGAGAGCAAGGATGAAAATGTTCAAATCCAGGTGCTGCTTGACCAGAAGCCAATGTAGATCAGCATGCACAGGAGAATTGGTCAATAAAGTTGGCTTGGGTAAGGAAAGGGCAGTGGAACTACCCCAAGTTAATATATGGTAGAATGCCACAAATATATTGGAATAGTCAAGTCCAGAGATAGCAAAAGTATGAATACGGGCTTTAGCAACAGATGAGATCAAGCAAGAGTGATGTTGAACCCTTGTATCAAAGGACAAATTTACATTTTAGTGATTTAAAAAGTCATCTTGGTATCCAATGTGACACCAAGTTTGCAAGCAAGTTTATCAAGATAGTTGCCAGAGAGAGGAATAAACACCGCAGCTAGTGAATAGAGTTTGCAGTGATCGAAGACTTTGGTCATCTCTATATATACCAGCAGGAAATTTCTGCTTAGCCATTGCTGGATATCCAAACAGCAAACTGATAAATTAACAACTGTAATGGATTCAAGAAGATGACAGTGTGGTAGAACTAGGTGTTTTCAGCATACATATTCCTCTGGGCAATTAGCGCTGGCCCAGCCAGTGATGCCCACATAGTGTGAATGAATGAATAACTCTGAATTGATGTCATATTTTTGATTATGCGAATGCAGATGCTTGGGGTTATCAGGTGATAGTAATGAACAATCCATCTGGACAATAACTGAGAGATACTGGAGGCCAGTTCCATGATGAAAAGTGTTCAAATCAACAGAGGCATCGAGAAGATTAAAGATGGTAGCTTAGCCTTATGACAGTCATATCGCGTGTAATTTCCTCTTCAGTTTTCTAGCTTCTCAATCTATCTAAACCAATTCATCCCTCATATTTATGTAGTCCTATATTTGTTCAGATTTAAGAACTCAGCTTAACTAAATCACTAATGGATGGCAGACTTTGAGTCACACGACACACTAGAAGATATCTTTTGTATGAAAATAGGACTCCATCTCCACAATAATCACTTAGGGACTTTGAGGTTCATTGGTTTTCACTTTATATTAGTTCTTTCAAAACCTGCCACAAACCCAGTCAGGCAATCACCTTCAACATATGTATTCATTTCTGGGATGTAGGCTTCCCTGGCCAGGCCAGCATTTATTGCCCATCCCTAGCTGCCTTTGAGAAAGTGATATGTGCTGTCATCATTCATTCCATTTAGTGTAGGTACAGCCACAAAGCTGTTAAGAAGGGAGTATCAGGATCTTGATGCAACAACAGTGAAGAACACAGATTTATTGCCAAGCCACGATGGTAAGTAAGTATTTTGAGAGAAACTTCATGTTCCCTGCTGCCTCTGCCCTTCTAGGTAGTAGTGGTTGCAGGTTGGAAGATAATGTCTAAGGAGCCTTAACAAACACTATTGCTACTGAGCACTGGTAATGGAAGGAGTGGATATTTGTGGATGCGGTGCCAACCAAGTAGGCTGCTTTATCTTGGATTATGAAGTGGTAGATGCTAATGCAATTACAACATTTAAAAGGTATCTGGATGGCTGTATGAATAGGAAGGGTTTAGAGGGATATGGGCCAAATGCTGGCAAATGGGACTAGATTAAGTTAGGATATCTGATTGGTGTGAACGAGTTGGACCGATCGGTCTGTTTCTATGCTGCACACCTCTATGACTCTATGGAACTGTAGAGTTCAGGTGAGTTGGGAGTACTCTATTGTACACCAGACCTTTCCCTTGTAAACGGTGGACAGGATTTGAGGAATCAGGGGGTAGGTTATGTGCCTCAGGATTCCTTGCCTCTAATTAACTCTTGTAGCCACAGAATTTAAAAGCTGATCCAGTTCAGTTTCTGGTCAATGGCAATTTGCAGAATGTTGATAGTAAGCGAGTCAGACTCTCAGAATAAGAGGAGATGGTTAGATTCTCAACTGGTGGAAATGATCACCCTGGCACTATTGCGGCACAAGTATCACAAACAGTTTGTTTTTTAAATTTTGCATCGTTCAGGCCTGATTAGGGTCAGTCAGAAGCAGCACCAAAACAGTTCAGAAGTCGGCACAGTAGTCTCCCACACAGAGAACATTCTATTTTTGGTACTGGGTTTCAACAACATCAACTGATGCAGGGTGGTATGTGACAATTGAGAGGTTTCTTTGCCCATGTTCATACTGGTACCCTGAGAGTTCAAGGAATCAAGTGTCAATGTTGACTTTTTCTTGACTGCCTGTCACCACCTTGTTAGTTCAGCTACCAGCAGGACAAGAGCTAGTTTGGAATGGTGATGAATGAAATTGGGGCATTGTCTGCATGTTAAGATGCTAATTGGACAAGATGCTTGTCAGGGCTGGGTGTGCTTTTGTTATGTCTTGTGCCTCAGATGATGTCTGTTTCAGTGCTATATGACTCTATGACTCAGTATATTCACTTTTGTTATCCAAGTCATTTGTATATATTTGCAAATAATTGTAGCCCCAGCAGAGATCACTATGGCACCCCACTGGTTACATGTTGCCATCCTGAAACTGATGCCTTTATCTTAACACTTTGTCTTCTATTAGTCAGCCAAATCTCTATTCATGCTAACATTCTGCCTCTAACATCATGGGATCTCACCTTAAGTAGCTTAACATGTGGTCCCTTATCCCCAACTTCCCTGATTATAGAAGGCTTCATAGAACCTCTACAGTGTGAAGCAGGCCATTTGGCCTAACAAGTCCACAATGGCCCCCTGGAGAGCATCCCACCCATGGTTAGCTCGTCTCCTTCATAGAATCCTTTTTCTTACTGAAATATATTTTAGTTATGAGCCGATAACTGTTTCTTAAATGTCTGCCATTATTCCTCAACCATTTTTACTGTTAAAATCATTTCCCAGACCATTCCAGCTAACTCTGTCCTCATTCCTTTGTCATTACCCTTAAGTGTAACACAGTTGCTTCCAGTACAAGTTTCACGCTCTTAAACCGAATGTTAAATTTTACCACGTTATGCTCATTATTTCCTAGGAAATCTTTTACTGAGATCGTTTATTGAACTTGCCTCATTACAAATGATCAGATCCAAAATGATCTGATGTCTGGTTAATTCAGAGCATATTGCTCTAGAGAACTGTTCTGTCACACACTATGAATTCCTCCTTGTGGCTATCTCTGTCAGTCTGACTTTTTCAATTGACTTGAAGATCAAAGTCACTCATAAATTTTTTTACACGCCTCCATTAATTCCTGATTTCTGTTCAACTGTATAGCTAATGCAATGCTGCTGACAGGCTATTCCTTTTTTATTCTTATCTCCATGCAAATGGATTTTACATTTTCTGTTGCATTTCTTGCTATAATACTTATTCCATCACTGACCAACAATGCTTTCCCACCACTCATTCCTTCTTGCCTGTCCGTTTGAAAAGTCACATACTCAGAGTCATAGATATGTACAGCACGGAAACAGACCCTTCGGTCCAACCTGTCCATGCCGACCAGATATCTCAACCCAATCTAGTCCCACCTACCAGCACTCGGCCTATATCCTTTCAAACCCTTCCTATTCATGTACCCATCTAAATGCCTCTTAAGTGTTGAAATTGTACCAGCCTCCACCACTTCCTCTGGCAACTCATTCCATATACGCATCAACCTCTGCATGAAAAAGTTGCCCCTTAAGTCTCTTTTATATCTTTCCCCTCTCACCCTAAACCTAGGCGCTCTAGTTCTGGACTCCCCCACCACAGGGAAAAGACTTTGCCTACTTACCCCATCCATGCCCCTCATTATTTTATAAACTTTTTTAAGGTCACCTCTCAGCCTCTGACGCTCCAGGAAAAACAGCCCCAGCCTAGTCAACCCCTCCCTATAGCTCAAATCCTCCAACACGGCAACATCCTTGTAAATCTTTTCTGAATCCTCATATTGAAGGATTAATCCAAGTTGCCACCATAAAGAGCTTGCACTCCTGTCAACACAGGGAAAAGGTGTGTCTGAAAATATTCAGCACCTCATCGACTCCTGAACATTTAGTTTCCAGCTTTGTCCTGAATCTTAAGGGCTTTCAAGTTAAAAACCGATTAATTTGCCACTTTATCAGTTTTCACTTTAATCCTATTTTCTGTTATTTTCTTATATCTGTACAAACTGTCCCTTAATATTTGATTCAGCCACCAAACTCTCAGAATTTACATTCTTGCACTGCATGTCACCTGATCAGAAACTTTTATTTTGAAAAGGACAAATACATAGAGTGTTGAGGGATATTCAGTCACTGCTCTTCTAGGGCACATTTTCCACCATTCAATAAGCTCATAACTGATCAGTGGCCTAACTCTGTTTACCTGCTTTCAGCCCATAGCCCTTAATATCTTTGCTTAGCATCTCAGATTTAAATTGACAACTGATCTAGCATCCACTGCTGTCTGTGGAAAAGAGTTCCAAACGTCTATCGTCCTTTGTGTGTAGAAGTGCTTGCTAACATCCCACCTCAATGGTTTTGCCCTAATTCTCAGACTATGTTCCCCAGCTCTAGAATCTTCAACCAGTGAAAGCAGATTATCTAGGTCTACCCTATTCTTTCCTCAAGGCCACACATACATTTCCATTGTTTGTCTGAGCAATATCTAGTCCTCCAAATATCAATCATGCTCCCAAAATCTTGTCATCAGCCTACAAAAATCACCAGCAGTCAGTGAATTTCCTGCAGTTATCACCCGGATTCACTGCTCACTTACAGAAACTGTCAGCTAAGTAGTTACTACAATTCCAGAATAAGGGGACATAACTTTAAAGCATGTCTCCATAGAGAGAATATATGGGATTACACAACAGGATGCAGAAACAATGTACATACCTCCATCCAGGTGAGAGCAGGACCGCAGTTGATCTTGTTGTCTGCTATGACACTGAGTCGGGCTAAATATGCCATTAGCATCTGGGTAATTGCCTGTAAAAGAAAGAAAACAATGGCAGATTGTTAAAACAGACACTCCTGAAACCAAACAGAATGGTAAACAGTTCCTAAACACAAGCAAGACAAAGAGTTGGTTAATTCTTCACCCCAGCTCTCAAAGGAAGAAAAATGGCTAACCAAGGGAAAGCAAACCTTAGTAAGTGGAAGTATGAAAATGGATGCTACTTTGTCTTAAAACAATAGACTTCATGAAAGAAACATTTTGAAACTTTCACTGGACGCCTCTCTACCCAACATTCATTTGAATTGGGGCAGGCATATCAGCCAAACTGATGAAAAGTAGATATTATAGAACAACAAAATAGGAATAGACAGAGATCACATCAGAGCTGGGACAAGAACAGAAGCTACAGTTGCAGATCAAAACAAGGAATGAATTATGGTCAGGGATCAGAGTTAGAGCATTCATCATGGGTATAGATACTAAGGCAGTACTGCAGGTACAAATTGGAGGTAGAGCTATAACTAGGGGCATTGACATATATGTGATTAGAGAGAGATAGGTGTGGTTAAGAGGCAGAAATGGAACTAGAGATACGGGGCAAACACAGAGATTATCTAAAGCAAAATATGGTCCTAGACAGAGATCAGGGTAGGGAGTGATCGAGGGTAGAGATTGATTGGAGATAGCTAGAAATTACGTGCAGAGAGATTACAGGATAGATTTCTAACCCTCTGAGAAGCATCCCACCCAGATCCACAAAGTCCCTGTAACCCTGCATGGCTTTTATTTTACTATAGCTAACCAACCTAACCTGCACACCCCTGAACATATAGGGCAATTTCTACCATGGCCAATCCACTTAATTTGCATACCTTTGGACTGTGGGAGGAAGCTGGAACATTTGCTGGAAACCCACACCAACAGAGAATATGCAAACTCCACATATCACCCAAAGCTGGAACTGGTGCTATGAGGCAGCAGTACTAACCATAACAGATGTGCTTACAACTGTCACAAAATTTCTAGATTAGAGGGGTCACGACTATATAGAGACTCTCCGAAGTATGGAAGAGCACTAAGATCACAATTGATCTTCACTGTGCTCCTAGAATTACCAAATTACAAAGAGGTCATACCAGTTGAGAAATGGTTAACCAGTCTCATCTCACCATTTAGGTCTTGGAAAGTAGCCTAGTATGTTTGTGAGCAGCACTGCTGCCTCACAGGGCCAGATATCTGGGTTCAATTCCCGCCTCAGGCGATTGTCTGTGTGGAGTTTGCATATTCTCCCTGTGTCTGTATGGGTTTCCTCCGGGTGCTCTGGTTTCCTCCCACAGTCCAAAGATGCGCGGGTCAGGTGAATTGGCCATGCTAAATTGCCCGTAGTGTTAGGTAAGGGGCAAATGTAGGGGTATGGGTGGGTTGCGTTTCGGCGGGTCGGTGTGGACTTGTTGGACCGAAGGGACTGTTTCCACAATGTTAGTGATCTAATTATTGTCCTCAACTGCATATCCAAGTTTTTTTTTTAAATGCAATGTACATTTTCACCAAGACTCCCAACACCCAATCAGTGAAAAACCAACTTTCCCTTGATTTTTCCATCAATTGTGGGCGGCACGGTGGCACAGTGGTTAGCACTGCTGCCTCACAGCACCTGAGACCCGGGTTCAATTCCCGACTCAGGTGACTGACTGTGTGGAGTTTGCACGTTCTCCCCGTGTCTGCGTGGGTTTCCTCCGGGTGCTCCGGTTTCCTCCCACAGTCCAAAGATGTGCGGGTCAGGTGAATTGGCCATGCTAAATTGCCCGTAGTGTTAGGTAAGGGGTAAATGTAGGGGTATGGGTGGGTTTTGCTTCGGCGGTGTGGACTTGTTGGGCCGAAGGGCCTGTTTCCACACTGTAAGTCTAATCTAATTATTTTTAATCTGTGTCCCCTGGTATTTACATCTATGTCAAGGGAAACCAGTCCTCTACCCTCTTTGTTAAAGCTCCTCATAACTTTAGCCTCGGTTCTAACCGAATAAAAGCCCAATCTATTTTTCCCCAAGATCTAAAATTCTCCCTTCTTAACAACATTCTCAAAAATCTCCTTCAGAGTATGACCACATCCCTCCTATAATGCAGTGACCAAAACTATACATAGTACCCTGGCTGTGACCTCACAATTGCATTCTATAACATTAATACTAATCATCCTGCTCGTATATTCAGAAACTTGGCTAATAAGAAATGATGTAGTAGTAGTAGATGATGTTTCATCATGTGGGGCTATCTAGAGCAAGAGGTTTATAGTTTTCAGATAAGTGACAGCAGAGTTAAAATAGGGGATGAGGAGAAATTACTTATTTCAAAGACTTGTCAATCTGTAGAATTCACAACCTAAAGTGTGGCAGATACTGAACACTGAGCAAATTTAAGGATTAGATAGACTGATTTCTAATTAGTAATATGTTCAAGGGTTATGGAAGCAGGCAAGTAAATTGAATGGAGATCAATTATGACCATTTTAAGGGGTGGAACAGGCTCGAGGGGCTGAATTGCCTATTCCTGCTCCTAGTTCCTATGAATCGATACGCCTTCTTGACCACCTTAACTAACTGTCCTGCTGTATCAAGGATTTGTGAACATGCAACCAAGGTTCCTCCGCACTTTTCAGTGTCCGAAAAATTACTGTGCATTCCATTGCGTTGTGTGACCTTCTCAAATGTACTACCGAACAGTTTTCTGGTTTGAATTCCATTTGCCACTTTTCTGTTCACCTGACCAGTGCATTGCTATCTTCCTCACTTAATATTTCTATCATTTGCATCCTAGCACTGAAATAATTTTAGCTCTAGTCTGCCACTTTCCTTTGAATTACATAAGCTTCAGCATTTCTGATCAGTCTGCCGCGTGCAATCTTGTTAAAAGCCTTGCAAAAATAATCCACGTGACAACCTCCCACAGCTGAACAGTCCATGCAGCAAGGTTCCCAAATAAATAGTAGTTACTTGGATGAAGTATGGGAGAGCATCAACTGGATGCCAGTAACTGGATCCCAGCAAGGAAAGGTGAACGTGGCAGGAGAAAAAAAATTATTTTTGTAGCACTTGGCTCCAAACACAGAAAAATGAGTCCATATGTTCCAGGAATTGAAGAGGATTTTGGCTTCAACTTGTATCTGCTCCACAGCTGATTCCAAGCACTGTGCCTTTGTGAATTATGGGACAGATTAAACTATGGAGCACTTTGAACACACAAACTCAAACAACGTGACACACAGCTATGAAACCAGTAGCAGTAGCACAAGCTCAATAAAAAGAAAAAAAATGTAAATTAATAGAAACTTCAATAAAAAGGGAGAGGAATGATATACACAGCATGTCAGTACTTGGCTCCCCGTCTTATCCATCTGTTAAGGCCACTGTCCCTCCCATAAGTACAATTATCACACGTCTACCTGTACTTTGTACAGCCTGTTTGATGAATTTAAGCAGTTGATTGCCTTGTCCTCCCCTCTAATGAAAAGTGATAATATCCATAACCATAGGATGCTGTGCCCAGGTGCTGTTCAGCTTGGAGATCTGTCCGTACCTTCCTCCAGTTTGGGTCTCAGTTATTGGCTACAGAATGCAGAATGGTGCCAATAGTGTATGTTCAGTTCCATTATCACTGCAGTAGTTCATAAAGACCTGTCTCCTAATCTTTCCTTATGCTTGCAGCGTGGTACTCTTCGAGCTGTATAATCTATAATCTGCTGTGTGTCATGAGGAGATGTTTATGATCTTTTGTAGATTGCAACAAATTATTTAAATATCCCTGAAGCTGCCTGTATTGGTGAGAATGTATTGCATCACCAGTATCAACAATTGGACTGAAATCTTGCTGTGATGTAGATGACCTTCTGTGCAATGAAGAGCGAACCATTTTTGTGAATGACACTAAAGTCGGTGCTGTTGTGGACAGTGCTGATGGATGTCGCAGATTACATTTGGACATGGATAAACTGCAGAGCTTGGGCTGAGGTGGTAAATGAAGGTTAATGCGGAAAAGTCTGAGGTGATTCACTCTGGAAGGAGTAACAGGAATACGGGGTACTCAATGGGAAGGCACTTGGTAGTGTCAATGAGCAGAGAGATCTCAGTGTCCATGTACATTGATCCCTGAAAGTTACCACTCAGGTTTATAGAGTTGTCAAGAAGACTAATGGTGTATTAGCTTTTATTGGTAGAGGGATTGAGTTTTGCAGCCACAAGTGCATGTTGCAGCTGTACAAAACTCTGGTGCGGCCACACTTGGAGTATGGTGCTCAGTTTTGGTCGCAGCATTATAGGAAAGACATGGAAACATTGGAAAGGGTGGAGATGAGATTTACTAGGATGCTGCCCGGTATGAAGGGAAGGTCTAATGAGGAAAGGCTGAAGGACTTGAGGTTGTTTTCGTTAGAGAGAAGAAGGTTGAGAGGTGACTTAATAGAGACATACAAGATAATCAGAGGATTAGATAGTGTGGACAGTGAGAGCCTTTTTCCTCAGATGGTGATGGTTAGCATGAGGGAGACACAGCTTTAATCTGCGGGGTGATAGATATAGGACCAATGTTAGAGGTAGGCTTTTCACTCAGAGAGCAGTAAGGGCATGGAATGCCCTGCCTGCAACAGTAGACTTGCCAACTTTAAGGGCATTTAAATGGTCATTGGATAAATATATGGATGATAATGGAATAGCGTAGGTTAGATGAGCTTCAGATCAGTTTCACAGGTTGGTGCAACGTTGAGGACTGAAGAGTCTGTACTGCGATGTATCGCTCTATGTTCTATGGCAAAATCAGGTGCTAAGAGCAACTAGTATTAGGCCAGTTATTTGTGTTGAATACTTAGTCTGTCTTTGCACATTAAGTCTTTTATATTGATATATTGGACATACTTGCAGAGATGAAGGGTAGTGATGAGTGGATGGATGGAGAGGTTCGAGAAGGCAGATCACTACCACCTTCTGAAAGGCAATTAGGGATGGACAATAAATGCTGGCCAGCCAGTAATGTAAGTGAATTGAAAAAAAAAGATCTGGATTGAGAACGCATTGGCATTTTTTTACTGAGGTATTTATAGCACAGATCACTTCTGTATGCTTCTGTTTTATATTTCTTTCCAATACAAGCAAAATAACCCAGGTATATTCTCATCAACTCTCACTGACTGACCTCATTCCTCTTGAGATATTCTACAACCTTTCTTCAGCACTAAGAGTTAAACCATTTCACTCCTGACAAAGACTACAGTGAAAAATAGTCAGTGGTGCCCAAAGCTCCTGCTGATACCCAATATATTATCAGTAACAACTACAACTCCTGAGTCAATGTGTAATCATTTACTTGCAACTTTTAATCTTCTGATTCAGACAGGTTTAATCCTATAAGCAGACCAGCTGAATTTTCATTAACTTTTATTTCCATGAAAACATACAGAAGAAAAAAATCGAGAAGACATAAGCATCACTGAATCCTGGACGGTAAATGGTTTACCTATAGTTGCCTTCCACTGACCCACTTACCTTTTGCATATTTTGAACAAAAGGACATAGGAACAGGCTCTTTAGCCTACCAAGACTGCACTGACACTTTCCCCCTTTTTCCTTAAACCTCTGCCCCAAGTAAATGACATTTCTACTCCGGGGAAAAAAAGAGACCCGGATTATCCATTCTACCCATGCCTCTTATAATTTGGGTAAACTTGCATCAGTCTTTCAATGTTTAAGTGAAAACAAGTCAAGTGTGTCCAATCCCTCCTCATAGTTAATGCCCTCTAAACAAGGCAACAATTTGATAAACTGTTTCTAAAATCTCACCAAAGCCTCCACATCCTTCTGGTCATGTGGCAATTAGAACTGTAAGCAATATTGCAAATTTGGCCTCACTAAAGTTCTGCATAGCTGCAACATGACTTGTTAATTTTTATGCCCCAACCAATGACGGTAAGGATGCAGTATGCCTTCTTGACCACCTTATGATGTTGCTACTTTCAGGGAACTGTGGACCTGCACACTTATATCCCGGTGTATGTTAATGCTACTAAGGATTCTGCCATTCATTGGGTACTTCCTTCCTGCGTTAGATCTTCCAAATTGCATTACTTCACATTTATCTGGATTAAACGCTAGCTTGCCATTTCTATGCCTAAATCTCCAGTCTATCTTTACCCTACTGTATCCTCTAGCAATCCCCCTCATTATCCATGGCTCCACAATCTTTTTTTTGCCTGTGAATTTACTAAACTGGCCACCTACATTATATACATAAAACAACAGGGGTCCCAGCACTAATTTCTGTAGAACACCATTGGTCACAGACCTCCAGTCAGACAACCACCCTTCTAGTACTACTCGCTGTCTTCTATGATTAAGTTAGTTCTGTATCCATCTTACAAGCTTACCTCAGAACCTATGTCTTCAACTTTTCTATCAGCCTGCTAACAGAAAGAATACAGGGACCTTGTCATAGTTCATTTTGATAACATTGACCATCTTACTCTCAAAAATCATCTTTGTCACTTCCTCAAAAAAATTAATCAAGTTTGTGAGACACAACCTCCTCTGCAGAAGCCAAGCTGCCTGACGCTAATAAGATCATAACTTATTCCAAATGTGAGTAAATCCCAAGAATCTTCTCCAATAATTTCCTTCCCACTGACATAAGGCTTACCAGCCTATAATTTCCTGGATTAACCCTGTTGCCCTTCTTAAACAAAGGAACAATGTCCGCTAATCTCAAGTGCTGGGGAAACTTCCCTTTGACTAAACAGGATTCAAAGGTACAAAGATACAAAGGCTTTCTCTTTCAAAGGCACAAAAAAATGCATAGTACTGCAACACAATGCTAAAGTATTCTAATATTTGATTCCCAACAGTTCAATGAACTCTGTAGAACTACAGGAAAGGAATTATAAAAATATTAGTGACTTTAAAAAAAAAGTCAGTGACATATGGTGTATATCATCTCACCCCCTCTCTGATGGCTCACCTTAGCCTACTTTAAATAAAACAAATAAACCAAGGTCTACTTCAGAACTAGAGGTTAATATGAACATGGCATGATTCATTTACAAGCAGGGAGTTCTCTGAGTGTCCTGGTCAAAACTCTTCACTCAGAGAACCAACACCACCAAATAGCAATATTAATGGATACTCATCTTAGTTGCTGGTTGTGAAACCTTGTTGCATATAAATGAGCTGCCAGATATCACCATATTGCACAGTAGTCACATTATTTAGAGTCATCAAGTCCTACAGCATGGAGACAGGGCCTTTGGCCCAAACCATTCCATGCCGACCAAAATATCCATCAACGCTAACCCCATTTCTCTGCACTTGGCCCATATCGTTCTAATCCTTTCCTATCTATGTATTTGTCCAAATGCCTTTTAAATGTTGTTCGTGTACCCGCCTCAACCATTTCACTGGCAGCTCATTCCATATGTGTACACCCTCTGTGTAAAAAAAGTTGCCCGTCAGGTTCCCTTTTATTCTTTCCTCTCTTAACGTTAAACTGATGCCCACTTGTCTTCGATTCCCCAACCCTGAGAAAAAGACTGAGTGCATTCATCCGATCCATGTCTTTCATGATCTTATACACCTCTATAAGGTCCTCCCTCAGTCTTCTACGCTCTAAAGAAAAATGTCCTAGTTTGTCCAACCTCTCTCTGTAAGTCAGACACTTGAGTTCTGGCAACATCCTTTTAAATTTCTTCTGGACTCATTCCAGTTTAATAACATCCTTCCTATAACAAGGTGACCAAAGCTGAACACAATACTCCAAGTTCAGCCTCACCAACGTCCTGTACAACTGCATTATAACTTCCCAATTTCTATACACAATGTCCTGACTGACGAAGGCCAGTGTACCAAAAGCCTTCTTCACTGCCCTGTCTACCTGTGACTTCACCTTCAGAGAACAGTGGATCTGAACTCCAAGGTCCCTCTGTTCCACTAAACTCCTTAAGGGCCATTTGAAATTCCCACCTTGATTTGACTTTCCAAAATGCAAAATCTTAACTCATCTATATTATGAATAGGAAGAGAATAGAGGGATACGGACTGAATAAAGCAGCTGGTTTGTTTTTTTAGTTTGGTTAGGGCACAGGCGTGGAGGACTGAAAGGTCTGCTCTTCTGCTACTTCTCTTTCGTTCTTTTGCTGTACTTCTCTTTCGTTCTTTGTTCTTTTGCCTCTTTGTTCCTTTTTAAGTTTAAAATGGACCACACCAATTTACAGACCAGACCAGAGAACAAGAAATGGAGGAAAAAATTTGCAAGCATTTATGAAATAAGTGAAGGACATGGGATAATAAACACTAGGGATTTTAAATACTGCCAAAGCAAACTGGCAAGAGATGAGGAAAGGGGAAATGGTAATGGAATTTTGTACTGTATTCAGAAATCCTATCTTTTGCAAAATATAAAAGGACTGAGAAGATAGGAATAACTATTAGATCTGGAAATCTTTCGGAACCAGAGAAGTAAAGTAAATGTAGGGAAACATCCAATCAGCAGTAATCACATAGTAATGAGGTTTAAATTAAAGACTCGGTCAGACACATGTTGTATTTGGGGAAAAAGCTACTTTTGAAGGGAAGAGCATGGAACTAGTAAAAGCATATTTGGAAAAAAAGCGACAGATAAAAAGCTGGAATAGTAATGAGCAATTTTTTTTCAAAGAGCTCAGAAAAAATAAAAATTAAGAAATAGACAGATGAATGAACAAGAATTCTAACTGACAAAGGAATACACTAAGCAGGCAGACTTCAGATGATGATAAAAAAATACAAAAAGGTTAAGATAAAAGTCTAGAAAAACTAGAAAAGCCCAAATTAGAAATTAAACTTTCACAGAATATTAATATAAATAACAAAGGCAAAATCAGGCAAAACAAAGGCAAGACACTCAAGTTCAATTCACAAATGCCAACACAAAAACAGAAATATTGAACAATTAGTCTGTCAAGGTAGAAAAGGAAACAATTGATAAGTTATTTAAACTTCATAGAGAATAAAACTTCTGGACCACATTTATCAAGTCTACTCATTTTAAAAATCTTACATAAAGACAACAGAGACACTATTAAGCATAAGTAAAAGATCATTAGAAAAAGGAACAGTGATGAGAACTGGCAGACAGCTAATCCTATTCCTGCACATTAAATGGGTGATAGTTCCTTAAGGGCCAGTTAGTTTAACACAGATGATGGGACATGGAATCTTCACTCAAAGTAAAAGAAAAAGACATTGAGAAACTGAAAAGAAAGTAAAGAGCAAAGTGATATTTGATTAAATGAATTGAAATATTTGGAGAATTAACAATAAGATTAGACAAAAAAAACAAATGTAATATGTTTGAATCCTCAAAAGACTGTTAACCCATTGGTAAAGGCATCATGTTGTAACCTGATAACCAAGATAAGAAAATGTGGAATTAGGGGACATCTAGCAGAATTGGTAGCAAGCTACATACACAATGAACAAAAAGACTTGCATGAGTTGAGACTAAATATGTTGACTGGGAAATGGCAGAAAGTGGTGTTCAGTCAGGATTAAAGTAGAGACCTCTGCTGTTAACCATGTTCATGAACTGCATAACACCTTGAACATAACAGAATATACATAGCTTCAATTGGGCAGAGAGAAGGGAATCCTAGTTTAAGAGTTAAAAATCACACAACACCAGGTTATAGTCCAACAGGTTTAGACCATAAGACCATAAGACATAGGAGTGGAAGTAAGGCCATTCGGCCCATCGAGTCCACTCCGCCATTCAATCATGGCTGATAGGCATTTCAACTCCACTTACCCGCATTCTCCCCGTAGCCCTTAATTCCTCAAGACATCAAGAATCTATCAATCTCTGCCTTGAAGACATTTAGCATCCCGGCCTCCACTGCACTCTGCGGCAATGAATTCCACAGGCCCACCACTCTCTGGCTGAAGAAATGCCTCTGCATTTCTATTCTGAATTGACCCTCTCTAATTTTAAGGCTGTGTCCACGGGTCTCCTCACCTAACGGAAAAAATTTCCTAGCATCCACCCTTTCCAAGCCATGCATTATCTTGTAAGTTTCAATTAAGTCTCCCCTTAATCTTCTAAACTCCAATGAATACAATCTCAGGATCCTCAGCTGTTCCTCGTATGTTAGACCAACCATTTCAGGGATCATCTGTGTGAATCTCTGCTGGACACATTCCAGTGCCAGTATGTCCTTCCAGAGGTGTGGGGACCAAAACTGGACACAGTACTCCAAATGGGGCCTAACCAGAGCTTTATAAAGTCTTAGTAGCACAACGGTGCTTTTATATTCCAACCCTCTTGAGATAAGTGACAACATTGCATTCGCTTTCTTAATCACGGACTCAACTTGTATGTTTACCTTTAGAGAATCCTCGACTAGCACTCCCAGATCCCTTTGTACTTTGGCTTTACGAATTTTCTCACTGTTTATAAAGTAGTCTATGCTTTTATTCTTTTTTTCCCAAAGTGCAAGACCTCTCATTTGCTCATGTTGAATTCCATCAGCCATTTCCTGGTCCACTCTCCCAAACTGTCTAGATCCTTCTGCAGCCTCCCCACTTCCTCAGGACTACCTGCCTGTCCACCTAACTTCGTATCATCGGCAAACTTCACTAGAATGCCCCCAGTCCCTTCATCCAGATCATTTATATATTAATGTGATCAGCTGCGGCCCCAACACTGAAACCTGCGGGACACCGCTTGTCACCGGCTGCCATCAGGTGGTGAAGAAGCGTCATTCCGAAAGCTAATGTGCTTCCAGTTAAACCTGTTGGACTATAACCTGGTGTTGTGTGATTTTTAACTTTGTACACCCAGTCCAACACTGACATCTCCAAATCATGATTAGTTTAAGAGCTGCAACTTCAGGGGTATGCTGACTGGCAAAAATTTAAACCTTGATATCACAGGAAAATATGTATTGACTGGTTCATGATTTTAACATGTAATGTTTGGAAGAAGCGATTAACTGAGAAACAACAGGATTAAGTGGAATTTAGGGCCAATATAATAAAGGAATATAAGTAAATAGAGTAAGAGAAATACAATTAGCATAAGGGAATCACGTAAGTATTTTAACATAAGTATAATTTAAAAAGGGAATAACTAAGGGGATTCAGGAAATCATGGCAGCAGAGCCTGCAGCAGTAATATGCTCTTCCTATGTATGTGTAAAAAATGAGGTCTGCAGATGCTGCAGATCACAGCTGCAAATGTGTTGCTGGTCAAAGCACAGCAGGTTAGGCAGCATCTCAGGAATAGAGAATTCTATGTATGTGACAAATCACAGAAGCTTCAGTTGGTGAACGTGTTTGCAGGAAGTGTGTCCAGCTGTAGCTACTGGTCAACCGCATTTTAGAGCTGGAGCTGTGGGTGAATTCACTGTGGAGCATCTATGTTGTTCAGCAAATTGTGAATAGCCTGTCCATGAGATAGTCACTCCCCAGGTGAAGAATAAACAGGCAGAAAAGACCACCAGCCATAAGACATAAGAGTGGAAGTAAGGTCATTCGGATCATCGAGTCCACTCCGCCATTCAATCATGGCTGATGGGCATCTCAAAGCCACTGACCCGCACTCTCCCCGTAGCCCTTAATTCCTTGCGAGATTAAGAATTTATCGATATCTGCTTCGAAGACATTTAATGTCCCGGCCTCCACTGTACTCCGTGGCAATGAATTCCACAGGCCCACCACTCTCTGGCTGAAGAAATGTCTCTTCATTTCCACTTTAAATTGACCCCCTCTAACTCTAAGGCTGCGCCCACAGGTTCTAATATACCCACCTGACGGAAGCAAGCCAGGGTACAAAAAGGCAGACAATATTCCTGTGGCCATCCCATTTCAAACAGATATACAGTTTTGGATACTGCTAGGGGGGGGGGATGACTGTGCAGGGTAAAGTAGTGGGAGCCAACTTCCTAGCTCCATGGGTGGGTCTACTGCACATGAGGGGAGGAAGAAGAATGGCAGGACAGTAGCAGTAGGGAATTTAATTGTAAGAGGAACAGATAGATGTTTCTACAGCTGCAAAACAGACTCCAGGATGGCGTGAGCCTGCCTTATGCCAGGGGATGTCACTGAATGACTGCAGGACATTCTGAAGGGGGAGGGCAAACAGAAAGAAATTGTGGGACATATTGGTACCTATGACATTGGGAGAAAAAGGATGAGATCCTGCAGGCAGAATTTAGGGAGCCAGGAAGTCAATGAAAGAACTGATTTTTAAATTACTTCCAGTGCAGGTGAGTGCGCAGATAGAAATAGAAGGTTAGTCCAGAGGAATGTGTGGCTGGAGAAATAGTGAAGGAGGAAGGGCTTTCAACTTCTGGGTCATCAGGACCTTTTTGGCAGAGGTTGGACTGGGACCTGTACAGGGCAGACGGATTGCAACTGAACCGGAATGGGACCAGTATCCAAATGGGAAAGTTTGTTAATGTTGTTAAGAAGGGTTTAAAATACCATGGCAGAGATGTAAGATCCAGAGAGAAGACTTAGAAGGTTAACAGCCAAAAGGTGAAGTAACTTCAATGGGAGTCAAGGCGGCAGAGAAATTCTCGGCCAGTTAAGGTGTAAAGGTTGGATAGTATTTTAATGCCAGAAGTCAGATGAGTTGAGGACATAAATTAAAACATGGGGATATAATGTCTTTGCTGTCACTGAGAGATAGCTGAGAGGGGAGGCAGGTCAATTGTCCAAGTCTTCAGGCGAGACAGAAAGGAGATAAAAGAGGAGGTGACACAATATCGATCAGGGAATCTATTGCAGCAGCAAGGAGAGATGACATGTTAGAAGGCTCTTCAGTGAAGCCATATGGTGGAACCTAAAAACCAAAAAGGAGCAACGACATTGCTGGGGGTGTATTATAGATCCCCCAACAATCTGACAGAAATAGAACAGCACATACGTTGTCAAATTTGAGGGAAGTGTTAAAGTAATAGGGTAATGATAATAGGAGACTTCAACTTCCCTGATATTCACTTGGTCGTCATTGTGTGAACTTTAGTCAAAACAAAATTCTTAAAATGCATCATGGAGAGCTTTTCAAGCTAGTTCATGGAAGACCTAGAAGAGACGCAGTGGTTCTGGACTTAATTCCAGGTATGAACCTGGACTGTGACAGGAAGTCTGTTTCCCGTGGGGATCTGCGAGGGTTGGTGCTGCTTCCCTTGCTGTTTGTGGTATTCATTAATGATTGAGCTTAAACATAAGGAATATGATCAAGATGATACGGTTAAAAATTAGTAGAGCAATAAGTAATGAGGACAAGACCTAAAAACTACAGGAGTATATCAATGGACAGTGGCAAAAGGAGCTCAACCTGGAAAAGTGGGAGATAATGCACTTAAAGACAGAAAAAAGGCAAGAGATTATACTATTCATGGTAGGACTGAAGATCAGAGGGATCTTGGTGTACACATTCACAGATTCTTGACAGATAGATAAAATGGTTCAGAAGGCATATATAACATTCACCTTCTTTAGCTGAGGCACAGAATACAGGATCAGCGATGTTATTCCAGAATAAAATGCTGATTTTGAACAACTAGGGTGCTGAATGGAGTTCTAATCACCACATTATAGGAAGAATGAGGCTGCATTGAAAGTGTGCATAAATTTACCATGCTGCTGCCAGGGCTGAAGGGTGTAAATTGTGAGGAAAGATCAGATAGGGTGGGATTATTTTCCTCAGAGGGATCAAGATTGAGAGTTGCATAAAATTATGAAGGACATTGATAGGATGGACAGGAGAGCTATTTTCCATTAGCAGAGCAGCCACTAACAAGGTGGTGTATTTTTAAGGGAAGGGGTAGAAAACCAAGATAAATTTTCTTTTCATTCACTCACTGGCTGATCCAGCATTTATTGCTCATTCCTAGTTTCCGTTGAGAAGATGGTGGTGATGTACCTTCTTGAACTGCTGCAATCAACATGCTATAGGTTGACTCACTATGCTGTTAGGGAGGGAATTCCGGGATTTTGATACAGCAACACTGAAGAAACAGCAATATATTTCCAAGTCAGAATGGTGAGTGGCTTAGAAGGCAACTTTCAGGTGGTGGTGTTCCCATACAACTAGTGCCCTTCTAGATGGTAGCGGTTGTGGATTTGAAAGGTACTGTTTGAAGATCTTTGGCAAATTTCTGCAGAGAATTGCGTAGATAGTTAACATTGCTGTTCCTGAATGTCAATGGTGAAGGGGATGGATATTTATGGATGTGGTGTGAAATAAGCAGATTGCTTTGTTCTGAGTGGTGTCAAGCTTCTGAAAGTTGTTGGAAATGTACTCATCCAGGCAAGTGGGGAGCACTGTACCACACACCTTATTTTGCTTTGTAGATGGTGGTCAGTCTTTGGGGAATAAGGTGGTGACTTAGTCGCTGCAGTAGTCCTAGCCTCAGACCTCTACTTGTATCCACTGTTTTTTTTATGGTAAATCCAGTCCAGTCTTTGGTCAGTGGCAACCCCGGTTTCAATGATAGTAATGCCATTGAATTAAGGGGCAGTGGTTAGATTATTTCCAATTGGAGATGTCATTGACTGGCATTTGTGCAGTGCAAATGTTACTTGCCACTTGTCAGCCTAAGCCTGAACACTGTTGAAGTCTTGTTGCATTTGGACATGGACTGCTTCAGTACCTGAGAAGTCGCAAATGGTATTGAACATCGTACAATCATTGGCTAACTTCCCCACTTCTGACCTTATGATGGAGGGAAGGTCACTGATGAAGCAGCTGAAGATGGTTCGTCCAGGACACTACCCTGAGGAACTCCTGCAGAGGTATACTGGAACTGAGATGACTTCCAACAATCACAACCATCTTCCACTTTCCACAGCCAGGTACAACTCCAATGAGTGGAGAGTTTTTCCTGATTTCCACTGATTCAGGTTTTGCTGGGGCTTCTTGGTGGTACATTGGGTCAAATGCAGATTTGATGTTGGGGCTGCCACTCTCACTTCACCTCTTAAATTCAACTCTTTTTGTCTATGCTTAAACCAAGACTGTAGTGAGGTCAGGAGCTGAATGATCCTGGCAGACCCATCTGGACATCAGTAACCAGGTTACTGTTGAGCAGGTGCTGCTTGATAGCACTGTTTATGACATCTTCCATGGGCTAAAGTAGACTGATGGGGAAATACTTAGATATGTCCTACTTTTTAGGTGCAGGACATACCTACTCAATTTTCCAAATAGTAAGATAGGAGTTAGTATTGTAGCTGTACTGGAACAGATTAGTTTGGGGCACAGCAAGTTCTGGAGCACAAAACTTCAGTACTATTGCCGAAATGTCATCAGGGTCCACAGCCTTTGTAGTATGCAGTGCTCCTGATAGCGAGTGGAGTCATTCAAATTGACTGAAGACTGGCATCTGTGATGCTGAGGAGCTCTAGATGGTGTCGAGATGGATCATTGACTCGAATAAGTTTTGGGAAAGTTTCAGCCCTATCTTTCGCACTTTTGTGTGGGCTCTCCCAATGTTTAAGATGGAAATATTTGTGAAGCCTTCTCTTCTACTGAGCTAACTGTCCACCACCTTTTATATCTGCATGCCAGAGGACTGCAGAGCTTAAATCTAATTCATTGGCTGTGGGATTGCTTAGCTCTGTCTAATGTTTGCTGCTTATGCTGTTTGACATGCAAGTACTCCTGTTTGGTAGCTTCACCAGGTTGACGTCTCATTTTTAGGTTTGCATGGTGCTGCCCTGACATCCCCTTCTGTTCTGGTGCCACACAACAAGATGTGAGGTGATGTCAATGATAAGGCAGGATTGTGCCTCCACAATCTGGTCATGGATAGATGCATGTCTAATGAGGGCAAGGTCTAGTGTGTTTTCCCTCTTGTTGGTTTCTTCATACCTGCCGCAGACCCAATTTAGAAGTTATTTCTCTTTCGTATCAACCAGCTTGATCAGTGGTGCTGATTCTGAACCACTCTTAGCTCTGGACATTGAAAACCCTCACCCAGTGAATATTCTGCACCCTTTTCATCCTCTGTGCTTCCTGTCTCCTCCTTCAACATGAAGGACACTGATCCAAAGGAGGATGGTATGTGGTAGTCAGCGGGATGCTTCCTTGCCTATGTTTGACATGATACTATGAGAGCTTATGGGGTTCGAGTCAATGCTGAGGACTATCAGGGCAACCACTTCCCTTATCACTATGCTACCATATCTTGCTCGTGGGACAGGACATATCCAGGGATGGTGATGATGGTGTTTGAGACAGTCATACTCACAGAATCATACCTTACAGACAATGTCAGGCTGTTGGTTGAGTTGTCTGGTCTTAGTTGTAAGGTAAACTTTTAAGGTTCACAGGGCTGTTTTTGTTCCCGGTACCTAGGTTGATGCCATGTGATTCTGTCAGTTTCATTTCTTTGTTGAGACTTTCTCGTGATTGATTCAATTGAGCAGCTCGTTAGGCCATTTCAGAGGGCAGCTGAGAGTCAATCAATTTTCTGTGAGATCTGGAGTCACAGGAAGGATGGCAGATTTCTTTCTCTGAAGGTCATTTGAGAACCAGATGGGTTTCATCAACAACTGTTTGTGGTTTCAGGGTCATCGTTATTCCAGATATTTATTGAATTAAAGTTCCACCATCTGCCATGGTAGGACTTGAACCTGAGTACCCAGAATATTACCTGAGTTTTTATATTAAAAATTTCATGATGATGCCACTAGGTCATCGCCTCCGCATTGAGGAGAAATTAGCTTAACCCAGAAGATGGTGAGAGTTTGGAACCACCTGATAGAATGGTTGTTAGAAATTCTTATCATTTAAACAATATTTAGCTACTTGCATTGGCACAGCCTCCAGGACTACAGGCCAAGAGCTGGAAAATGGAATCAATGCAGTTAGATCTTTTGTCTACTTGCACACACGATGGACTAAAAAGCTTCCTTCTACACTGTAAATGTCTACGAGTCTATGATACAGCTCAAAGGACAAAATGAAGTCAGTCACCAAAATAACTCAGAAGTTGATATTTAATTTTCATGACCCAAAACAGCTCCTGAACATATTTATTTATGACCGGAGATAGCTGAAGAACACCTAAAAATGGAAGATGCTAAAACCTAATTACAAATAAAAGTAAACTCATAGCTCCTGTAGCATCTGCGCACAAAACACATTATTCATGTTTTGAGTTTAATGAGACTTCTTCAGAACTTCAAAACTATTTTTTACTTCTCAAGCATTTTTGCAAGTTGTAAAATGCATTTAATAAATGTGAGTATTTCTTTCTTTACTTGTGTTTTAAATGACTTGAAAATGGGTTTGAATCATCTGAGAGCTGAAAGACTGTTCAATGAAATGCATCAAATCAAGAATACCACCAAACCAATTTTTAGATCAGCCTGTATACCAATATTACAGAATCCATTAGCAAGGAAGTGATTGTACTGGAAGATTATTCTCAATGTGAGAGCACCATGGGAATCACTCTCATCAGTGACAATACGCTATTAACAATACATCTCATGAACTGTTTGGATTCACTTTAAACATCTTCTGAGAAAAGCACTTACTGCACTACATGTTGCTAAGAAAAATTAAATACATTCTGTGATCTACTTTCACCACTAACAGAATAACAAATGGATAAATCTGCTTAGATCTTGCATTTTCCCCATATGCAAAGTGATTATTTGCTGCACCAGAGTTAGAAAAGGAAAAGAAGGGGAAGGAGAGCTGGGATGCAGGTGGAATCAAAACATAGGAGAGGACAATCCGAGGGTGAAAAAGGAAGGGAAGGGAGGAGTGAAGTGTGAGGCGTGAGTGGAATGTTTGGAAAAGTGTAATTGGAAGAACAGAGAGTGGGGAGAGTTAAACTTGGTGAAGTTAGAAATTAAGATGCAGGGGAGGGAGAAAGGATGAGAGTAAGAACAAGAAAAAGGGGGAGCAGGAGAGCAAAAGAAAAACTGGTGAAGGCATGTATATTAATGGTGGCAGAAGTTCAGGTTGGATAAGTGTGAGGTGATGCACTCGGGCAGGACAAAAATGGCATGGGAATACATGATGAATGGTAAGACCCTGGGAAACACCAGGGATCTGAAGGATCTTGGTGTGCATGCTCACCAGTTTGTTAAAGTATGAGGACAGGTGGATAAAGCGGTTAAGGTGGTATATGGTACACTTGCCTTTATTAACCAAGATGTGGAGTTTAAGAAAGAGAGGCTTTGCTGGAACTGTATAAGATGGTTATGCCACAGATGTACGGAGTTCTGGAATCCACATGGTAAGAGGAATGTGAAAGCACTAGAGAGAGTGCAGAGGAGATTTACCAGGATGTTGTCTAGGCTGGAGAGTTTCCATTATGAAGGCAGTAAGAATTTAAGATAAGGTAGGCAGGAAGAATTTTTTTCGCAATAAAAGCGGGATACGTGATCAGAGGCTGTAGATTTAAACTTTTAAAGTACAGAAGGATTACAAGAGTTCTGAGGAGAAACTCCTTCCTCAGAGGATGGTGGGAATCTGGAACTCTGCCTGTTAGGGGAGTCATTAAAAACCCTCTTTTAAACTATTAAAAGCTACTTAGATGTGCACTTGTGTTGTCAAGACATTCAAGGCAATGGGTCAAGTGCTGGAAAATAGGATTAGACTAGTGTGTTGGGTGTTTTGGATCAGTGCAGATCTGATGGTGCAAGTCCATGTTTTGTGCTTAAAAGAGGGGAAGAACAGCAGAGTCAGGATATTCAAAAGAAAAATGATTGGAGAGAAGAGGGCAGAGAGATAACACTTGTGAGACAAAAGGAAAAGATAATACAGCAGGCAGGAGAGGAAAGTGAAGAAAGAGAATTTGATCGAGCCCATGGGTAATGAGTTGCAGGAAGCCAGGGAGGAGCAGAACATGGCTATGCTGCGTAACAGAGAGGAAGACCTGCTACAAGTAAGGTATTGACTGTGTGTCAATACTTTGGGGAAAGGGAGGATTAATGAGTGTTGGGGTAGGACTAAGATAAGTGATTGCTCGTGACTTTTCTTTCTAAAATGTATTTGGAGCCTTGTGGATTAAAGGAGGTGGAGAGCTATCTCCTCCAATATATCTCCTGAAGTTTGACGTTTGTTATGAATGCTACTCCACAGTTGCACTGTAAGGTTTGTGATAAACATAATTCCAACTGCTTTCCTTCCTGAGTTGTGAACTTTACACAGCCCACAGGGGCAGCATGTAGTAAGGCGCCATACCTCTGCACTGTCCTTCAGCCAATCCGTCCGCGGCAGCTCGGCAAGCTGAGAAAAACGCCTGTCATAAATGCAGAGATGGAGGTGTTTATCCAGCACCCGGAAATCTTCATAACTCCTCTTCACAATCCAACTTCTGCCCTGCAGATAGAGGAAGGTTTACTGAAGATATTGAAATTGTCATTTTAGAACTGAGCCAAAACAATTCAAGCAAGTTGAAAAAGAAATAGCTTGTATCAACTGTCTTAGAAGAAGTTGTGAACATTTTATTAACAGAATACAAACTGCTTCTTTTAGAAAATCTTTCTAATCAGGTTTCCTACTGTGCCACAATACAAATTAGCAGAAGCAGGACATTAATCCCCTCATCTCTGCTCCATCATTCAACAAGATCATAGCAGCTCTGTTTTAAACTCCACATTTTCCTGTAACCCTAAAAGCCTTAGTGAAGTAAAAAAAAAATCCTCTGTTACCCATGACAAGGTAAATATTCCTTCCTCATCCATCTTGACCTGTCTGACACTTTGAACACAATTGACTCATCATTCTCTTCCATTGTGTCTCCACATTTGTCCAGTTTGGTGGCAGTTCACAGGCCTGATCCATTTTAATAACTGAATCATCATCAGAAAATTGTCTCCAAGGTTTCTCTTCCCAACCAACTGATTCTCTGGCGTCCTCCAAAAATCTACCTTGGCTCCACTTACTGCCCATCCTCATGCTGCTCCTCAGTCATCATTTAAAATCAAAACTATTGTTGCCACATTCACAATTATGGCCCCTCTATTCATCTACGTTGTTTACCTTACATCCAGTTTTAGGTACAAGAAATTTCCTCTAATTAAATATGAAGAAGTCTGAAGCCATTGTCTAGAGTCCAAACCAATGTGATCCCACACCACTGATTCCATCACATACCTTGGTAAATGCTGAACCAACCTGCTTGAATCCTCTGCTCCCTTTTGACCAGACATGAGCTTTCAACCATAATATATGGTAAAGTCCCCATAGTCCTACCAGACCAGCAGGTTGGTTCAGAGAGATGACTCCTTGTGGCTTAACCTGAGGCTCACCATGTCTCAGGTGACAGGAGAGACTGAGAAGGGAGAGTCCTTCATGAGTGTGGAAAGTGAACCCACGGTATTGGCATTATGCAAGATTACAAACCAGCCATCCAGACAACTCAGGTATCAGACCCACTTTTAACAATATATACATGCCGTCACTCAGGCGGCTTGTCTTCCGCCTTTGTAACATAATTCATCGCTGTTCCTGCCTTAAATAATCTGATACTGGGAGTCTCATCTTTATTTTTAACACTTCCAGGTTTATTTTCCCTCTGACATAGTATTGATGACTGGGCCAGGATTTATTGCTCATCCCTAACTACTATTCAGAAAGTGATAGTGAGCTATTTTTGTCAATTGCTACTGTTCATTTGATGCAGGTACACCCACAATGTTTGGAACTGACTGCCAGGATCCTGATCCCACAAAAATGAAGGAACGACAATGTAGTTCTGGGTCAGGATAGTGCCGAGATTGCAGATGGATGCTTGCCTGTGTAGTGTGGTCATGGATTTGGAAGGTGATATTGAAGAAGTCTTGGTGTTTGATGCAATGTGTCTTGTAGACACCTTGCTGCAAAATGGGTTGAAGGAGTGAATAGATGTTTGGTGGATGGGGTAACAACCAAGCAGGTGGTTTTATTCTGGACAGTAATGAGATTCTTGAATGTTTCTGAAGCTGCATTCACCTAGGTAAGTGTAGAATATTCCACTACATTGTGCTTTAATATCAAAAAGTTACAACTGAGAGCATTTAACAATTATGAGTAAAAAGTGAGGTCTGCAGATGCTGGAGATCAGAGCTGAAAATGTGTTGCTGGTTAAAGCGCAGTAGGTCAGGCAGCATCCAAGGAACAGGAAATTCGACGTTTCGGGCACAAGCCCTTCATCAGCCTGACCTGCTGCGCTTTAACCAGCAACACATTTTCAGCTTTAACAATTATGACACAATTTGGCCAGCTTCTCATATTCTACCCTCAATAAACTAAAAGGTCAACAAAAACTCCATTGGCATAACCAAACTCAAACCAAATGCTGTCATGACCACCCGTGTGCTTTGTGAATTACATTAGCTCCTGGTTAAACAAGATCTTGAATTTAAGATTCTCATTCTTATTTTTAAATCAGTCCATGGGGTGGTCCCTCACATCTTTCCTCCAGACCTACATATTTCTAAGACATCTGCACTCCTTTCATTCCAGTCTAACACATTCCAGTCTCATAGTCTCTTGAGCATCCCTGATTTTAATCACTCCATCACTGACAACTTCACCTTCAACTGCCTCAGCCCTAAGTTCAATCTCTCCACAAACTTCTTTACTTCTCTACCTCACAATCCTACTTTAAGGCACTCTTTAAAACTTACCTCGTTGACTAGCTTTATGACATCTGATACAATATCTTTTTGTGGGTGTATATCATATATAATTTTATATTACCTCTGTGAAATCCTTTTAGGTGTTTCGTGCATTAGAGGCACAACATATTTGCACATTGTTTTTGTTAGTGTCAGTCCAAACAAAATTCTTTCTCATGTCCAACACAAAATAGAGTCACAACTATGAACAAGTCTGTTTATTTAAGTGGTTGTCACTGATCTTCTTTAAACCTATTACCAAATGGCACAACTTAGTATTAACCAATATGAGACTGAGGTTGCATGAAATGAATTTAGGGATCATCACAAGTTTGTATATTATATGCCCCATACCTTCAAGACATCTCTGTACATTTTTCAGTGTAGTTCTATCCTGCCAAAGCATTCACCACAACCCTTTTGGTGATCACCTCCAGTTTTCTATTGATACTCTTCATCTGGACACTTTACTGTTAGAAATTTCACATCTTAATTTTTAGTGTCATGTTGGAACCCGATCATATACCTTCCGAACATGCAAGTGGATTTAAATCCTTTCAAAAGACCTTGTCTACCTAATTACAAACTACATAAATGCCAATTGAGATAAGAGTCAATGTATTATTCCTTAAACTTTATTGCTTAAGTATAGCCTCGAGGCTCATGCTTATATTTATTTTGTAGCCAAGGTCAGTTTATCACTCAAGATGGTTCACTACACCAGAGAAGGTTTCCCCACATCTAATTTACCAACAATGTATACAGAAAGCACCTAAGTGCTTTGACCAATAATTATCCTTTGACCAGGATCACAAACACATATTAGTTCGGTCATTACATTCACCGGGACTTGCTGGATACTGGCTGTGCTGCTAGTTTCTCCACCATACTGAAACTAATGTAGTTCATTAATTGTATGGTGCTTTGAAAGTCAATATCTGCAAGTCCTAAGTGGCTTTTTTTTATTTTTCATGGCATGTAGGTCTCACTGGCTGACAAGGCCAGTGTTTGTTACCCATCACTAATTGTCCTTTTAACTAAACTATTTCAGAGGGTAGAGCGGAGTCAACAACATTTACTATGGGCCTGAAGTTATGTACAGGCCACACCAGCAAACAGCGGCAGTTTTTCTACCCTAAAGGTCATTACTGAACCAGATGAGTTTTTACAGCAAATGATAATATTTTCATGGTCTCTGTACAGTGACAAGCTTTCTGTTCCAGATATTATTAATTTAATTTCAATTCCACCAGTTTCTATGATGGGATTTCAACCCACATCCCAGAGAATTATGCTGAGCATCTGGATTACTAGGCCAGTGACAGCGCCTCTAGGTTACAATTCCCCCAAAACACACAGCCTTTCTTCAACAATTTAAAGTCTCTAATCAGCTACATTTAACGTATGTTTACACACATTTTCACAAGACCATTACCATTTACAATAGAGTACCCCCTCTCCCTTGGGGATCCCTTTGACTAACTAGAGCAGTCAACACCAAGGCAACAGTGCAGAATTGCTATGCTGATTTCTTTTGGAAATTGTACACAATTCATTGCATAATCACTCAGATTAAAATGCATTGCCATATATCCACCTTCTGTCTTATATATAAAGTTGCATCTCTGGGCAATTGACACTACTCAGACATTGACAGGATGCAGAGATTGGTTGAGAGGTGGCAGATGGAGTTCAACCTGGATAAATGCAAGGTGATGCATTTTGGAAGGTCGAATTTGAAAGCTGAGTACAGGATTAAGGATAGGATTCTTGGCAGTGTGGAGGAACACAGAGGGATCTTGGGGTGCAGATACATAGATCCCTTAAAATGGTCACCCAAGTAGGCAGGGTTGTTAAGAAAGCATATGATGTTTTGGCTTTCATTAACAGGGGGATTGAGTTTAAGAGTCGTGAGATCTTGTTGCAGCTCTATAAAACTTTGGTTAGACCGCACTTGGAATACTGCGTCCAGTTCTGGTCGCCCTATTATAAGATGTGGATGCTTTGGAGAGGGTTCAGAGGAGGTTTACCAGGATGCTGCCTGGACTGGAGGGCTTATCTTATGAGGAGAGGTTGACTGAGCTCGGACATTTTTCATTGGAGAAAAGGCGGAGAAGAGGGGACCTAATTGAGGTATACAAGATAATGAGAGGCATAGATAGAGTCGATAGCCAGAGACTATCTCCCAGGGCAGAAATGACTAACACGAGGGGTCATAGTTTTAAGCTGGTTGGAGGAAAGTATAGAGGGGATGTCAGAGGCGGGTTCTTTAACAGAGAGTTGTGAGAGCATGGAATGCCTTGCCAGCAGCAGTTGTGGAAGCAAGGTCATGGGGGACATTTAAGAGACTCCTGGACATGTATATGGTCACAGAAATTTGAGGGTGCATACATGAGGATCAGTGGTTGGCACAACATCGAGGGCTGAAGGGCCTGTTCTGTGCTGTCCTGTTCTGTGGTGTCTAAAATATATATTTATAAAATAAAAAGAATAGAAATGATGTCCAAAATTCAGTTAGAATTCCTGGAAGCATTTGGAGTTATTCAGGCCCCAAAGAGAGTAATTACCCAGACCTCTGGGTACTGTGAAAGGCTGGGGGGCAGTGGGAGCACAATTATGAATAAAATTTAAACTACTCTGTTCCATAATCAGCATAAACTATTTCTGCAGAAAAAAAAATGATTACGAGCAGTCCAAGAACAACTTTCCAAAGAAACATCTGTGCTCCTTCATAATATCTGTCAGTTTAGACTTTTCATTTATTGCTCCAGAGCAGATTCTGAGGCCCTGGTCCACAAGGAATTCGACCACAGTTTGTAGCCCTTTGACCCTTAGAGCTGTAGTACATTAGTATAAGCAGAAAGTGCTACTTTCTCACATGTCGAAACGAAGTGAGTACAGCCAGTTCACGCAATCACTGGTACAGATTTCAAACACTAAAATAATTCAATACTCTTGGCTCAACAGGAATGCAATTGTGTTTGATTCTCAGAGAAAATGGGAAATACAGGTTTGCTTCTGCTGGCTGCAGAGTGTGTGTGTGTGTGTGTGTGTGTGTGTGTGTGTGTGTGTGTGTGTGTGTGTGTGTGTGTGTGTGTGAGTGAGAGAGAGAGATAGCATTGCACTTTGAGAGACAGAGGTGCCCTTGAACCATATGTGTGCATGTGAGAGAGAGTGAGCAAATGATAGATTCTTGTTGTTTGTGCATATGAGAGAGAGAGAGAGAGAGAGAGAAAGACAGACAGAAAGACACGAAGAAAGAGAATGAAACAAAGAGTATATGAAAGTGAGGGAGAAAGATGTCTTTACTGTCAATTCCTAAATTAGTTGCTTTTCAACCCTTATGTATCAAGAATCCCTCTATCTCTTTTTAAAATATTTAAATACTCTGCTGCACTGCCTTTTGAGGAAGAGAGCTCCAAGGACTCGTGATCCTGTGAGAAAACTACACATTCCAAGTGTTTGTTTAGTGAATATCTGAACAACATCCTTCATTAAAGAAACTACATCCTTCATTTAAATTCATCCTTAAACAAGGCAAGTAATACCGTGCAGACTATTTAAGATGTGGTCACACCACCACAGCTGTATAACTGAAGTATAACCGCTGTACTTTTGGATCCAACTCCTCTTGCAATTAACAATAACTTTTATTACATTTCCCAATTATAAGCTTTCCTAAGCATGAATAGTAACATTTTGTGACTCACACAAGACACCCAGATCCTATCAGAGCACTGCACACTCTCACCATTTCAAAATTATGCTTTTTTATTCTTGCTGCCAAAATGGATCTCTCATTTCCAACTCTTTTTGCCAGGCATTGCCCACACACCCAACCTACCTATATCGCATTGAAGCCTCATGTCCTCTTCACCCAACTTTTCAACCCATCTTTACCTCATCAACAAATTTAACATTGAAGTCATCAATTTAAATTGGAAAAGGTTGAGCTCCCAGCACTCTCCTGAATCAGACCAGTTATTACACCTTGCCAAATAAAATTGACCTATTTATGCCTTCTTTCCTGTTAGCCAGCCAATATTCTATTCATGTCATTATTTTCTCCCTATACCACGAGCTTTTATTTTCCATGATAACATTTGACAAAGCCCACATTTTTCTTAGTGTCCTGATTTAACTTCTACCATCAAGTGGTGGAGGTGGGTACAATTACAACATTTAAAAGGTATCTGGATGAGCACACGAATAGGAAATGTTTAAAGGAATATGGGCCAAATCCTGGCTAATCGGACTAGGTCACTGAAGAAATACGACATTAGCTAAATAATAAAGACTCAGGTCATTCTCACATCTCAAGGGCTCCAAGAGCTTTAAACTGCAATTGTATCTAATTTCTGTACTAGATTCCAATTTCATTCTAAGCTTACTATCATCTGTGCATGTATTTGATGTCACATTTTCATTATGTTTTTCAGGTTAGTACATAATAAAAAAGTTTTCATTCACTGAATAAATTTTGTAATTCAGCTACACCATTTTATATAGAAATATGGAATACAGAAGACAATTCTGCCCTTTGAGGCTGTTCTGTCATTCAATATGGTCATTGCTGATCACTGAACTCAGTATTTTTTCCTGCCTTCCATTATCTTTTGATCCCTTAATTCCTAAGAACTGTATTTACATTTTTCTTGAAAGTCTTCAGTGTTTTGGCATCAACAGTTTTCTGTGGCAGTGAATTCCACAGGCTGACCACTCTCTAGGTTTAATGCTGATCGAGTTAATTACATTCCATTGAAATGTGACAGTCATGCTACAACAATTAAAATATTGATTGTAACCAACCACGAGGGGATCAAAAAGGAGAGCCAAGACCCTTCCTCACCTGGTCATCAAAGTCTCAAAAGACCGGGGTTCAAAAGACAGGAATGCCTAAGGACAGTTAATCAGTCTTTTAAGTTATGAAATATTTTGATAGTTTTGTGGGGGAAGAGCAAACCCATCAATATAAACTCAGCATAAGGAAACAAATTGGAAATTCGGGAGAAAGATCTTCAGCCAGAGACTTGGAAAATATAGAACAGGGAGTGCTTGAACTGAGTGCTGTAGGCACACTTAAGGGAAGCTGGACAAAAGGAATAGAAGGTTATGATGGTGAAAATAAATGAGGAAATATGAGATGAAGCTTGAGTAGAACATAAGCACTAGGATGGATTATTTGGTCAAACAGAATGTTTCTGTGCGGTATATCCTTTGTATCTTGTGTGACATGCCCTTAACATGGGGGAGATTTACATATGGGAGAAAATGAGGCCTGCAGATGCTGGAGATCAGAGCGGAAAATGTGATGCTAGAAAAGCACAGCAGGTCAGAGGAGCAGGAGAATCGATGTTTTGGGCATAAGCCCTTCATCAGGAGATATACATATGTAGAGTCCAAACAGGGTTCCATGCCCTGTCCCACTCCACGAGTGTGACAAGGTCTACCTAAAGCCAAATTTCAGCAGACTTCCCCCCTAAGGCTATCCAAATAAGTCACAAACTGTCATTCAAAATCTGGTTAGATGTCGTATTCTATTAAATCCCTTCAGTGCAATGCTTCTCGAGGATACTATTTAGTGGCATCATCTCATTCCGAAGAAGTTGATTCATTCTAACTACAGTGAATTGTTCTTCCAATAAAAGTAATGTAATTTACTTGTCAACTGGCAAATTATTAATGCTTGGGCCTGCTTAATGTTTCAATTTCATAAACGATAGTCAATTTCCTGGCTGATTTTATTTATTTCTACAACTGATGGGTCATTTATTATTGCTTTGAATGTGGGAAAAGCTTTTCCCAATGGTCTAAGTAATATGCATTGCATACTAATGTGGCTTTCTGTAAAATTAGTCCAGTATAACTATGTATGGGTTGTGTAAAATCAGTACTGCCTGATTCCATGTATACATGCCATAATGACTCAAACCCAACAATTTCTTACATGAATTCATGATTCTCCTACCATTCTTTTTCCAGATCAGAGATTTTCTTTTGTTAATTCTCAGGATATGGGTGTTGCTAACAAAACCAACTTGATATTTGAGTTGTAGAAGGTGGTGGTGGTGAGCAGTCTATTTGAACCACTGATGTTCACAGGATATAGGTGCTCTCACAGTGGTGTTAGACAGTGTGTTTCTGCGTTTTAACCAAGCAATAAAGGAGGAGTAATGATAGATGCTAATGTCAGGATGACTTGAAAAGTAGTGATCTTTTCCTGCAGTTTTTTTCCCTTGTTTTCTGGGTAATAGAAGACAGGATTTGAGAGATGCTGCCAAAGAAAGTTGGTAAATTTCACAGCTTCAACAAACATATGAAACCATAGGACAGGAAAAGGCAAAGTGTGCTATCAACCCTGCCTACATGATGCGTCACAACCACGTTACTTCTGAAATGCCATGTGATTGCTTGGGAGCAGCATGAAATCAAGTAAAAATCCAGATAATTATTGGCAAAACAGCAAAGAGGGAGCAGAACAGAATTTCAGAAGCCATGGAGTAAGTTAAAGGTAGAAAAGATCGTGATAAGATAGGAATCTCTAGATTATTCCGAGTACCCCAATCCAGGAAGAATGGTTATAGGAAGTTCAAGAAGGTCAAAGCATGGATGAAGACATGATTTACGAGGAAAAGCTATAGGTTCTTGGGGCAAAGGGACTGGTTCTGGGGAAGAAGCACTTATTCAAAAGAGACAGTTGCACCTGAATATGACTGGGGCCCGTGCACTTGTAGTACAGTTCACAAATGTGGTTAGGAAGAGTGAAAACTGAATTGACAGGGAACAGCATACCAGTATACAGAAGTGAAAGAACATAAAAAAGGTGTGTAAGGGAGAGGGCGTTTTAGCTGTACTAGTGAAGGAAGCAGTGCCATGTGAAATTAGATAAGATGAAGGAGGATTAGTGCGTGTAACCACTACACATATTTTACTTGAAATGTTAACTGGGAAAACTGCTTAACATCAGCTTTTGGAGTTGAGCTGCAGATTTTAACAGCACTCAGATCTTCATTAAACTTGAAAGCAAGAAGGATCTCTCTCTCTGTCCATCACCATTTGAGCGTAGAAAGGAAACAGCACTCAAGAAACACTGGAAAAAAAACAAATTTCTAAATCAAGCAAAAACCTAGGTCAAACTGACCAGCTGGATCACCACTGTTGACAATAACGTGACATCACTGACTCAAAAGTCAAAAGAATTATGAGTAAATCATCTCATTATTTAGACTTTTGATGCATAGAATAGGTTCTTTTTGCTTATAGTTGCCACGTTTGATATTTCTCCAGAAATGTAAAATGTTCATTCTACTTGCAAATTAACGTGTATGTTAGGAATCAGGAAAGTCGTTTAAATAGGCAGACTAATAATTAATCATTCATTTCTGCATTTGTGCACTTGCTTAAAAATTAATTTGTTTTGCTTTGTTTATTGGTGAAACTTGGTGAGAGTTTTTTAAAAAATGTTATATACTAGTCAAAGTCAGGCAAATTAACGATCATGGTGATTAAATGGTAAGGATGTTGATGGGAGGGATTCAGTGATGGCAATGCCATTGAATGTCAAGGGTATTGGTTATATTGTCTTATTCAAGATGGTCATCACCTGTAAAGACCTGTCCAGGTCTTGATACATTTGAACAGTATCTGAGCAGTCATGAATAGTGCGGAACATTCTGCATACATCCCCACTTCTGAACTTCTAATGAAGGGAAGGTGTGGCTGAAGCAGCAAAGATGGTTGGGTCTTTGACACTACCTGAGGAACTCCTGCAGAGATGTCCTGAAGCTAACTGGCCACAACCATTTTCCTACATACCAGTACAACTCCAAGCAACGGAGACCTTTTCCTCCCGATTCCTGTTTTGCTCGGGTTCCTTGGTGTTACGCACAGTCAAATGCTGCCTTAATGACAAGGGCTGTCTCTCTCACCTCACCTCTGGAATGCAGCTCTTTTTGTCGATATTTGAACCAAGGCAGTAATGAGGTCAGGAGCAGGATGGCCCTTGTGGAACACAAATTGGGTAAGAATGACCAGGTTACTGATAAGCAGGTGCTGCTTGACAGCACTGTTGATGTTGCCTTCCATCACTTCTAGAAGGATGAATCAAAAAATATATAAGTTCTACTAAACCTGCAGGAGATGAGTGAGGTCCTCAATGGATATTTCTCCTCTGTGTTTGCAATAGTAGAGATGGTGTTGGATGTATTAAAGTGTATGAAGGTAGATAAATCTCCTGGTCATGGCCAGATATATCCACGAACACTGCCAATGGTGTGCGGGGCCCTGGCTGGTATTTTTGCATCATTGTTAGCCACGGGTGAGGTCCCTAAAGACTGCAGGCTTGCAAATGTTGCATCCTTATTCAAGAAGGACTATAAAGAAAAGCTGGGAACTATAGATCAGTAAGTTTAACATCTGTGGTCGGTATGTTACTTGAGAAGATTCTGAGAGAAAAGATTTACCTGCATTTGGAAAGACAGGATTTGATTAGGAATAATCAGCATGGCTTTGTGCGAGGGAAATCATGTCTCACAAATTGATTACAGTTCTTTGACCAAGAGATGAGGAAGGTTGATGAGGGCAGAACGGATCACGTAGTCTATGTTGATTTCAATAAAGGTTCCACACGGTAGGTTGCTTTGGAAGTTTAGATCACAGGGAATCCAGGGCCAGCTGGCAAGTGAATACAAGATGGCTTGATGGTAGGGAGCAATGGGTAATAGTGGAAAGATGCTGGTCAGACTGGACGCCTGTGACTAGTGGAGTGCCTCAGGGGTCAGTACTGGGCCCATTGTTGTTTCTCACCTACATCAATGATTTGGATGAAAATGTACAAGGTATGATTAATAAGTTTGGAGAGGTATCATAGACTGAGGAAGGTTATCCGAAATTGCAGCAAGACCTTGTTCAGCTGGGAAAGTGGGCTGTAAAATGGCAAATGGATTTCATATCAATAAGTGTGAAGTCTTGCATTTTGGAAAGTCAAATAAGGTAGGAGTTTCACAGTGAGTGGCAGGGCCTTAAGGAGTGTAATGGAACAGAGGGACCTTGGAGTTCAAGTGCATGGTTCTCTGAAGGTGGAGTCACAGGTAGACAGGACAGTGAAGAAGGCTTTAAGCACACTGGCCTTCGTCAGTCTGAACACTAAGTATAGAAGTTGGGAAGTTATGTTGCAGTTGTACAGTAAGTTGGTGAGGCCGCACTTGTATTCAGTTTTGATCACCCTGCTATTGGAAGGATGTTATTAAACTGGAAAGAGTGCAGAAGAATTTACAAGGAAGTTGCCAGGACTCAAGGGTCAGAGAGTCCAAAGGGCATGTAGTCAGGCCTTTTGGCCCCAACTGTTCCATGCCGACCAAAACGTTCATCCCACGCTCACCCTTTGTTTTGTAAACCTTTATTAAGATTTGAAAAGAAACAATTTGAGTACCTTGCAAAAATCTCACACCCAGAGACAGAGAGAAAAAACACAAAACAGTATAAAAAAACTAAACTGGAAAAAGATTAAAGAACCTATGGTAAACGATGTTGGAAAAAAACTTGGATATGGAGGTATCGGTGTTAGAATGGGGTGGACAAAATTAAAAATCACACAACATCAGCTTATAGTCCAACAGGCTTATTTGGAAGCTGCCCCATCATCAGGTTGAGGTGAAGCAGGATCATAAAACACAGAATTTATAGCAAAAGATCACAACATCATGCAACTGAAATGATATATTGAACAAACCTAGAATGCTGTTAAGTCCTTCATCATTTAGAATGGGTTGCAGGTTTCAGTTCATTAATATGTAAATCCCAGAACTTTTAAGTCTCATTCTCTAGATAACAAAGTTTTATGAAAAAAAAGGTGACATCTCAGCTCAGACAAAGTATTAAATGTGTGAAATTACAGTATCTCTACAGAGACACAGAGAGAGAGAGAGAATGTGAGTACACGCTTTGTACAGTGAGTATAAGCCTGTGAGTGTGTGTGTGCCTGGTGAGTGCGTGGGGGTGAGTGTGTGTCTGAGAAAGCGTGTGCATGACAGAAGGTCTGCAAGAGTGTGAGAGTACGTAACACATTAATGAACCAAAACTTGCAACCCATTCTAAATGCTGAAAGACTTAACAGCAATCCAGGTTTGTTCAATATATCGTTTCAGTTGCATGACATTATGATCTTTTGCTCTAAATTCTGTGTCCTATGATCCTGCTCCACAGCTATCCATTGAAGAACAGTGCTCTGAAAGCTAGTACTTCAAATAAAGCATACAATTCTTCTTTGAAAAGAAAAGCTTCTTGGAAGGTTCCTGTATTTAGTTGTTGTATTTCACTACAGTATTCTTTTACTAAACTGTGTACATATACATCTATGATATATAAAAAATAAATCAGCACCTGTCTTCTCAGGGCTTTTCATGTTTAAGCTCACTAAAACATTGTGTGCAAGGAACTTGTGCACTTCCTCAAATGCTTTCGGCCTGAACTGTTGACCACAGGCTTGGAGCGAGCAGCATTAATGATCTCCCCTGGTCTCTCCCAGCCCTGGTCCTGGTGGACAACAGGGAGGCTTACAAGGCCAGGTGCCTTTCTCATTAAGATCTTGGGGGCTTGGGGGGTGAGGGGGTGTTGGAGAGAGAGGAGTGGAGGAGGAGGGGTCAGCATACATGACTGGAAGTGTGCAGAGACTGAAGGGGCTGAGATCCCAGCCCTGTCTGCTGCACGGATTCTGCATCCCAGGGTCAACACTGGTCTTGGTCAGAGTGGGGAGATCATTCTGTGGCCAGGGGAGGGGGTTACATGGATCAGCTGAGGGACAATAGTGACAGAGGTTAGGCAGCTCAACTAGAACAGCCACAGGGACACTCGAAGCTGCTTCATTCACCCAGAAACACAAGGATCCTGTCCCTGGGGACCTACTCTTTCAACATTCTCACTCAAACACACGGTCACAGACACAGATGCACGCACGCACAATCTCAGCCACAGGCGTTCACACGCACATGCTCACAGACATCCATACAAACAACAGGCATGCACACACACATTCGTCAGGCACATGCGTGGGTCCACACATCATGCACACACAAATACCAGGCACTCCTATATGCGCACACATGTCAAGTTCTCACACAAGTCCTCCTCCTCCTCCTGCTCTTATGGAACATACTGGAGGGTGGGGGGTGGGGGGGAATTGTCTCCTCCTGATCATGTGTAAAAGGCTTGAGGAGGGGGCTGAATGGCTTCCTGCTGTTCCTGCAAGTTCCAATGTAACGGTGGCACGGGTAAAGAGAGGTCCTGAAGGCACATTGCAAGCTCAGATACAGTGAGGTCTGGGTGAGTGGGCTCCCATTCACCCTCCCTTTATCACTGAGGAAGCGACCACCCTATACCCGCCTCCCCTTTGGGGTTCCACACCGAATGTAAATTCCCCAATTCCTCTCACAAAGCAAGCTATCTCAATCTCTCACGTCCCCTCCCGTCTGTGTGTCTTACACACAGCTCCACTCTGTGTGTTTCACATGCACTCCATTCCTATCTGTGCGTCTCACAGGCCTCACCCTCTCGCGCGCCCCTGTTTCTGTGCCTCACTCCCTTGGGTGACCCCCGTCTGTGTGCCTCACTCCCTTGTGTGCCTCACACCCTTGTGTGACCCCAGTTTCTGTGCCTCACGCCCTTGTGTGACCCCCGTCTGTGTGCCCCACCCTCTCTCTCAACCCCCTGTGTGCCTCAATCTGTTGCACGCAACCCCCCATCTCTGTGCATCACTCTCTCGCTCGCCAGTGTACCTCACCCTTCACATGTCCCCTCCATCACTGTGCCTCTCTCTCGCACACCCCTCCTGTCTGTGCCTCACCCTCTCATGCCGCTCCCCACCCCTCCCAAACCGGTGAGCCTCATTCTCTCACTAGCCCCGTCTGTGTCCCTCTCTCTCGCGTGCACAACTCCCGTCTGTGTGCCACACTCACTCACGCACACATTCCCGCCTGTGTCTCGTGCACACTTCCGCCTGCGTGTCACGCTTGCTCACGCACACACTCCCGTCTGTGTGCCACGCTCGCTCACGCACACACTCCCGTCTGTGTGTCACGCTTGCTTGCGCACATTCCCGCCTGCGTGTCACGCTCGCTCACGCATACACTCCCGTCTGTGTGTCACGCTTGCTCACACACACACTCCCACCTGCGTGTCCCACACACACATCTGTATGCCTCTCAGTTATACAGAGAGGTTGGACAAACAAGGACTTTTATCTTTAAAGCACTGGAAACTAAGAGGAGATCTTATTGAAATGTATAAGATCATGGAGGTATGGTGAATGCACTCAGACTTTTTCCCAGGGTTGGAGAGTCGAGGGCTAGAGGGCATCAATTTAAGGTCAAAGGAGAAAGAATAAAAGGGAACCAGAGGGGTAATTTTTTTTACACAGTGGGGGGCACACGAGTGACCAGAAGTGGTTGAGGTGGGTACATTAACACCAGTTGGAAGGCATTTGGACACGTACATGGAGAGCAAAGGTTTAGAAGGATATGGGCCAAGTGCAGGAAAATGGGGTTCAAATGGATGGACATTTTGGTTGGCATAGACCAATTTGGGTGAAAGGGCCTGTTCTCCATGCTGTATGTCTCTAAGACACTATCAAATCTTGTGTTTCTCCAACTCAATCACATTCCCTCCGATGATGCCACCTTACAACAGACTGCCTCCAACATGACCTCCTTTGTCCTCACTCGACCCATTTTCTATACTTCTGCCATCACAGTTTCCTGTCCATCCCAGAACAAAGATAAGGTTCACCTTGTCCTTACTGTATCCCTCACTAGTCTCTTAATCCAAAAGATCACCCTCTGCTATTTCTGCTATCACCTGACACAGCTTCCTCTTTCCTCCCCTCCAGCATTCTCTAGGGATTATTCTCTCCACGTCACCTTGGTGCAATCCTCCCTCATTCTTAAAACTTCCTCAGTTCCCTTACAGCACCAACCCATGCAATTGCAAAAGATGTAATACTTGCTCAAACATCTCATTGTCCAAGGGTGCAAACAGGGTTTTCAGGTGAAGCAGAGTTCCTTTTAATCTTGTCTGTTCAGAATGTTGCTGAAAATGTGTTGCTGGTTAAAGCACAGCAGGTTAGGCAGCATCCAAGGAACAGGAAATTCGATGTTTCAGGCCAGAGCCCTTCATCAGGAATGTTGTCAGAATGTTGTCTCCTACATTGGCAAAACCAAAGGCTGACCACTTCCTTGTCCACAGGAAAGATCCCAACCTCCCAGTTACTGGTCATTTCTTTAAACCACCTTGTTGGCATGCGAACATTTTTGTACTGGGCCTGCTACAGTGTTCAAACAAAACTCAGTGTGAGCTTGAGAAACAAAATCTCACTTTTCACTGAGGCACTTTATAGCCTCTAAGTCTCAATAATAAATTCCACAACCTGAGTCTAACTATATCATGTCTCTTCTCTCTTTTTCTTACAATCTTCACAAATCCCTACCCACCACAGCTTTGTCTTGCTTCTATTTTGTTTATTTTGCTCTCAGTAGAAAATCTATTCTCTTCTTTTCACACATTAATTTCACGTCTTTTCACACTTCAATGTACATTTCACGTCTTTTACTCTTTCACCATAATTAACAACCCCTCTTTATGATTTATATTGGATCTCGCACAAAATGCTCCATTCTCCCCTCCACCTCTGGCAAAAGTTTTTTTTTAAAAAAACTATTTTCCAACCTCTTTCAGTTTGGAAGAAGTTACACAAAACTCAAAAAATTAACTCGGTTTTTCTCTCTCCGAAGATGTTGCCAGCAGTCTTTATATTTGTTTCATTTTTAGAGCATCAACAATACTTTGCTTTCATTGGCTTGTCTATTCATTTGCTTCAGTAGCATGGCTACTAATGCGCAATTGCATCAGAAATCAATAGAACCACAGTCACGTGTGAAGCGCTTGGAATCTAATTCAAACATTAGCTAGTCAGGAACTGAACTACAGAAATGACTGGGAATATTCACAACACAGTGCAATTTGGAGAAGGGGATGCTTTACTGGTCTCTCACCCTCATTCTCCATTGGGATAGAACCCATTAAGGAGTTACATTCTTCTCAGAAGTGGCATGAATCCATGCTCCTGGTGACCCATGGACCAATCGCTTCCCTCTCTACAGACACAAGATTGCTCTATATATTTCACTGTGAACATATGGAAGCATCTGTTCTCTTTCCACAATGCTTTTAAAGTGGGTCAGTTATGAGCAGTACACTTGGCAATAAGATGACTTCAACATAAATAGATTTTTTTTTGCACAGTGAAATTGTGTTTATTACAACATAAAAGCTAAGCAGCCACAAGGTTTATGTGCTGCTGTTGAACAATGGTCAGAAGGGCATTTGTTAAAGAGTCAGTATCTGGCCATGTTTCCAAATTGCTATTACAGTGCCAGAGAAACAGATGGGAAATGCTCAACCAACATTTATTATTAAGGAGTTCAGCAATGAGGTCTGTACTACAGCCCCTGACCAACCATTAGATTCAGACGCTTTACTGTCCGTTTGTGATAAATGGCCAAAATCACTCTTAGTTCCTTCCACAGCACGGAATCACTGTCTAATGTATTTTATGATGATGGGAATCTCGCATCAGAATCTGAAATGCCTGTACAAGTTGTGAAACCAAACTTTGAGATTTTGAATATGCATGCATGCATGCTATTTCCTGAGAAATGTATAGTTCCTGTTTTTTAAAAGCCTCATAAAAAATGCAATGATCTATCTTCTATGAACAGGCAGGTTCCTATTCACATCCACAATGTAACCACAGGTAAGATGCATGTGTTGTGAGCCATTATAAAGCAGAAATCTTTGGCCAGACAACTCCACAATTTATTAATGTTCTGGAACCAATTCCTGGACAAATATAAGAAAAGACTAATTTTTATTGTGCATTTGATTCCTCCTCCAAAGTATTCCATTTTGCTGAACAAACGTTAGCCATTGTAGCTTAATGGATTGATTTATTGTCACACGTACCAAGGTACAGTGAAAAGCTTTGATTACGAGCAGATCACTGTAAGCAAGGATGTACTTTTCAAAAAAAGACTTCGACAGAGGCATACGGGTTACACTGCCTGGGGCTTGCCCTAGGCACAATCAACATTAGCAAGATCAGCTTTATTTGAGGCTAGACAGTCCATTCATCAGTGTAATAACGGCCATTAAGAAGCTGTTCCTGAATCTGCTGCTGCGTGTGCTCCCATAACTCCATCAGATGGAGCAAACATTAATGTTTCCAGCATTTGGGCTAAGTAGGAGAAATTCCAAAATCAACTTCTGCACGAAAATACAAAAATAAAACCACATCTGCACTACCAAAACCCTACTGCTCCCATCTGAAGGAATCCACCACATATCTTTGTGAATGAAGGACATCAGTAACAACTAAGAAATTTGAATCGTCTGGACAGATTGTGACAACTATGAAAGGCGAATTTGAATGGAAACTCCTAAGCCCCAGAAATCTCACTATGCAATGATAGTAAGGCTCAGTAAGTTACAAGCTGCAGTGTGAGGGCAATCTCTTCTAAACAATTAAAAATCACACAACACCAGGTTATAGTCCAACAGGTTTAATTGGAAGCACACTAGCTTTCGGAGCAACGCTCCTTCATCGGATGATTGTGGAGGGCTCGATCGTAACAGAATTTATAGCAAAAATTTGCAGTGTGATGTAACTGAAATTATACATTCAAAAATTGATTGTCTGTTAAGCCTTTCATCTGTTAGAATACAATGATAGTTTCACTTTTAAACAAAGTCAATTTTACTAACTGCTGTGAGAAGCAGCACAATTGTTTTGATAATGATTGCACATTTACTAGCACAGGAGGTGACAATGTAATTTGACACAAGAGTGTGACATTCTGCCAGATCTTTCGTCTACTGAAACACATCCTCTTTTAAAAGACTCATACAGGGCGCAGATCCTACAGCTCTCAGCATAGCTCTTTTCCACATTACTCATTTTAAAAACTTGCTGAACTCGTAATAAAATGTCAAATGTATGTTTCCCAGAGTCCAAACCCACCCCACTGAGCCCAGCCTGAATTTCGATGAAATCATAGGGCTGCCACACAATGGCCAGCTGGAGCACTCACTGCTGGAAAACGTGGCATTAACTGTTAATTCTCGGGTTGGTAAAGGCAGTCAATGCTTCTGACAATCCTTCAGCTGTAATTGCTATAATCCATTAGACGGCAAGGGGTACCTGAACTGAACTCAGTTCTGTTGCTATCTGACAGCATCTCCTGATGTCCACAAAGTTCCCTATCCATTCGTGTCTGGCAGTGATCAGTGGATATGGCAGGTCACTAAAGACTGGCCTTTAGTTAGAAAACTGAAAGCAGGGGCAGTAATGTCTGTGAAAATTATTTGAACATACCCAAAGGAAAGAGATAATCAGAATGCAGTAAAAGGACAGCAACTAAAACAAGCACCAGGTATTTAAGCTGAAACTCTCTTAGTTATAATTATTTGGAGGAGCCAGTGTTGGACTCGGATGTATAAATCACACAATACCAGGTTATAGTCCAACAGGTTTATTTGGAAGCACAACCTTTTGAAGCACTGCTCCTTCATCAGGCGTTTGCTAGTGGTTCCAAATAAACCTGTCGGACTATAACCTGGTGTCATGTGCCTTTTAACTTAGTTGTAATTGTTAGCTCATCCATTGGCTGGGGAAAGCTTGCTGAATAAAGACCTGTGGGAGTTCAAGTGCAAAAGGGTACAATAGTGGAGGAATGGAGGAATGAAAAATGGAAGGCAGAAAGATAGAATGAGTAGAATGAGGGAGCAATGGAGGGAGGAGGAATGAAAAAAGGAAAACAAATTAGAAAGACATAATGGGAAAGTGAAGGTGTGGGAAAGCAAAAAGGAAGGTGAGAAAAGCAGAGGGAGGAAAGGGGAAGAAGGGGAGGTGGAAAAAAGGGGGGAGGGGGAGGTGGTGGGAGGAAGGGGGCAAGGGTGGAAGGGGATGGAGGGGGAGAGGAGTGGAGAGGGACAGGGGGTGGGGGGGGGGCGGGGGGTGTTGGAAGGGGAATGGAGCCTAACTTTCTGAGGCACCAGATTCTGAAACCTTTCAAGAGCTGAGCCCAATTGTTATTTAGGATATAACTTTGTGCAGAGTCTTCTGTCCATTAGCAACTCTGCTGAAGCTATCCCTGTAGTTGTACAATATGTGTTCCTATAATCAAATAGGAACTGGGCCAACTTAGTATCTTGTGAAGATTTAACCCTGCTTTCCAAGTTTGGATTGATCTATCTGCTGTTGGATTATGAATGTATGGAACTATCCTTATATGTCAAATGCCAAGCGACTTTAGGAAATATTCAAATTCCCAGCTGGTTAATGATAGCCTGTTATCCATGACCAACACGTCCAGGAATCTGTGTACTGCAAATGATTTAAAGTTTTTCTATTGTTGTCCCAAGTGTTTGATAAATGAACTCTGCGCACATCCAACCACTTTGAATGGGTGTTAACATTGATAAATAACATTGAACCCATGAAAAGGCCTGCATAGTTGATGTGCAACCGAATGGAGGGTTTACGTGGCCATTCCCAAAAATGTGGGGGAGTTTCAGGAATTAATTTCTGCCCTTGTTGGCACTCCCTTTCTGTCAGGCACTGAAGAGATCTTGGAATCTCAGATGGACATGGATGTCACTGCCTCACCAGCTTTACCACCTGAAGAGAATTTTTTTTTGAAATGCTCTGGGTACAAGAGGTGAGCTACTGTGGATTACACGCTGTCCACATCTGAGGCAGAGTAAGACAAACCTGATTTGGTGCTAAAATGTCCCAGCAGAAGCTTGAAGAAAAAGGCTTATGCCCTCAGACTCAGCGGGGGGAGGAATTTAGTGATTGTAATGAAACTACCTAGGTGGACCTCTGAGAACATGTCAAAGAGTGCGGTGTTGGAAAAGCACAGCAGGTCAGGAGCGGATAGTTGGGAAGGAAGATAGACAGTTCAAGAGGGCGGTGCTGAGTTTGGAGGTTGGGTCTGGGATAAGGTGGGGTGGGGGGGGGGGGGGGGGGAATGAAGAAACTGGTAAAATCCAGATTGACCTCATGTGTAATTGTAGGGTCCCAAAGTGGAGAGATGAGGCATTCTTCCTCCAGGCATTGGGTGGCTAGAGTTTGGCAGTGGAGGAAGCCCAGAGCTTGCATGCCTTTGGCAGACTGGGAGGGGGAGTTAAAGTGTGTGGCGGAGGAGGCCTAGAGGAAGCATGCCTCATCTTCCGCCTAGGGACTCTCCAACCACACGGGATCAACGTCAATTTCACCAGTTTCCTCATTTCCCCTCCCCCCACCTAATCCCAAATCCAACCCTCCAACTCAGCACCGCGCTCTTGAACAGCCCTACCTGTCCATCTTCCTTCCCACTGATCTGCTCCACCCTCCTCTTTGACCTATCACCTTCACTCCCACCTTCATCTACCTATCACATTCCCAGCTATCTTGCCCCCAGTCCCAAACCCCTCCCATTTATCTCTCAGCCCCCTTGAGCCACCCCCTCATTCCCGATGAAGCACTTATGCTCGAAACGTCGACTCTCCTGCTCCTCAGATGCTGCCTGACTGGTGCTTTTCCAGCACCACACTCTTCGACTCTGATCTCCAGCATCTGCAGTCCTCACTTCCTCCAAGAAAATGAATTCTTTGATTAGTGCTGTTAATTTGGTCCAATCAGGCAGCCCTGGCTGACAGGTTATAAACAGGAATCTTGACATCTTCTAAAGCTGTCAGTCAACAAATGCCTTTCCACTCCTAGTGCCACTGGAAGCAATGGCAACTACTGGGACTACAACAGTCCCATGTGCTTGGGCAATTAAGAGTCTCATTTGACTCATAGCTTGCAGAATGCACATGCCTCCTGCGTCAAAGTAAAGTATAACGGGGGTAGAAAAATTTTTTTTTAAATATATAAACAGGAATCTGCCATAAACAGGTCCAGGCAGCGGGCCGTGCAGGGGGTCGTTAGGGCCGACTGCCTGCCCCTCTTCCGCAGTTACGTTAGGGCCCGGGTGTCCTTGGAGAAGGAGCACGCGGTGTCCACCAACACCCTGGAGTTGTTCAGGGAGAGGTGGGCGCTGCAGGGAGTGGAGTGCATCATTTCCCCCTCCAACTCTATTTTGATTTAGTCCCTGCCCTCCCCTTCACTGTTTTGATCACACAGCATTGCCCTTTCATGTGAAGGGCACTGCTCGTCACAGGCCACTCGGGTGTTTTCCTACTTTTCCTGGTGGTGGGAATTGAATAAAGATTTGTACACTTTGTGTCTCTCACTGTGTCTCACACCTGCACACACACACCATGGGTGCTGGGGATAAAAATAAGCACTACCGCAGTTAGGCGGTAGTGTGGGGGTTAAAGAAAAAAGAAAAAAAAAGAAAAGAAAAGAAAGAAAGAAAAAATATATAACCAGGAGAGGCATTGCCCTTTGATGTGAAGGGCATTGCTTGTCACTGGCCACTCGGGTGCTTCCAAACAAAAAAAAATATAAACAGGAATCTTGACATCTTCTAAAGCTGTCAGTCAACAAATGCCTTTCCACTCCTAGTGCCACTGGAAGCAATGGCAACTACTGGGACTACAACAGTCCCATGTGCTTGGGCAATTAAGAGTCTCATTTGACTCATAGCTTGCAGAATGCACATGCCTCCTGCGTCAAAGTAAAGTATAACGGGGGTAGAAAAATTTTTTTTAAAATATATAAACAGGAATCTGCCATAAACAGGTCCAGGCAGCGGGCCGTGGAGGGGGTCGTTAGGGCCGACTGCCTGCCCCTCTTCCGCAGTTACGTTAGGGCCCGGGTGTCCTTGGAGAAGGAGCATGTGGTGTCCACCAACACCCTGGAGTTGTTCAGGGAGAGGTGGGCGCTGCAGGGAGTGGAGTGCATCATTTCCCCCTCCAACTCTATTTTGATTTAGTCCCTGCCCTCCCCTTCACTGTCTGATCACACAGCATTGCCCTTTGATGTGAAGGGCACTGCTTGTCACAGGCCACCCGGGTGTTTTCCTATCTTCCTGATGGTGGAAATTGAATAAAGATTTGTGCACTTTGCGTCTCTCACTGCATCTCACACCTACACACACACCATGGGTGCTGGGGAAAAAATAAGCACTACCGTAGTTAGGCGGTACTGTGGGGGTTAATTAAAAAAAGAATTAAAAAAAATAAAAAGGCCTTTAAAAAGAAAAAAAAATAAACAGAAGGGCACTATAATAAAAAAATATAAACAGGAATCTCAGATACCCTGTCAATCTAGGAATTGACTCTGACAAGGCTATAGCAGAGTTAAGGACTTTCATGAAACATATTGATGGGATACCAGCCTCAGAGTTATTTCAATATACTCTACTGAAGTGTGGCAGCACCTGATGGAATGATGACATTCTGACTTAAGCATTTTGAGTCATATAACAGTAGAGTTAAAATAATTTTGGGGGGATTTTTAGAAAACCATTAAAGGAAATGGATTAGAACTATCACTTTGGAAGCTTATCATGCAAATAAAAACCTACTGAAAGGTAGGTTCTCCCACAGGGTCCCTCAACTGGGAGAAGTACACACATTATAGAATTATAAAATCCCTTCAGTGTGGAAGCAGGCCCTTCGACATTAGATTTCCAAAGTCAACAATTTCATAGAAATACTGCATTCAGTTTGCACTCTTCAATGCAGGCCCCATCATATTTAACTAAGACTTGCATTGCAAGGTTTGTAGCTCAGGTTGAGGTTTAGAGTGTAGGTTTGCTCACTGAGCTGTAGGTTTGATATCCAGACATTTCATTACCTGGCTAGGTAACATAATCAGTGGCGACCTCCAAGTGAAGCGAAGCTGTTGTCTCCTGCTTTCTATTTATATGTTTGTCCTGGATGGGGTTCCTGGACTCAAATTTCTGCATCTTTTCTCAGTTGGTTCTTTGCCTGAACTTTCCCAATTAGCTCTCCCCACATAATCTTTTTGACCCTGAGATTCATCATTGGTAGCTTTCAAGACAAGGGATCTGGATAACAGAAAGGAAGAAGTGCAATTAAGGAGAATATTGGGAGAGACAGGGAGCAGGCAGGATGTCATAGCAACAAGTCTATGAGACTGTTGCAACTTCACACACCCATATCTTCTGGTTTGTAGGATTCTCTTTTGCCTGATGTGCTATGATCAGAAATGAACAAAGGGAAGGGATTGGTCTGCTGATACCCACAAATTGCCATAATTTTGCAGTTCAGCAAAGTACTCTCAGAATTTTACCGCATAGGCTGCTAGTTTTTGGAGAAGTCACGAACAGCATATAAAATCACAATCCTAACATAAAAGTTAGACAGACAGAGAAATCCATGCTATAGAGACAGGCATTGCTGGAACAGGCTTCAGATCACAGATACTGGTATTGACATCCACAATGCAAGTGCAACCATTCTGCCCTATAGATGCTGGCACAGCAGGCCCAGCTACTAACCTGTGGCCACTGATGCCTATGCTGCTAATGCAGGTCACATTAGAATTATTTTAAGTCAGATTTTTAAAATTGCAACATTTAAAGGCATTTTACTTCCCTGATTGCTGCGATAAATCAGGACTTCATACAGACTAAGCAATCATGATAATGAAATTGATTAAGTGCATTCAGCAGCCTTGAATTAGATATCTGTAACAGCAACGCTGATCATGAAAAGAGGTAAAAACTAAAAAGAAACAATTACAATCAATGAATAAAGTCGTTCAAATTCAGATTACAGAAATAACATGACATTATCAATCTGAATAAGTGGATAATATAATGCTTTGACAGTTTGTAGACTGCCAAATACAGTGGGTCCTTCTGGAATCCAAAGCTCAACACATTTCTGCAAATACAAAGGCAGGGACAACTTCCCCTCATTTGGGGAAGCCTGTCCCAGCAGATGGATTAATAAAGCAAGAGTGCAACTGATCAACAAACAGCTGATCCTGTCTAGGTTATAGAAGCATAAGAATTGATGAACAAAAGAAAAACAAATTTTCACAGAGATTGTGTTCTGCTGAACAGACATTCCCATCGTACAATAATATTGAAGTTGCTGACAATTGTTGGTAATTAACAATCTCAGATGTAACGTGTTGAACAATCCTGTTCCTACACAAGGCTGACTTGCAATGGTTAGAAAGTGGTGTATGTGATTCAATTTTCAGACTTCTAGCCCCATTCCCTTTACCAGCAGTTCAATGCCAGTTTAAATCAATAGTAAGAAAAAAAGTAGGGTCAGATGGTGTAGAGTCCATGAGAGTAGAATTGAGGAACCATCAAGGTTAAAAAAAAAGTTGGGAGTTAAGTAGAGGCCTTCAAACAGCAGCCAGGAGCTGGCGCGCAAGATACACCAGGAGACAGAAATGATGTATAAGAAAGACAAGTTACAGTGATCATGGGGGATTATCAATATGCAGGTAGACTGGGAAAATCAGGTTGGTAGTGGATTGCAAGAGAAGGAATTTATGAAATGCCTACGAGATAGCATTTTGTAGCAACTTATGGTAGCAGCTTAAGGAACAGATAACACTGGATTTAGTGTTCTACAATGAGGCAGACTTTACGAGGGAGCACACAATGTGACGAAGGGCAATGGGAAACCAGAGGATTGAGAAGCTTACGAAGACCAACAGAAGGCAACAAATAAAAAGTACGGAGGGAGAAGATTATAGATGAGGGTAAGCTAGCCTGCAATAGAAAGGAAGTTTCTAACAGTTTCTTTAGATATACAAAGGGCAAAAGAGTGGTAAAAGTGGACATTGGGCCAATGAAAAGTGACGCTAGAGAGATAGTAGTCGGGAACAAGGAAATGGCTAAGGAACTGAAAAATTACTTTACATCACTCTTCATGGTGGAAGGCACAAGTAACACCCCAAACGTTTGAGTATGAGAGGGCAGATCCAAGGAGAAGGTGCTAGAAATATTGAATTGCCTGAAGGTGGATAAATCACCTGGACCAGATGGACTACACCCCAGCATTCTCAGGGAGACAGCTGAAGAGATATTGGAGGCGTTAGTGGTGATCTTTCAGGAATCGCTCCAATCAGGGTGGGTCCGTGTTTAAAAAGGAAGTAAGGCAAAAGACAAAAAATTACAGACCGATCAGCCTAACCTAGGTCATGGGTAAGATCCTGGAATCCATTGGGAAGAATGAGATTTTTGAATACTTGGAAGTGAATAGTAAAATAGGGCAAAGTCAGCATGGTTTCATCAAGAGGAGAGCGCGCCTGACAAATCTGCTAAAATTGTTTAAGGAAGTAATGAGCATGTTAGATTAAGGAGAGCCAATGGATGTTACCTCCCTGGACTTCAAGGAGACCTTTGACAAAATGGCACACAGGAGGCTACTGAGTAAGTTAAGGGCCCATGGTGTTAGAGGAAAGGTGCAAGCATGTATAGAAGCTTGGCTTTCTGGCAGAAAGCAGAGTGTGGGGATAAAAGATCTTTCTCAGGATGGTAGCTGGTGACAAGTAGTGTTCTGCAAGGCTCAATGTTGAGACCCAACTTTTCACTTCTTACATTAACAATTTAGATGAAGGAACGGAGGGCATTCTGGTTAGGTTTGCTGATGACACAAAGATAATTAGAGGGACAGATAGAATTGACGGGGTGGAAAAAGCCTGCAGAAGGATATCAACAGGTTAGTAGATGGTCAAAAAAGTGGCAGATCAAATACAACATAGGAAAGTGTGAGGTCATGAACTTTGATAGGAAGAATACAGGCATGAACTATTATCTAATTGAGGAGAAAATTCATAAGTCTCAAATGCAAAGAGACTTGGGAGTTCTAGTCCAGGATTCCCTCAATGTAAACTTGCAGGTTGAGTCTGTAGTTAGAAAGGCAAATACAATGATGGCATTTACTTTAAAACGACTTGAGTATAAAAGCAGGGATGTACTCCTGAGGCTCTATAAGACTCTGATCAGATCACATTTGGAGTATTGTGCGCAGTTTTGCGCCCCATATCTCAGGAAGGATGCACTGGCCCAAAAGCATGTTCAGAAGAGGTTTATGAGAATGGTCCCAGGAATTAAAACATATGATGAATGTTTAAGGAATATGGGTCTATAGTAAATGTAGTTTAAAAGAATGAGGGGGATCTAACAGAAACTTACAGAACACTGAATGGCCTGGACAGAGTGGACATTGGGAAGATGTTTCCATTGGTAGGAGAGACTAGAAGCTGAGGGCACAACCTTAGAATAAAGGGAAGATTTTTTAGAAGACAGATAAAGAGAAACTTCTTCAGCCAGAGAGTGGTAATCTATGGAATTTATTACCACAAAAGGCTGAGGAGGTCAGGTCACTGAGTATATCTAAGGCTGAGATAGATAGGATCTTGATTTCAAGGGGACGAAGGGTTACAGGGAGAAAGCAGGAGTATAGGGTTGAGAAACTTATCAGCCATGATAGAATGACAGAGGAAACTTGATGGGCTGAATGGCTTAATTTCTGCTCCTATGTCATGAGTTAATGATAGTAGATGCTTTAGAAAATAAACAAAATACATTATTAAATTGATTAGTATTGTGAAAATGGAATAGTTTTCAGTATATCCTCCATTAAATGAAGTGCTCTTCTGCACTGGACAACAATTATTTCAGATTTTACAACTTCAGTTGTCCCTCACGTATTCACTGCATTTCAGTTCATACTATTTCAAAACTTGGACAGATGGTTTAGCTCTTTAAACATCAACTCAGTCAAGTGCCTAACAAAGAAAAATTGCAAGAACTGCAGATGCTAGAAATCAAACCAAAACAAAAACAGAACCTGCTGGAAAAATTCAGCAGATCTAACAATATCAGTGGAGAGAATATCTACTTGACCGTTTCAGAGTTTTGAGAGATGGTTAAGACTCAGAATGATTTTGAAGACATACGTTATACAGCTTTGGAGACTTTGTTGACATAGATGCAAAATAGATAGAATTCAGCATGGGTTGTGGACACAGCTGCCAAGGGGATTATAAGTTTGGTCATTGGACAGTTTAATACTGTCTTAAGTAAAATATGATTTCTCAAGTGCATTCTAAACTATCATATTCATTTTGATAGTTTTATGCACAACTCCATGAGCCTCCAAGTTCTACGCAAATGGATAATACTCAAGTCGGTAAAAGATTTGTAATCACTACCTGAAAAAGCGACCCTAAGTTTAAACAGTGCCCCTTAGTGCTGGACTGGCCCAAAGAGGAAACATCTTTTCAATATCCACTTTGTAAAGACCATTCAGAGTCTAACATATTTCAAACAATTCAACCATCACTCTTCGAAATTCCAGGGAAGCAAACCCAACCTGTTCAAAATAACCTGCCCATTCCAGAACATTCCAGTAAATCGTCTTTGAATAGCCTCCAAAACATTGACATTCTTCCTGCAACATAGGAAATATTATATTCCACGCAATATTTCAGACTGGGTCTCACAAATGCTCAGTATACCAGAAACACAAAGGAAGTGATGCTGGTCTTTGCAGAATAAGGAATATGTCCAGAGAGGCAGCAGGAGACAGTCAGACCTGTATGTTGAAATTCAGAGACTTCGATTAAATTAGCAAGTGAGGTGAAAGGAGATAATTGCTTACTGATATTTTGTGAAGTTTTCCTTTTTTCACTAAGTCAGAGCTATACATTTTATTTGTATTGGGAGAAAATAAGTACTATATGACATTTATAACTTAACTAGTTAGGCTACTTAAAATAACCACAAGTTATGGTGATATTACTAAACGGTACACCACATTGAACAAAATGGCAGCGCAACAGCATGTTGCGGCTATTGTGTGTGGGTTTGGTGGACATCTATGCGATTCACAGCAACCCACAGCAAGTGGCTACAAGCTCAAGAAACTTCAGCTCAGCATTGGAGTCAAAGCTTTGGATCCTGCAATATATCAGGGAGGGGTAAACTGGGCACTTGGTTTCAGGTTCCAGTCACACACCTTAGGTTAGGTACTTCAATTTTTGCCTGTGGCTAGCGACAGTTGGGTACTACCACAAGTGAAGCAGGTCTGGGGATTCAGAAGGTAGCCCTGGTTTATGATTTTTTGCAGGTGTATGGAGAGTAGGGAATGACAGGATGATGAACAAACTGATTATAGCACTGTAGTGCTTGGGGGATTAAAATGGAAGGAGTAGAAAATAATGTAGTATTAGTTGAAGACTGTACTGTTAGCAGTAATAGATACCATTCCCTACAGCTCAGAATTTGAGTTCAAGGATTCCTTGCATTTCGAGAAGAACTAGCAAATTGGAGTGAGGTGGGAAGGATCCAGAAGTCCACGTGGGTACCAAAGGCACAAATGTGACTAAGAAAAAGGTGCTAAGAGAGGATGAGATTAAACAAAAACAGCATTAAAGGCAATAAACTTTATATTAATATCTTAAGTAGGAGTAAATTGATCTTGAGAAGATCAGAAAGCTCAGATTGGCATAGGAGAATGTAATAGCTCAGATTGGCATAGGAGAAGTGAGCTTCGATTCATGGGATACTAGCTTCAGTAAGGGGTGGCAAGTGGGAGCTATACCATTGGGAACAGCATTCATTCAATCTACAATCAGACTAGCATCATGGAAAAATTGCATAACAAGGGCTTTGGACAAAATGATTGTGGTGGAAGGCTGGCGAGGATTCGTGAGGGGAGATTTAGAAGAGAAGAGACAGGACAAGGCAATTTGCAGGGTAAAGGTACAAAATGAAGAGTGATAATCTGAGTGTGATTGGAAGGTACAAAGTGGACACAGTATGCAAGATACTGATGCATCCGCAAGATTCAGCGTCGAAAGAAAAGTAAAAAGAGATAGGATTAAAAACGTCTTCAAGTAAACTCTCCAGCATTCATTAAAAGGTGGAGGAATTGAAAGCACAAATAGAAATAAATGTGCACTATCTGAAAAGAACAGGAAACAGAGTAGAGATAAGCGAGGTCAATTTTAAATTGGTAAGCTTGAAGTAGTAGACTGCCATTAAGTACAGCAGCTTCAATTTATATTAATAACTTGGATGAATAATCTCAGGACGCTGCAGCCACATTTGTTGACAAAGGTAAGTAGAAATGCAAATTTTAAGGAGGGCACCAAAAATCTGCAAAAGCAATATAAATAGGATAAAAAAATTGACAGATGAACAAACATGAGATTGCCCAACTTTGTGGGAAAAAGAGAACAGATAAGAATGCAGAACACTTAAGTAACTTGGTATATAAATGACAAAACGTTTGCACACAGGTCCACAGCATCATAGATGCCGGTCTTCAACGGATCAATTCACTCCAAGTGATGTCAAGAAATGTTTTGAAGCACTGGATACTGTGCCAAAGGCTGTGGACCCTGACACATTTTGGCAATTGTACTGAAGAAAAATACATAAACATAACAATTAGAAGATGCAGGCTATTCAGTCCTCTGAGTCTGTGCCAGCATTCGTTATGACCATGGCTAATCATCCAACCCAATAGCCTGTTCCCTTTTTTTCCCCATGCCCTTTGATCCCTTTAGGCACAAGTGTTATATCAAAATCCTTCTTGATATCATGCAATATTTCCAGAACTTGCCAAACTCCTAGCCAAGCTGTTCCAGTACAGCTACAATCCTGGCATTGACCTAATGGTGTGAAAAATTGCCCAGGTATGTCCTGGACACAAAAAGCAGGACAAAACCAACCTGGCCAATTAAAAAACCTCAGCTTATCCCAGAGCTGTTCACAGCCAAATAATTATTTACTTCATTATTACAGTCACTGTCTGTACTGTTGTTAAGCAAAGGAGTCAATGTTCACTCAGAGTCATACAGATGTACAGCACAGAAACAGACCCTTCGGGCAAACTTCTAGTCTGACCTGCCAGCAATTGACCCATATCCCTCCAAACCCTTCCTATTCATATACCCATAACCACGGTGGCACAGTGGTTAAACTGCTGCCTCACTGCACCAGGGTCCCAGGTTCGATTCTAACCTCAGACCACTGTCTGTGTGAAGTTTGCACATTCTCCGTTTGTCTGTGTGGGTTTCTTCCAGGTGCTCTGGTTTCCTCCCACAGTCCGAAGATGTGCAGGTCAGGTGAATTGGCCATGCTAAATTCCCCATAGTGTTTGGTGCATTAGTTAGAGGGAATGGTCTGGTTGGGTTACTCTTCAGAGGGTCGGTGTGGACTTGGTATGCCGAAGGGCCTGTTTCCACACTGTAGAGAATCTAATCTAAGAATCTAAACCCGTCCATGCTTACCAGATATCCCAACCCAATCTAGTCCCACCTGCCAGCACCCGGCCCATATCCCTCCAAACCCTTCCTATTCATATACCTATCCAGATGCCTTTTAAATGTTGCAATTGTACCAGCCTCCACCACGTCCTCTGGCAGCTCATTCCACACACGTACCACCCTCTGCATGAAAACGTCATCCCTTAGGGTTCTTTTATATCTTTCCTCTCTCACCTTAAATCTATGTTCTCTAGTTCTGGACGCCCCCACCACTTTGTGGCTAGGTAGTGCATAGGTCTATTTATCCTATCCATTCCCTTCATAATTTTATAAACGTCTATAAGGTGACCCCTCAGTCTCTGACTCTCCAGGGACAACAGCCCTAACCTATTCAACCTCTCCCTACAGCTCAAATCCTCCAACCCTGGCAACATCCTTGTAAATCATTTCTGAACCCTTTCAAGTTTCACAACATCTTTCCAATAGGAAGGAGACCAAAATTGCATGCAATAATGGCCTAACCAACATCTTGTACAGCTGCAACATGACCTCCTAACTCCTGTACTCAATACTCAATAAAGGAAAGCATACCAAACGCCTTCTTCACTATCCTATCTACCTGCATTCCAAAGTCTCTTTGTTCAGTAACACTCCCAAAGCACCGTACCATTAAGTCTAAGTTCTGCTAAGATTTGCTTTCCCAAAATGCAGCATCTCACACTTATCTGAATTAAACTCCAACTGCCACTTCTCAGCCTATTGGCCCATCTGATCAAGATCTCGTTGTAATCTGAGGTAACCTTCTTCACTGTCCACTACACCTCCAATTTTGGTGTCATCTGTAAACTTAGTAACTCTTATGCTCATATCCAAATTATTTATATAAATGATGAGAAGTAGTGGACCCAGCACCGAACCTTGTGGCACTCCACTGGTCACAGGCCTTCAGTCTGAAAAACAACCCTCCACCACCACCCTCTGTCTTCTAACTTCAAGCCAGTTCTGTATCCAAATAGCGAGTTCTCTCTATATTCCATGAGGTCTAACCTTGCTCACCAGTCTCCCATGGTAAACCTTGTTGAACGCCTTACTGAAGTCCATACAGGTCACATCTGCCACTCTGCCCTCGTCAATCGTCTTTGTTACTTCTTCAAAAAACTCATTCAAGCTTGTGAGACATGATTTCCCACGCACAAAGCCATGTTGTCTATTCCTATTCAGTCCTTACCTTTTCAAATAATGTACATCCTGTCTCTCAGGGTTCCCTCCAACAACTTGCCCACCACCGACGTCAGGCCCACCAGTCTATAGTTCCCTGGCTTGTCCTTACCAATCTTCTTAAACAGTAGCATTACGTTAGCGAACCTCCAATCTTCCGGCATCTCGTCTATGACTATCAATGATACAAATATCTCTGGAAGAGGCCCAGCAATCACTTCTCTAGCTTCCCAGAGTTCTAGGGTACACTTGATCATGTCCTGAGAATTTATCCACTTTTAGGTGTTTCAGGACATCCAGCACTTCCTCCTCTATAATATGGATATTTTGCAAGGTGTCACCATCTATTTCCCTGCATTCTATATCTTCCATATATTTTCTACAGTAAATACTGCTGCAAGATACTCATTTAGTATCTACCCCTTCTTCTGCGGCTCCACACAAAGGCTGCCTTGTCGATTTTTTGAGGGATCCCATTCTCTCCCTAATTACCCTTTTGTCCCTAGTGTATTTGTAAAAACCCTTTGGATTCTTCTTAATTCTATTTGCCAAAGCTATCTCATGTCCCCTTTTTGCCCTCCTGATTTCCCCTTCAGAATTTCCCTTCCTGCCTTTATACTCTTCTAAGGATTCACTCGATCTAGCCTGTCTATACCTAACTTATGCTTCCATGGTTTTCTTAACCAAAACCTTAATTTCTTTAGTCATCCAGCATTTTTTAAAATTAGATTAGATTAGGTTACTTAGAGTGTGGAAACAGGCCCTTCGGCCCAACAAGTCCACACCGACCCGCCGAAGCGCAACCCATCCATACCCCTACATTTACCCCTTACCTAACACTACGGGCAATTTAGCATGGGCAATTCACCTGACCCGCACATCTTTGGACTGTGGGAGGAAACCGGAGCACCCGGAGGAAACCCACGCAGACACGGGGAAAACGTGCGAACTCCACACATTGAACCCGGGTCTCAGGCGCTGTGAGGCAGCAGTGCTAACCACTGTGCCACCATGCCGCCCACTATGCCACCGTGCCGCCCACATTCTATACCTACCAGCCTTTCTTTTCATCCTAACAGGAATATACTTTCTCTGGACTCTCGTTATCTCATTTCTGAAGGTTTCCCATTTTCTAGCCATCACTTTACCTGCGAACATCTGCACTCAATGAGGTCCAACACAGAATGATGAGGTTGAATGTGTCATCATGAAAAACTCCCATATTTCTGTTTGAATTGTGATCTTTAATTTTTACCTAAAAGGGCAGACATTGGTTTAAATATTTTATCCGAGTGATGGCATTTTCAAAAGGCACAGCATTTCTGACACTACACTGAACTGCCAACTGAGTTATATGCCAAATCTTTAGAAGATGTTTGAACATGTAAATATATGATAGAGACAGCAGGCAGATCTTGCTCCAGTGGATAAAGTTTAACACCTAACTTACTAAGTGGAATGTCATAAAGATTAACATCAAGATATATTTGTACTCTTCATAAATTAACTTGATTCAGAATCCCTTTCAATGCACTGCCACCTTGTTGTGGAGGAGAGGCTCAAGCGTTCCATTGATCCCAAAAGCAATGCCATTACAAGCTCACAACTCCTTTGTCTCCCGCAAAGTGTCCACCTGGAAGAACTGAACCCTCCATCCGGCAACCAATTCACCATCACCTTTTCAAGGACAACTAGAGATGGGCAATAAATGCTGGCCAGCTAGCAATGCCCACATTCCACAAATGAATTTAAAAAACACATAACTCAAGCCATGAGGCGAGTGGCAAGAGGTGACAGGGTTAGGATTGAGAGATCTGGAAACTACCAGCTTTGGACCAGCAATATTAGAATAGCAACTGAAGAGCATAGACCAGAAAAAGTGCCCTGAGAAATAATCTGCTCTGTCACCGACCTCGTTAGAAAGCAGCATCAAACGGGCTAATGTATCTGCAGTCAGGAAACCTCAGATGCCATGAATCCTGACAGATAAGGTATAAAGGAATGGTCCTAGAATGGATGACTCACGCACTTAGACATTGATAATCGCAACCCTGCAGGAGACTTGAAGAGCAGGTGAACAAGCAATTGAGGGAAAGTGGTAGTTATGGTTACAGCTTTTTCAAGAGAGGAATACCCGAAGATTGAATCAGGACACAAGGAATTGGATCCACTATCAAGAACGAGATAGTCAAACAACTCTTGGAGTTCCCTATTCGCAACAATGACGACCTCATGCTTTCTGTTTCCAACTTGCCAGGAACCAGTAGGCATTGGCTTTGAGCGCCTGTGCTCCAAACCCTGATGCCATTGATGAATCAAAGGAGGGTTCTATTTCACCCTGAACATCATATTCACCAACACGCCTGAGATAACATTATCCTCTTTGGAGATTTCAGTGACAGGGTTGGAAAGAACTTCGTCAAACAGCCATGTTCAAAACTTCTTGGAGGTATCCACAATCAAAGCACTGGCACGTGACTGATTGATATCATTCGGTCACAAAGTTAAAAAACGTACTATTACCAAAGCGATGATCAGTGCAGATAACTGTGGACAGGTCACCAGCCTGTCCCGTTCTCTATGTTCATCAAATGCAAACAGATGAACAATTTTAAAAAGTTAATTGTTGAACAGTTTCAGGAGCTGAGCAGACAAGCAAACTTCTCCTACCATGCATTCACCAAAATCTCCAAAGAATTCACTTCAATGGAATGGAGGAAATCTAGAAAGTGTTGAAAACAGTCATCATCTCATGATGTGAAGAAAACTCTCAGATACAAGATCAGGAATACCCAAGATTGGTTCGACATGAATGACCATGTCAACCATTCTCATCAACAAGAGGAGGAAAACTCTCCATGTGACATATAAGATAATCAGAGGGTTAGATAGATTGGACAGTGAGAGCCTTTTTCCTTGGATAGCAATGGCTAGCACAAGGGGTCATTGCTTTAAATTAGGGGGTGATAGATATAGGACAGATGTCAGAGGTAGTTTCTTTACTCAGAGTAGTAGTGGCGTGGAACGACTGCCTGCAACAGTAGTAGAATTGCCAACTTTTAAGGACATTTAAATGGTCACTGGATAGGTATATGGATGAGAATGGATTAGTGTGGTTATAGAACATAGAACATTACAGCGCAGTACAGGCCCTTCGGCCCTCGATGTTGCACCGACCTGTCATACCAATCTGAAGCCCGTCTAACCTACACTATTCCATGTACATCCATATACTTGTCCAATGACGACTTAAATGTAGTTAAAGTTGCGAATCTACTACCATTGCAGGCAAAGCATTCCATACCCATACTACTCTGAGTAAAGAAACTACCTCTAACATCTGTCCTAAATCTATCACCCCTCAGTTTAAAGCTATGACCCCTCTTGCTGGCCATCACCATTAGATGGTTAGATAGGCTTCAGATTCGTTCCACATGTCATTGCAACATCGAGGGCCAAAGGGCCTGTAATGCACTGTAATGTTCTATATTTGACAAAATGATACCATCAGCAAGTGAAAGAGGACAACTTATCAAACAAAGGTGGCGTTACAAAGATGTCACGGACTGAGAAAGCTAAGAAACTGCAACTCCCTGCCAACATGCATAACACCAGGTTTTCTTCAGGATCACCAAAGTCATGAGAAGGACCAACATCCTTGGCCTCTCAAACTAGTGCAAAGTAAAGACAGACCTCTTTGGGCAGCAGGAGAAAGCGGCAGCCTCCAATGAAAGCAACCATTCAAAGAACTCCTAAACAGTGACAAAATTATTGAAAGTGACATGTTTGAGGAAATTTCCCAAATCTCCAAAGATCATCTTTAGACTCCCATCTGGTATGGCAGAAGTTGAAGCTGTCATTTGACATAAAGAATGGAAAAGCTGCAGCAGTTGATGAAACTCCAGTGGAGATAATCAAACTTGGAGGAGCAGGGCTTACCCATTGTTTCCATCAACTATTCCCAAACATCCAGGACAAAGAAGCAATCTCTGTCTTCCTCGAGGATGCTGACATTGTCTCTTTCTTGAAGATAATGGCAAACTGGACTGCATGAATTACTGAGGAATCTTCCCACTCTCCATTCCAGGGAAGGTCATCTCCTGATTCCTCGTAGGATATCTTCTCCCAGTATCTAAGGAAATCCTTCCTGAAAGTCTATAATTCTTCCACGGATGTGATTTTCACTGCCCAGCAACTCCAAGAGAAATGTTAGGAACAACAACAATCACTATACGCTGTCTGTATCCACCTTAGTCAATAAGGAAGTGCTGTGGAAGACCCTGTCAAAGGCCAGCTGTCCAGAAAAATTCATCAGTGATGGTCCTCACCGACAGTAATATCACAGATTCCTTCAAGCTTAAGACAGGGGTTAAGCAGGGATGTGTCACTGCCTACCCCTTTCTTCTTCTTAATTGTCACCATTCATCATCTTGTCACAAACAAGTCTTCCACTAGTGTTAATATAGTTTACAAGATGGATAGAAAATTTCTCAACCTCAACTGATTGAAATCCAAGAAGAAAATAATATTGATCTCACTTGTAGTACTTCAGTTATACAGATGATAACGTGACTTCCACTCTCTCGGAAGGGAAGTTTCAAGCCTCACTTAATGCCTCTGCAGACTCATACCAAAGAATTGGCTTCAACCTCAAGACGACTCAAATCCTTTGCCAACCTGCCCTAGCTAAGTTCTGGTCCACTTGTCCATTAAGATCAATGGAGAAATGCTCACAAATGTTAAACATTTCTCTATCCAGCATGCTATCTTTCATCTAAGGCCGATATCAAATGTGGAGATTCAGCATCACATCCAATCTGTAAGTGCCACCTTCAAACACGTAAGAACGAGAGCATTCAATGACCACGATGTCAAGACTCTTGTGTATAAGACAATCGCCCTTCCGACCCTTCTGTAAGGCTTCAAAATCTGGAGTACAGACTATAGTGACATGGAATTTCCTAGATGGACTATCACACCCATTAGCAACTAATTGTGATGACTCACAAATCAGTAGAAGACCTGAGTTACATTTTCGTTTGGGAAGTCCTAATTCCTCATATCACCTCCCCAAGTGATAGCAGCTCTCTCTACTACCAGTATGTCCTGACTGAAGTCTTGAATCTGTGCTCGTTGGCTCCATATCATCAGCCTAATGGAATGGCTTTTCTTTGTCTGTCTTAACGAAACTTGTCAAAGTTGTAAACATTATCAACTCTTGCTTGCATTTACTTTCCTCCAAGGAAGATCAACCCAGATTCTCCTTAGCTAAATTCCCCATTTCTGGAAGTATGCTAGTACATCTCCTGCACACCCCCTCAGGAACCCGCACGACCTTCTTATAGACAACCAGAATGAATACGAACTCTAGATGTTGCCTAAAGATACAGCATAATTTCCTTGTTCTTGAACTCAATGTTTGAAGACGAAGATCCCATATACTTTGTTAATCGTTCTCTCAGTATACTAAAGTCAACCAACTTCAATTTTGTTAATCAGTACTTTATCAAATACTTTAAAATTCATATAGACCACATTCATTACATTCCTTTCATCAATTTTCTCTGTTAATTAATCAAATAACTCATATTATATTAAGCATTATGAATGTAACTGCCTTCATTAATTCAAACCTCTTCAAGTGTTTATTATTTTTCCCTGTTTCTAAAATCTTAACTATCGCAGATGTTAAACTGACAGGCCAGCGCTGACCATAAATGTTTTTACAGGGTGTATTGAATAAGGGTGGCACATTTATGACTTTGCAATTGCCTGTCACCTCTCCTATATAGAAGGAAAATTATGATCAATCATTGCACCATCTCAATCCACACTGCCTTTCGTAACTTGATTAGATTAGATTAGATTACTTAGATTAGGTTACTTACAGCGTAGAAACAGGCTTTTCAGCCCAACAAGTCCACCTCGACCCGCCGAAGCGCAACCCACCCAGACCCATTCCCCTACATTTACCCCTTCACCTAACACTACAGGCAATTCAGCATGGCCAATTCACTAACCTGCACATTTTTTGGAGTGTGGGAGGAACCGGAGTGCCCGGAGGAAACCCTCGCAGACACAGTGAGAATGTGCAAACTCCACATAGTCAGTCGCCTGAGGTGGGAATTGAAACTGGATCTCTGGCGCCATGAGGCAGCAGTGCTAACCACTGTGCCACCGTGCCGCCCACTAAATGCAAACCATTCAAATCAGGCAACTTATTAACTCTCAGTTTTCCCATTGCACCTTTCCCATCAATTCTCGCTCTTCCTATTACTGGCATTTTATCAGCAGTCGTTTTTTTTTAGTGAACACTGATACAAGGTACTCATTAGGTATGCATTGAGTACCTTTTTGTGCTTAGTCATACTGTTTATCACCCTCATTATTTGAGGAGCCTTGACTTTGGATCACACTATCTTCCTTCTTTGTTGGAGTGTAAATTTTGGTTTAAATTCTGTCAAATTTTGGTTCCATTACACTCCAATTAGAATCATTTTCACTGCATTGACATGTGCTCTCTTACAATTTAGTGTTGTATTTTAGATTGTTATTACTGTTAACCATATGGTATGATGATTGCCTCAACTCAAGAGTTCTTGGCCCATCTCACCTCTCAGTTCGAGATACAATCATGTTTCTTGCTGACTTCAACTGAAAACAAGCTGGTCAACAGGGTTTGCCTGTATAAATTTCAGAAATGCCTTACCCTCCCTTTTACTTTAATCTAACATTATCCAAATCAATTCCCAAAGTCAATAGTCCATACTTGTATGTGTCATTTTCATTCAGATTTCCATTTCTACCTCCCTCTTTCACTATTTGGAGCCTTATAGAATATGCCCAGTAGCAGCATATTTTACTTCTGAACTCGAACCAGTTGAATTCTGTATATATTGAAGGATATATTCTCATTCAAACATCAAAATGTCTTCCTCACTCCACCTCCCTTTTTCTGCAACTTTTCTGTACATTTTGTGTCTGTGAATATCGGTGAACAACTTTCACTCAGTCACTGGGATTGTAGATTGTAGGCTTTACGGAAGGATGAGTAGCTAACTCTCCCCTTTATCTACTTAGTATAGCGATTTTAATTTTTACTCCATCAAATACCTTGATTGTTTGTCTTCTTTTGGCCTTGTAAAATGAAATGTCTGTAATTTAATCTTGTGTCTGTTGCAAACTTTCCTCTCTGTTCATTTTGTGACGTTGTTACTCCTTTAACAAAGTAATGTGCCCTTGGACTTTTTTCAAAAGGGGCTGTAAAAACCAGAGGTTCAGATTTATCTGGAATTAGTCCACTTTGACTATGGCAAACAGATACTACATAAGGCAATGGACTGGAAACGGGCTTTTAATTTTATTTTTAAAACACCTGTACAATGAAAGGGGAGTGGACAGTTCTTCCAGTTTGGTTTAGTTTTAGCTGGGTACCCCAAGAAGCTGCGGGCGGTTAAAAAAGTGGTTCCATGTTTCAGCCAATGAGCCCTGGCTGATCCTCTCTGTAATCTCTCCCTCCTGCAAGAACTTGCGTTTGAATATACCGTTTTGCCAAAGGGTGCGTTTATGGTATTTTGCAGGAGCTACCATGATGGGCAGGTTTTCAAATAGTTGTGGCCCTGAATTCTTTTTTTTTGTTTGCGTTTCATTCACTAATCCGCAAATAAATTCTGTTTCATTTAAAACTGAGTGGTTTGACCAGCTGCATCACTCCGGGAATATCCACCTTATACCTGCTTAAAACACTTTGTAAAGTTAGGGTCTGGGCTACCTTCCTGAAATGTTTTGAGGCAGCCTGGCCTGGTCCATAACAATTTCACCTGCTACCTTTCAATCACTCAAGCTTTACTACATCTCAAACTACTTGCAGTGTTGCTGAAAGATCACAGATCTGAACCATTAATTGGTTTCTCTGCACAGATGCTGTGTGACCTGCTGAGTATTTCCAGCAGTTTTTTCATCACTTTCCTGTTCGAGGGAATTGCTGTTAATTGGTTGTTGTAATTACTACAAAGTCTCAGGGACTGATTTTCTAAACTGAGTTATTGGATCAATGTGGTTTTGCATGTGCTAAAGATGTAAAGATGGTAGCATAAATGTAAGTTTGAAGTTCTTCTCCAGCTGATATAGTTATAAAATTAGAATAGTTTGCCCTTGTAAGAAACATCTTGCACTATACAGAACAAAATACAAACAAGATTAGGGACAATCCTGAAATATTTTATAAATATATTAAAGAGAACAGATTAACTAGGGAAAGAGTAGGGTCCATTAGGGACTCAGGGGATGATCTGTGTGAACCAGCAAGATATTGTAAGACTGTTAAATAAATACGTCTGTTTAGTCTTCACTCTGGTAAAATAGAACATTAATATAGAATTCAGAAAAAGGGACTGTGAAAACCTTGCACGGTTTGACAGAAGAAATGGGGAGGCTTTAAAAGCTTTGATGGACTTAATATTAGGAAATTCCCTGGCCCAGATGAATTTCATTCCATAATGCAAGGCAGGAAATTGTAGTGGCTCTGACAAAAATTTTTAATTCCTCTCTGGTCATGGGGAAGGCTCCAGAAAACTGGAGGATTGGCTAATGTGGTTCCACTTTTCAAGAAATTACAGACAGATGAGCCTCACGTCAGTGGTAGGGAAATTATTGGAGGAAATCCCGAAGGAGAGAATTAACATCTGCTTGAAAGAGCGGGAGTTAATTAGGAATAGACAGCTCGGCATTGCCAGGGGGAGATCATGTCTAACATATTTGTTAGAATTTTTCAAATATGTGACCAAGTGTATCAATAAGGGAAGTTCTGTTGATATCATTTAAATGGATTTTAGCAAATGGATTTTAAGGTCCCACATGGAAGACTGATTAAGAAGGTTTAAGCACATGGAATTGAGGCAAATTTGGAGAGATGGATCAGAAAGTGGCTTAGGAATAGGACAAAAGATAGAGGAAGAAACTGTTTGAGTGACTGGAGGCCAGTGTCTAGCAGCGCATCAAAGGATCAGTACTGAATGCTTACTGTTTGAAACATACATAAATGATACAGATGAAAACATGGGGGCAAATGGTTAGCAAGTTTGCAGATAACACTAAGATGGATAGGGTAATTGACAGTGAAGATGATCACTGTAGGTCACAGGAAGATGGAAATGAGTTGGTCAGATGGGCAGACCAGTGGTAGATGGTATTTAACCCGAATAAGTGCAAGATGATGCACTTTTTGCCAAGGGGTGTGTTTGTGGGATGCTGCTGGAAATTGGAACAACTAGGTTGCAGGAGATAGCGTGTTGTGCAGAGGGACTTAGGAGTGCTCGTACATGAATCACTAAAAGTTGATTTGCAGGTGGAACAGGTATCCAGGAAGGCAAATGGAATTTTGGCTTTCATTGCTCGAGGGATTGAATTTAAAAGGAAGGAGGTTCTGATTTAATTATACAAGGTGTTGGTGAGGCCGCATCTGGCATATTGTGCACAGTCCTGGTCTCCTTACATGAGGAAGGACTTACATATACTGGCTTTGGAGGTGGTGCAGAAGAGGTTCATCAGATTGATGCCAGAGATGAGGGGGTTAGCCTCATCTTAATTCTAGCCATCCCAGATGGCTCAAACTGTATTTCCCTGAATGGTAGCATATTAGGTAGCTCAGAGGAACAGAGGAATCTTGGGGCAATTATTCACAGATCCCTGAAGTTGGTAGAGCACATGAACAGGATAGTTAAAGCAGCTTATGGAACCCTTTATTTTAGTCACTTGTGGCATAGAGTATCAGAGCAAGGAGGTAGTATTAGACTTGTTCTCAGCATCGATTAGGCCATAGCTGAAGAATGTGTGCAGTTCTTGTCACCTCACTATAAGAAGGGGGTACAGTGGTGGTTCACCAGGATGTTCCTTGGGATGGAGCAATTGAGCTACAAGGAGAGAGCAGACAAGCATAGATTGGTTTCTTTGAACAGAGAATGTTGAGGAGGTCATGATTGAAGTGTCTAGATGAGGAGGGATATGGATAGGGTGAGTAAGGAGCAGCTGTTCCCCTCGGCTAAGTGGTTCAACAAAAGGGGGCACAGTGTCAGGGTAAAGGACTGGAGATTCAGAGGGCATTTGAAAAATTAATTTCATTCACAGGGCGATAGGAATCTGGAATGCACTGCCTGGGATGGTAGTGGAGGCCAGAAACCTACAACATTCAAATAATATTTGGATAAGCCCTTGAAATATAACATTCAAAAATATGAGATAAGTGCAGGAAATTGGGATAAACACACCTTTAGTGGTAGTTATTGTCGGTGCAGACTCGATGGGTCAAAGGGCCTTTTCTGTGCTGTTTAACTTGATGGTTCTTTACTTTCCCTGCACCTTGTTTGCCAATCATACCTTTCCAGAGGTCTGACTCTCTTCTAGCTCTGGTACTGAAGGCACCAAGGAGAATCAGCCAATCTCCCTCATCGAGCAAGACTGTGCCACATTCAAACTTGGATTGCTAAGTAATAAACAGCATTAAGAACACACAAGTGCCAAGCAACTATCAACGCCCATTAGAAATAATCTTCCTGGCTATTCAGCAGCATAATCACTGCCAAATCTTCTACCAGCAATGACCTGGGGATTACCATTCACCTGAACTTAAATGGATTTGCTATACAGATACTGCTGTCGCAACAGTAAGTCAGAGAAAGAGTATTCTATAGCTGGTGACCTGTTTCTTGCATTTGATGGAAAGGCTCTGGGGAGTCAGATGATGTGATGGAATACTCTCCATTTCCCTGGTTGGGTAGTGCTCCAATAACAACAATGAAATTTTAAAGTATTCAGATCAAAGGTGCTTGTATACTTAATGAACATCCCACGTGTCAACACACTATGATTGCAATGTTTACTACTTACAAGATTCAGTCCAACAACTTGCCAAGGTTTCCTCAATAGCATCTCCCAAACCCATAATATCTATCACCTAGGTTTTGTCCTCCATAAGGAGGGCCATCAATGCTAGCTCTGCTCTAAGTCACACACCACCTTGATTTGGAAATGTATAACTGCTCGTCCATCCTTAGTCAAACCCTATAATTCTCTAGAACTTTGACAAGGTTAAACTCACCATCAACCTCCCAAAGTCAATAAATGCTGGCCCTGCCAGTGATGTCCACGTGCTATAAAATAATTACAAAGACCTTAAGAACTCCATTCCACAAGTTTTGATATCTCCAGCTGCTCTTAAAAATCAGAAAGTCTTTGAAAGATACAAGATATTCCCCAACTCTGTTTTCACTCCTGCAATCCCCCCAAAAAAGATGTTCAGCAATCAGTTCATGAAAAGCAATACATTTTCAAAATTCTGTCTGTGACTCATTTTATTTCAAAAACAAGAATAATTTCAGGCAAGAGTTATGTTGATTACAAAGTGTGCACTGCTTGCGTATAATGAGTCTTCAATGTTTGCTGCAATAAGGACTTTGTTGATAAAATAGAAGACACATGGTACTATAAAAGGAAAGAAGCAACCTAAATTGATAGTCAGTTAAAGGGACAGGAACAGAGTCATAAATGTGACATTTGTTTGGACAAAGATGCAAAAGCTTTGCCTCCAGAAGTCAACAGGTACCAAAGTTTCAATATCAAAATTTATGGACAATACAGAAACTGATATGGTGGTCAACTATAGTGAGAAACAGGCCAGTAGACTGGGCACTGATGTGTCAGAAATTTCAATGTGGAGAAATATGACTTGAAATGTTTGTGAGGAAGACTAAGGAAAAGAAATATACACTAATTAATAGATAATTAAATGCCAGACACAATGTTTAGGTGCACAAGTTCACAAAGCAGAATAAAAATATATAGAGGATCCTGGGTTTGAGCACAGAAGCAAAGAAACAAGGGAGCGAACTTGGGACATCAGCAATTTATAAACATTATTGTATTGTTCAAATTAGCACTCATACTTCTCAATTTGGTAATCAGAGTTGTCCATCATATTTTCAATTTCTTGACTTCCATTTCCATTGATTAACAAGTTAAAGCCAGTTAGGTTCACCACAAGTAGAACATCAGAGGTTATTCAGACAGTGATTTTCACTGCTTCATGCAGTGTTCTGATGATAAATTCTGAGGCACATTCTATGTAGAAATTCATAGGATACATTACAAGATGCCATCATATGCTCAAATCACATACCTTAATTACATCATACACCAAGTAAGGAAGTTCACTGATGCTACAAAATGCTGTTGGCCACAGTAGGATTAGAGATAAAGGAATAGCAGGAATCGGAATCAAAAGTTGGGGGAGGGGGTATGAGAGAAAAGATTTTCCCCTGCTGGAAGGTACAAATGCTGCTAACGTTTGTTTAAAAAAAAATATAGGACAATCTTTTCAATTGCTGCACAATCAGGAGAGGTTTTGTTGTTCATGTTCTGACTGTAGAGCTGCCAATCTACACTACAAATGCAAGCTCAGCATTTCTCCACAGTGTGCACTCCTTTTGCTGTCAGAGTTTCTTGATGAATGGACTGTTCCAGTCCAATTATTGATCTTTTTAGTTTGCTTCTTATTTAGCTCAGTGGTACACAGAAAGCTCCTTCATTGAACATGGTTAAAAGCTGAAACTGTTTCAATCTAAGTGAATGTGTTTCATTTAACCCATTCACTGCCTGCCTTCTTTACATCACCTACACAGCTACATAGACATAGCTAAAACATCCCCTGGACCTTGCCAGCAAGGTATTTAAGGCACTGCTTACACAATAATCTTGACAATGGTTGTGTAACAACAGGGACACTGTCTGATCAGCATTGACTACACTATCACCAGGAAACCATCTGTACACGTCATTTAAGCAAAATCTTAAAGGAGGCAAGTTAGAAACACAATGGAAATTCCAGAGCTCAGAACGCAGGCATGTGAAGGCACAGCAACGTTTAAAGGCGGTCAGGGATGTACAAGCATTCAGATTTAGAGGAATGTCAAGATCTTAGGTGTTTTTAGGATGGAAAGTTCAGCAACAACAGGAACAAGGTAAACAAATGGCATAGAAATTATAGGAATATCATCCACATGACCGAAAATGGCAGCCGGTAAATGCACAAGAGCAATGTTTCACAGTTGCTTTAAGTCATTTTCGCCACCGACTAGTTAAATATTGGAAAATGGTTTAGGAAGGTATATCTCAAAACTATGCAAAGCTCATGCAATTCAAATTAATTAAGATTCACAAAGAGGGAGAGCTATGAAGTGACGAGAGAGTGAACAATTTGTGAAGACAGCAGATTTTACAAATCCACGTCACCTTGCTGAACTTATAATTTTACAACTTCCACAGTTACAAAGTACATTTTTTTTAATCCAGGAACAATAGTGGGTCTTCAGTAACCATCATTAAAAAAAATAGTAACAATTCTCAGCGAGAGGAATAACATCACGCTCAATTGTTTCAACTCTGTCTTTCACTTTAGCAAATAATTTGTTTCTGCATTTCCAGTTCACATTAGACAGCCCCATTAGTTTAGACATGACTGGCTTGTTCACTGGTCTGTGTTATACTAATTGTTCTCAGCACAGTAAAAGTGACAGAAGAAGTGCTATATCTGTCCTGGAACAAGAACGGCAAAAATGAGCCCATGGTATTGTTATTGTTAATGCTCATGTTATTATCATTGTTATTAACAATCCAATAACCCCGCTGCCAGGGATCATCCAAGGGCACCTGAGGGGTGAGGACAGAATCAAACTCAGCTCCATGTGATTGGCCAACACTTACCATACTCAAACAAAGATTGGTTGTTGAGATTATGGAAACCATCACATTGCCAGGGTCAGAACCTGCACCAAGCAGAGTTATATAAAACTTAATGGGACAATTGTGTCTCAATTACAGAAGTAAGGTCAACCGCCAGACTTGGTTTACAACGAATAAAAAGCTCAGAGCTGATTACTCCAGGAAACTGTGTCCTCTGTCACGAGTTAAATGCCATTAAATAGCTTGGTGAGCCAGAACATGGCTTGGTGAGCCAGAACGTGGGCGGCACGGTGGCACAGTGGTTAGCACTGCTGCCTCACAGCGCCTGTAGACCCGGGTTCAATTCCCGACTCAGGCGACTGACTGTGTGGAGTTTGCACGTTCTCCCTGTGTCTGCGTGGGTTTCCTCCGGGTGCTCCGGTTTCCTCCCACAGTCACAAAGATGTGCGGGTCAGGTGAATTGGTCAAGCTAAATTGCCCGTAGTGTTAGGTAAGGGGTAAATGTAGGGGTATGGGTGGGTTGCGCTTCGGCGGGTCGGTGTGGGCTTGTTGGGCCGAAGGGCCTGTTTCCACACTGTAAGTCTAATCTAAAAACATAAAAGTGCACTACCAACAAATTACTTGTGAAACCCAGAAAAGGTACAAAAGAAAGTTTGATGCTAGAATGGATGAATTTCAGACCAGTGGCCCATTGAAAAACTTGCAGTTTTGTCTATATGAAGAAATATAGAGTATCAGATAGTGACAGATTCACCCCATGTACACATTTGACAACAGATTTGATTCAGTAATTTTGAATATATAGTCACTGGGTTTAGCTGCAAGTTATAAACTAAATCAATGGATGGTCACAAAGTCACACTGTTATGAAGACATCGTTTGCAGTTAAAACTGTACTCAGAAACAAGCAAAACAAAATTTGATGCTCCAAAGCCCTCGACGGCCTGAACAGAGAACTAGATACAGAGAGCTCACTTTCACAATCTATAAGACTACATACATGGTTTCCTGGTCAGTTCACCAACTGTACTCCTAAAACACAGAAATGAAAATCTCAGCTTTTATCAGTTGGCTGAAGAGTATCTTTTGAGTTGGAGAAGGAGCTGAGAAAAAAAATAAAATTAGTCAGGTTTCATATTCCTGCTGTGTACTAGCTGAATACAGGTGGAATATGCAGACAGAAAGACCAAATGATCACAGGACTGGACAGGGTCTGGAGTTGTAGATCTGCCAGAATCCATGGAAGTAGAGCCCAGCTATAAATTCAGGAGACAGGGAGAAAAGAAAGCGCAAATTTTATATTTATAAATGAGCAAGGAAGTATGCAGAAACTACATTTGCTATTAATGCAGCTGTTTATGCTCAGTTTATTGCGCATTTAAGGAACAACCTGAATAGTAGTACCAACATTACTCTATAAAGGAATCATCTCCACCTCAACAGGATTAGAAGACTGCTTGACACAGGTCAGCACACAAAATTACTTTTAAAGAGTGGCAATTTTTTTACTGCTCACAGAAAGCGCATTTTTTTTTAAAAGAACATTTACTTTAGTATTTTACCTAACGATTCTTATCTGATTGCCCTACTCCAATCCTAACAGTAATGGTTTGTTGACTGATCAAGGTCATCAATTGCCAAAATTGGATAATAAACCTTGAAATAAGGTGTCAAAAATCCTGCTGGCCATCTGGCAGAAGAGTAGAGATTGAACACACACACCAACAGGTTCAAGAACAGCTTGATCCCTGCCATTATCAGACTGCTGAATGGACCTCTCAAACTTCAAATAATGTTGATCTTGCATTGTGCATCTCCTGTGCAGCCGTAAACTTGCATGCCTCATTTAAGCACCCTATGATCTGGCTGTACTTCTTGCAAATCAAAGCTTTTCACTATACTTAGATAACATGACTACAAAAAATCAAACCAAATCAACATTGTGTTTCAAATTAGGTGGCAGTCATATTGTGTTTCAACGCATCAATACAACTTATTCCCACAATCCATCTCGGGAGTCTGTTATATAGAATGACCACTTGTTCACAAATATTGTTTCCACTGATGAGTTTTACATTTACTGTCTCAGCAGAGGAGATGTTATCGATTTGCTGTTCTGGACAAGGCAATATTGCTCAAGATCAACACTGTATAGTATCAACACTTTCAGAATCTGAAAAGTAGTGATCCTATCAAAACTGCATCTTTACCGTTCAATGAAGAGCATGTCTAATTTACACAACTGCTCTTCACAATCATGTTCCTCCATCCCTGGTTGCTCTCTTCTATAACCTTACAGCAGATAATGACTTATAAGAGCTGATCAGTGACTAGGAAATCTGCAAGTAATTCATCTCATGATTCCCAAAACCTGTCCACCATCTACAACACGCAACTCAGGAGTGTGATGGAATACACACAATTTACTTGGATGGATGCAGCTCCAACAACATTCAAGATGCTCAATATAAACCAGGACAGACCAGTCAGCTAGACGGAGACCATGACCAGTCAGCTAGACTGACCCACTCCATCCACCATCAATGGTCAGTAGCAGCAGTGTGTTTATCACCTACAAGATGCACGGCAGAAATTCACCAATACTCTTTCGTCAGCGCCTTCCAAATACATGAGCACTAATACCTAGAAAGACATGAGCAGGTGATACTTGGGACCACCACTACTTGCAAGGTCCCCTCCAAGCCACTTATCACCTTGATTTGGAAATATGCCACAGTTCCTTCGCTGGCACTGGGTCAAAATCCTGCAATTCTTTACCTTACAGAATTGTAGATGCAGGCAAAAGTGAGGACTGCAGATGCTAGAAACCAGAGTTTAGATTAGAGTGGTGATGGAAAAGCACAGCAGGTCAGACAGCATCTGAAGAGCAGGAAAATTGACGTTTTGGGCAAAAGCCCTTCATCAGGAATAGAGGCAGGGAGCCTCCAGGGTGGAGATATAAATGTGGTGGGGGGTGGGTGGAGGCTGGGGAAAATGTAGCAAAGAGGGTGAACGGGGGTGGGAATGGAGGTGACAGGTCAGAGGAGACGATGGAGCGAATAGATGGGAAGGGAAATTGGCAGGTAGGACAGGTCATGAGGACAGTGCTGAGCTGGAAGGATGGAAATGGGGTAAGGTGGGGAAGGGGAAATGAGGAAACTGGTGAAGTCCACATTGATGCCCCTGGGGTTGAAGTGTTCCGAGGTAGAAGATGAGGTGTTCTTCCTCCAAGCATCGGGTGGTGAGGAAGTGGTGGTGAAGGAGGCCCAGGACCTGTATGTCCTCGGCAGAGTGGGAGGGGGAGTTGAAATGTTGGGTCACGGGACGGTGGGGTTGATTGGTGCTGGTGTCCCGGAGATGTTCCCCGAAGCGCTCTGAGAGGAGGCATCCAGTCTCCCCAATGTAGAGCAGACCGCATCGGGAGCAACGGATACAATAAATGACATTGCTGGATGTGCAGGTGAATTGTAGATGCGCCTATACTAAATGGATCACATCAGTTCAAGGAGGCAGCTCATCGCTGTCTCAAGAGCAATCAAGAATGGACAATAAATGCTGGCCCAGCGTGGAAGCCCACATCCCATGTGTGAATTTTTAAACACCCTGCACTCAGGTGCATGTAACTGTGCATAGCATTCTAAGTGTAATTGCATCAATGATTTAACAACAGTTAGGATTATAGTGTCATAGAGTTACAAAGGTTTATAGCATGGAAACTGGCCCTTTGGCCCAACTTGTCCATGCTTCCCAGTTTTCACAATTAATCTAGTCCTATTTGCTTGTGTTTGGTCCATATCCCTCCATATCTATCCTATCCATGACAAAATTGTACTCATTTCCACCACTACCTCTGGCAGCCCATTCAGACACTCACCACCCCTTGTGTGAAAAACCTGTCCCTCTGGACTCTTTTATATCTCTCCCTCTCACGTTAGACTCTCTTACAACGGAGGAAAGCTGTTGGCTATCTAACTTATCTATGCCCCTCATGACTTCATAGTCATGACATAAAGTTACCCCTCAGCCTCCTACGCTCCAGGGTAAAAGTCCCAGTCTATCCTGATAATTCAAGCCTTCCAGTCCAGGCAGCATCCTAGCAAATCTTTTCTAAACTCTTTCTAGTTTAATAATATATTTTTTATAGTAGAGCAACCAGAACTGCACGCAGAACTCTAAATGTGGCCGTATCAATGTTTCATACAGCTGCAACAAGATATCCCAACTCCTAATCTGACCAACGAAAGCAAGCATGCTGAAAGCCTCCTTATCCACTCTGATGAAGGGTTCCTGCCGAAATGTCAATTTTCCTGCTCCTTGGATGCTGCCTGACCTGCTGTGCAATTCTAACATCGCTCAAACCTCGACTCTAATCCCCAGCATCTGCAGACCTCACTTTCGTCTTCTGGCTGAGTTGATCAAAATCTCGTTATTATTCCCAAATAACCTTCTTTACTCTCCAATATACACCAATCTTGGTGTCATCCACAAACTTACTAACTATACCTTCTAAATTCTCATCCAAATCATTTACATAAACGACAAATAGGAATAGACTCAGCACCAATCCTTGTGTACACTGCTGATCACAGGCCTTCGGTTTGAAAAACAAAGCTCTACCACCACCCTCCGTTATTCTACCTTCAAGCCAATTTTGCACCAAATTGGCTAGTTCTCCCTGGTTTATGTTACTGTTACTTCTCAATATTGATATTTTACAGCATCCTGACATCTGATTTAGTTTACTCACTGCTGCTAAACATTCTGGCGATAATTTCAAGTTATTGTCAATAAGGATCTGATATTTCTCAATATTTTCTATATACACTATTTTCTTTCCATTTATACGATTGTTTCTGGATTTTTTTTGTCACCAAGAATTGGCACTGACTGTTATTGGGATTGTTTCAGAGAGAAGGCATTGATGGCCTCTTTTAGTACCCTAATTACACTGCAGCTCTTAGACTCTGAAAGTGCTTCTGCGAATTACTTCAAATCACTGTTCTTTGATTCTCGGCACTTTCACTATGGGAAGAATTTTTCACTACTCTGTTCAGATTTTAAACATGTCTTTCAAATCTCCTCTGACCCTTCTCTTCTCTAAAAGGATCAACCAGAGTTTCTCCAAACTCTTTTCCGAACTGAAATCCCAACACAATATGCCTTAATAAATTGACTGCCTTTCCTTAATTAATCCACATTTGTCCAAGCGATTATAATATTGATCCAAATGAATGTTTCTAAAACCAGTCCCAACAATAGGCTTAAACTATCTGGCCTATCGTGCTGGACTTATCCTTATACAATTTTTTTGAACAAAGCTGCAAGATTTACAATTCTCCAGTCCTCTCATATCATTGCTATATTTAAGGAAGATTGGAGAATTATGTCCAAAGATAGTTACAATACCAGTTTAATTTCCACTTATTTTTTTCAGTATCTTTGAATTTGTACAATCAGGTTCTGGTAACTTATGATTTTTCAGTGTAACCAGCCTTTCTATTATTTCCAGAACTATGGAGCGTATTCAAATGTAGTCTACTCAACATTCATTCTACTGAACCATCAAAAGCATTGCTCATATGGAGTACCTTGACGACATCAATGAGTAATGAAAAAGGGAAATGGACTTCACAATGGACTGGTATAGTTTGGAACTTATGCTTAAATCTGGCCACTGATTACAACGGTGAAGGCAATTTGCTAAAATCCTTCAGATTGGAGTGTCTGAATGTAACATACAGACAAGTAGGCTAATAGCATTCTGCAGTATTGGACCAACCCAGGTACAACCTAATTGGTCAAGGATCCTGTCTCTCTGAAAGTGTTATTGTGGGCATTGAGTCACATGTAGACCAGGCGGCAAATTTCCTTAATTCCAGATTGATAGTGAATTCAAAGTCCACCATCTCCATGGCAGGATTCAAACCCAGGTCCCTAAACATTATGGGGGTGTCTGAATTAATAGTCCAGCAATAATATCACTAAGCTATCGCCCCCACCCCTCACCATCTGCTTCTACAAACACATCATCCTATTGCACTAGTCGTATCATAGAACACAAAATGCATCAGTACAGGGGCTCATCTGGATTAAGCAATAATCAGTAGGTTATGTAACCTTACCTGACAGGAGACCTGAACCAGAAACACAAGTTCTTTGGTGTCGGCACCATTCTTGCTTGTATCACTCTGCTCCTCTGTCAGCGCCAGCTACACAAGGCCAGGTCATCAGGAAGGGAATGTAAGAAAAAAAAATTAGGTCAAGGCCAAACTATTCATTAAATAATGCACGAGGATTTAACCCTCACTGCTAACCCTGGAGTATACTGTGCCCATGTTGTGGGAAATGCAGTGTAAGGGCAAATAATTACAATCAGTGACATCTTTACCTGCCGGTTAACACAGGGTCTCATCAACCAGTGATACCCAGCCAGACTAAATCTATATTTAAAAATGGATCGTCCACTCAAGAGAACTTCATATTCAAACAGAGGATCTGGTCTAAAGGGTTAACATATTAAGCATTGTTTAAAAAGATACGCATGTAACCTCTCTTGGATGCACAGCACATAATTAAAGAGAAGGACCAGCTATTCATTTGCTAATTCCTTTAGCATCTTTACCAAAACAAAAAGCTGGCATCTGTATGCAATTTGACAAAATTAAAACCATTTTGCCAATCTATTTTAAACCTCAGATTATGGTTGTGGAAATTAATTTGTTTTTTGCGCTATTTGTGCACGACAATTATATGAGGCTCTTACAAAATACAGAATTTAATGAGAAGGAAAAGCTCATGAATGGCACAAAGTATCTGTCTTTCTGATAGTATACAGTTCTTAGATAACAAAAGGTTCTCTGAACAAGGTGTCAAACGATCAAAGCTCTGCCAGCACTGAATAACTTCCATTTCAAAAGGGAGCATCCCACTGCAGCCTCTTACTTACCTCTAACAATGCTTTTCTTACAATATACAGACCAACAGAGGTTCAACAGATCCTTGAGTCATGTCCAGACACTAGCTAAATGCTGGAACTATGCAGCAAGAAAAACATCCATTCGCCTAATGTTTGGTTGATCAATCTGCAAAAATCCATCGTTTTTATCGAGCAGACCACACGGCGATCATTCAGAATGTTTATAACTGGAGTCACTGAGCTCCCCGTTAATCCATTTCCGTACTACCCGTTTCATGCTCAATTTGCCAGGCTAAGGCAGCTGCTCTGTAGTAGGATGAGTCCCACAGGATTAGGACCGACAGTATAGAGCTCAGCAGCAGCCAAGAGCAACACAGGGGTATGTGCAGCAATAATGTGCTTGCCAGATATTTCACTGCTCAAAACGCTCAGCGGAGACATGAACAGTTCATATTAAAAATCTTTATATAAAACATGACATTCACTCATTAACTGAAAACAAAGCTTGTCTTCTGAGCGGCCATGTAGCACTGTTCAGGCTGACTGTGTATGCTGCAGCGTATTAGGGCCGGGCTAGGAGAGATTCCGAACTCTTGCATAATATATCCTTTTCAAACCAGAAGGTCATATCCTTGCTTTCTCCTGAACTTTCTATTCTAAATCATCCTACTTCCACTTCTATTACTACAGGAAGAATTATTTCAACAATATCAGTAAGTTTTCAATTGAATCGAGCACTCTTGCTTTGACTTTCAGTGCGGTGTTCCTCCTCTCTTCCCCCGCGCTCACCCCCCCCCCCTTACAAACTGCACATGACATTGAGCTCATCTTGACTTCCTCCAAGCATTTCACTGTTTAAATGTAAAATGCAACACAGACTCTATACCCAAATAGATGTAAGATTTTCTGACTGTGGAACTGTGTCTAAGCAGAGTCCAGTGTTAAAGAGGTTGTGAAAAACAATTATCTGAACAATGTGGATGGAAGATGAAAAGCAATGCTAAAGAAAATTACACAGAATGTAACTTTCACTTTATGAATAGCTATAAGGCAGGGGACTACAAGCAAATTCATTAGCCCTTTTGGAATAAATAGCACAAACCACAGGCCAGGGTATTACAAACAGCAAAGGAAATGCTCAAAACTCCCCACAAACATTCAATGTGGATACCCAACAACAAAAACAGGCATTTTTTTAAAGAGAAAACACATGTATAACTTGAGTAACTGATGTCCAATAGGGTTAAACTTTTAATACTTCACTAATCAAATCATAACGCTATTTCTTACTTCTAGCAGGGTCATTGAGCAGGGTCATCTCTCATGATGCACAATAGAACTCTGCAGTATAGCCCAGGGAGATAAAGCAGGAGGACATTTATTACAGAATTATGCTCAGTTAGACTAGCCAAAAATTTCCATTTGATTAGCCAGTTAGGAAAACTATGTAGGTTGCATTTTAACAATGCCTGGTCATTACATACATGAATTAAACAAATCTAATAGAGTAGAGAACAAAATATCTAATCCATGCCCAAACTTAAAGCTGCACACGTTGAACCAGTAAAGTTATATATTCGAAAGTGTGTTCAGGTCGGCAGCACATCCATTGGCTTTTGTTTCAACAATCTGTCACCCCTTTTAATCCGATCACTGCACTGCATGTCTCATCAATGCTGACAGGCAACAACGATATAAAAATCAGTAAATTTAGATTTTTTGCTTGAAAATGGCTAAAGTGATTAAAGTTGAACACCTGCTGTTTCTGGGTTTGAAAAGCACGATTTGTTTTTCCCTTTCAGACAGCATATTCATCATATTAATTTAGCTCAGAGTCAAATTATTCAAGCACATATATTTGAATTTAAGAATGTGATTTGTGTTCTTTGTGTAAGCTCTCATGTGCAATATGGCATTCCCTGGGGATATGGGCCTTGTCATTCACTGTATCTGCTGCTAATCTCTGATGTCATGAACAGTAACTGCCTCCTACACATACTGCATTCTGCACGATGGCCTTCCTCCAAGAGCCGTCACACTGTCCTGCATAAATGAAAAGGCTTATCCTCCCACTTACATACGGTCATTTTCATCACTGTACAGAAACGTAAGAACAAGAGACAGTTGCTCAACACAAGATTGGTTGGCCATTTATTTAGATGGCGGTACTAAAGAAAGGGCAAACCTCGATCTCCTCTTGGGAAATGAGACAGGTCAAGTGACTGAGGTGTTAGTGGGGGAGCACTTTGGCACTAGTGACCATCAATCTATGAGTTTTAAAATAATTATGGAAAAGGATACATCTGGTCCACACGTTAAGGTTCTAAATAGGGAAAAGGCCAATTTTAGACAGAAATTTTCAAAAGTTGATTGGGGGAGACTGCTTGCAGGTAAAGGAACATCTGGCAAGTGGGAGGCTTTCAAAAACAAGATAATGAGAGTTCTCGGACAGCACATTATTATTAGTGTAAAAGGGCAGGCTGACAGATGACTCGAATACTGGATGACTAGAGATATTGAGGTTGCGGTCAAAAAGAACAAGGATGCAAATGTTCAGTATAGGCAGATGAGATCAAGTGATTTCCTGAAGTATAGAGGCGCAGGAATACACTTAAGATGGAAACCAGGAAGGAAAAAAGGGGAGTTAAAAAAGCTTTGGCAGGTAAAGTAAGGAGAAATCAAAGAGGTTCAACAAGTATCTCAAGGCAAAGGAGTAACAAAGAACAGAAGAGGATCCCTTAAAGATCAACATGGTCATCCAGGTGTTGAGCCACAGGGGATTGATGAGATCCTAAATGAATATTTCTCATCAGTATTTACCGAGGAGGAACAAATGGAAGCTTGGAACTCAAAAAAAAAGTAATGTCTTGAAAACAGTCGATATTACTGAAGAGGAAGTGCTGGGCATTTTGAAAGGCATAAAAGTAGACAAATCTTTGGAACCTAATCAAGTATATCCAAGGACATCGTGGGAAGCTAGGGAAGAAACTGCAGGGCTCCTGGTGGAAACATTTGTATCATTGACCATGGGTGAGGTGCCACAAAACAGGAAAGTAGTTAATGTTGTGTCATTATTCAAGAAAGGCTACAAGGAAAAGCCAGAAATGACAGACCAGTGAGTCGTGGGGAAGTTGTTGGAGTGATTCAGAGAGATAGGATCTACATGTATTTAGAAAAGCAAGGACTGATTAGGGAAAGTCAGCATGGTTTTGTGTATGTCTACATGGACTTTAGCACAGCCTTTGACAAGATTCTATATGGTAGTCTGGTTAGTAAGGCTGGATCACATGAAATCCAGTCAGAGCTAGCCAACTGGATGCGAATTGGCTTGACGGTAGGAGACAAAAGGTCATAGTAGAGGGTTCTTGTTCAGACTGGAGGCCTGTGATCAGCGGTAGGGCATAAAGATCGGTGCTGGGTCCACTGTTGTCTATCATTTATATAAACAATTTGAATAAAATACAGGAGGTATAGTTAGTAAACTCATGGTGGCATAGTGGATAGTAAAAAAGATTATCAAAGAGTACAACTGGATCTTGATCAACTGAACCATTGGGCCAAGGAATGGCAGATGGAGTTTAATTCAGATAAATGTTTGGTGTTGTATTTTAGAGGAGAGTCATAGAAATGTACAGCACAGAAAGAGACTCTGGTCCAATTTGTCCACACCAACCAGATATCATACATTAATCTAGAGACCATTTACAAGCATTTGGCCCATATCCCTCTAAATCCTTCCAGTTCATATAACCATCCAGATGACTTTTAATTGTTGTAATTGTCCCAGCCTCCACCACTTCCTCTGGTAGCTCATTCCATACATGCACTGTCCACGACACCACTAATTTTGATGTCATCCGCAAACTTACTAACCTCACCTCCGATACTCACATCCAAATCATTTATATAAATGTCAATTAGCAGTGGACCAAGCATCGATCCTTTCAGCAACACCACTGGTCAAAGGCCTCCAATCCGAAAAGTAACCTTCAACCCTTTTGGAATAAAGAGCGCAACCAATCCTCTGTCTTCAACCTTTGAGCCAATTTTGTCTCCAAATGGCTAGTTTTCCCACTATTCTTTGTGATATAACCTTGTTAACCAGTCTATCATGTGGAACATTGTTGATTACCTTCCTGCAGCCCATATAAACGACGTTCACTGTTCTGCCTTCATCAACCTTCTTTGTCATTTCTTCAAAAAGACTCAACCAAGTTAGTGAGGCACAATTTCCCACACATAAAGCCATGTTAACTATCCCTAATCAGTCTTGCCTTTCCAAATTTTTGTAATCCTGTTCTTCAGAAGCCCCTCCAATAACTACCCACCACTGACATCAGACTCATCAGTCAAAAGTTTCCTGGCTTTTCCTCACCACCTTTGTTAAATAATGGCACCATGTTAGCCAACCTCCAATCTTCCGATTCCTTCCCGGTGGCTATTGATGATCTAAGTATCGCAGCAAGGGGCCCAGTAATCAGTTACCTTGCTTTCCAAAACATGCTAGGATAACCTGATCAGATCCCAGGGATTTAACCACATTTTTGCATTTTAGGACATCCAGCATCTCCTCTTCTGTAATATGGACACTTTTCAAGAAATCACTTTGTTTCCCAAAGCTCTCTCGCCTCCACATCCTGTTCCACAGTAAATCCTGATGAGATATGTGCATTTAGTTATTGCACCCATCTCCTGTAGTTCCACACAGGATTTTTTAGGTCCTATTGTTCTTGATGAATTTTTAGGCCTTGCTGATTTTTAAGGCCCTTTTGTCCTTGACGAATTTGCAGAATCCTTTTCCTATGTGCCAAAGCTATCTCCTCCTGATTTCCCTCAAGTATACTCTACTTCCCTAATGCTCTTCTCGCGATTGTTATGAAGGTGTAGAGGTGTACTGTACCTTTAAGCAAGTGAAGGACTTAGCAAGCACACAGAGTGCTGGAGAATTTACAATGTAACATTTGGTCCAGCAGCTTGCAGTACCTGGGTTGCTAGGAGGCAAAAACAAATTTGAATTTGGCTAATCAGTTTAAATTATACCCAAGATACTAACATCCAATCAAGTCTGAACTTGGTATTTTGACAATATTAAAACCAATGAAACGATCAGATGCTTTGGGATATAAATATTAAACAAATTGAACAGTTGGGGAAGAACTGCTAAAAGACCAACAAATGTAGGCTGATAGTCAGAACTCTCAGAGGTAGTAGGCCTGGACTGCACAAGGATGCGGTTAACTTTTGCCATACATGTGATAATATGCCAAATGGAAGATAAGCTACAGACAGTAATAAAACCAGCACCTTTGTTGCCGATTCCCACATGAAGAACCTTTCACTTGGTTATAACTGATTGTGTGGGTCCCCTCCCAAGAACCAAAAGTGGGAACCAGTAATTGTTAACCATAATGAAGGTGTCTACCAGATTTCCAGAAGCAATTCCATTACAGAGCACCAAGGCAAAAAGAGTAGCAGAGGAGTTAGCAGCTTTCTTTACACAGTATGGGTTTCCCATAGAGATTCAGTCTGACCAAGGATCAAATTTTACTGCTAGGCTGTTTAAAGAGGTTAAGGATAGCTTAGGCATACAGCACCTTAAACCAGTGCACATTATCCTGAATCCCAGGGAGCTTTAGAAAGATGGCATCAGACCTTGAAGACCATGTTGAGAGCTTACTGTCAGGATTACCAGAATGATTGGGATAAAGGTATCCCATTCATTTTGTTTGCCATTAGAGATGCCGCAAATGAATCTACTCAGTTCACTTCCTTCAAGTTAATGGTCGGGCATGAAGTGAAATTAAATAAAGAAAAATTGACAGGACCAAAGTTGGAGATCTCACACTTCGATTATGTATCAGAGGTGAGGGAGAGATTAAATCGAGTAGGTGAATTAGCTAAACAACACCTAAAGAGGACATAGCATAGAATGAAGTAGGTAGCAGATAAAAGCTCTGAGACTCAAATGTTTTCCCGAGGGGATGACATGTTAGTACTGGTTCTGTTCGCCGAGCTGGAAGTTTTAGTTGCAAACGTTTCGTCCCCTGGCTAGGAGACATCATCAGTGCTGTGGAGCCTCCTGCGAAGTAACGTTAGTACTGTTACCAGTGATAAGAGATCCCTTCAAAGCCAGGTTTAGTGGTCCGTGTCAAATTGAGAAAAAATTGAGTCAGGTGAACTTTCCAGTAAAGATGCCAGATAGGAAAAAAAGATATTGGGTACGTCATGTGAACATGCTGAAACCATATTATACTAGAGAGAAGGAAGTAGAGAAACAGGTGTTAGTTACTGCCCCGCAGAGTGAGGAATCAAATCCAGATGATGTACCTCAAAATAGATTTAAAAATGTAGAAGTTCTTGAGGAGTTGGATAGATAAGTAAACTACCTGTCTCATGAGCACAGAACACAGTTGAAAGGTTTGTTGCTACAGTATAAGATGTAAGAAAGATTCAGATGGGGAGGACTAATGCCATTGTACATGAAGCAGACATAGGGAATACTGCTCTGATAAAACAACATCCCTATCGGCTTAATGCTTTCAAAGCCCGACAGGTCCAGATGGAGGTGGAGGCCATGATTGACAAGAACATCACTGAACCAAGCCAGAGCAAGTGGTGCTTGCCGATCATCTTAGATTAGATTCCCTACAATGTGGAAACAGGCCCTTCGGCCCAACAAGTCCACACTGACCCTCCGAAGAGTAACGCACCCAAACCCATTTCCCGCTGACTAATGAACCTAACATTACAGGCATTTTAGCATGACCAATTCACCTGACTAGCACATCTTTGACTGGGGGAGGAAACCGGAGCACCCAGAGGAAACCCACGCGGGGAGAAAGTGCAAACTCCACACGGATAGTCGCCCGAGGCTAGAATTGAACCTAGGTCCCTGAGGCAGTGAGGCAGCAGTGCTAACCTCTGAAGCACCGTACCACCTGAATCTTAGTTCCCAAACCAGATGGGTCTCAACGATTCTGCATGGATTATCAGTAGGGTAAAAAATGAGGTCTGCAGATGCTGGAGATCAGAGCTGAAAATGTGTTGCTGGTTAAAGCACAGCAGGTTAGGCAGCATCCAAGGAACAGGAAATTCAACGTTTCGGGCAGAAGCCCTTCATCGGGAATGACATTCCTGATGAAGGGCTTATGCCCAAAACATCGAATTTCCTGTTCCTTGGATGCTGCCTAACCTGCTGTGCAATGGATTATCAGTAGGTCAACACTGTTACAAAGTCAGACTCCTATCCAATTCCTAGATTGGAGGACTATATTGAGAAAGTTGAACAAACCAGTTACATCACCAAGTTGGACTTAATACGTAGTTACTGGCAGGTACCTTTATCAGGGACAGTGAAAGAAATTTCTGCGTTTGTAACCCTAAATGGGCTATATTAATTTAAAGTGATGACCTTTGGAATGAAGAACACACCCGCCACATTCCAAAGACAGAGTTGTGGCTGGGTTAACAAACTGCGCAGTCTGTTTGGACGATGTAGTGATCTTTAGTAAGTCCCAGAAAGATCACATGGTAGAGTTGGCAGTGCTCTTTGAATGACTACGAGAAGCAAAACTGGTAATAAACTTAAAACTGAATTCGCAAAAGCAGAGGTGATGCTCTTGGGACATAGCATCGGTCATGGAAGGTTGACCCCATGGAATCAAAGACGAAGGCCATCGAGGAATTTCCACAACCAACCTCAAAGGAAGAGGTGCTTCAATTCTGAGGACTCAGTGGATTCTATCAAAAGTTTGTTAGAAACTTCAGCAGTGTTGTGGTAACATTAATCGATTTGCTGAAGAAGTTTCAAAGTTTTGGTGGGCAGAACAATGCCAGGAGACATTTGACCATTTGAAATCTACACCAAACTTTTCAAAACCTCAAAGTTGCCACTGATGCTAGTGACATAGCGGTTGGAGCTGTACTGCTGCAGGAAGAGGAGGATGGGATTGAACTGCTTCGTTACTTTTTGAAGAAACTCAACAACCACGAAATATTCCACTATCGAAAAAGAACTAGCGAGTTTGGTTCTGGCCTTCCAACATTTTAATGTGCATGTCACGAACAATGTGTGGGAGACAGTTCTGCACACAGATCACAATCCCCTTACGTCTTTAAAATGCTTTAAAGTCAAGAATATGAGGCAATTTCATTGCAGCCTTATGTTACAGACTTTTAATTTAAAAATAGTACATGTTTCGGGTCGTAAGAATGTAATCGTAGATGCTTTATAGCAGATTTAATGATGAAGTATAGATAAGATACATCTATTCAATGTTAGATATATTTATTTATATATATATATATGAAGAAGTTAATGTGACTTAGATTAAATTTATCTGTATGTTATGGTAGTGTGTTTAAAGAATAGAAAATAAAATGAAGCTATCTGGTTTATTTTTTCTTAAAGGGGGAGGTGTTATGAAGGTGTAGAGGGGTACTGTACCTTTGAGAGAGTGAAGGACTTAGCAAGCACACAGAGTGCTGGAGAATTTACAATGTAACATTTGGTCCAGCAGCTTGCAGTACCTGGGTTGCTATGAGACAAAAACAAATTTGAATTCGGCCAATCAGTTTAAATTATACCTCCAATCAAGTTTGACAATATTAAAACCAATGAAACAATCTGATGCTTTGGGGTATAAGTATTAAAACAAATTGAACAGTTGGGGGAGAACTGCCAAAAGACAACAAATGTAGGCTGCTGGTCAGAACTCTGAGAGATACCTGTCTCGAGAAGGACTTTGCACAGAGGAAAACATCGACACCGACCTGGACAGCAGATTCCACAGCCAGCTAGTTTTGAAATTTGAATTTTTCTGTAAATCTTAATCAGGTGTTTATCGGACCAGTATTGGGGAGGGAAAGTAAAAGATAGATTAGAGAAAGGAGTTGTACATAGCTTTTAGTTAATTATTCTCTGTTAGACTTTAAAAAATAAAGTTGTTAACTTTTATCTTAAATAGTGGTCTTTGGGGTAGTTCTTGGCCTCTCAAATTTTAACAGATTACGACACAGTAAATCTTTTCTGTGTTGCTGGTTTAAATTAGTGGGTTGGGGGGGGTTAACTCCATGTTGTAACAGTATTCATTCAATAACTGGCATATGCTAACCTTCTTTATCTTGACCAGAGCTTCAATTTCTCTGGTCATCCAGTATTCCCTATACCAGCCTTGCCCTTTACATTAACAGGAACATACTTGTCTCTGGACTGTCATCATCTCAGCTTTGAAAGTTCCACTTTCTAGCCGTACCTTTACTTGCAAATATCCTTCTCCTCTTCTGAAAGTTCTTGCCTAAAAGTCAAAACCTTCAGGGCAGGACTGACGCAGATAATCACAAAATCCTAGGGAGTGCTGTCAAACAGAGTCACCTACAGTGTGGGTACATAGTTCCTTCAAATTGGCGACACAGGTAGACAGGTTGGTGGAGTTTAGCATGCTTGCCCTCATCTGTCAGAGCACTGAGCACAAGGGCAGGATCATCATGTTACAACTGTTCAAGACAATATAAGATGACATTTGGAGTATTGCATACAATTCTAGTTGCTCTGTTATAAGAAGGGTGTTATTAAACTAGAGAGGGTGTAAAAAAGATTGACAAGGATGTTACTGAAATAGGAAGGTTCGAGTTATATGGTGGGGGCAGGATATTTTTCCCTGGAGCACTGGAGGCTGAGGGGTGACTTTATAGAAACTTTAAAAACCATGAGGGGCACAGACAAGGTGAATAGTCAGGGTCTTTTCCCCATGATAGTTGAGTCCAAAACTATGAGCCATACTCCCTGTATCTGCATAGATATTCTCCAGGTGCTGCAGTTTCCTCCACAATCCAAAGATGTGAAGGTCAGGTGAATTGGCCATGTTAAATTGCCCACACTGTTCAGTGATGTGGAGGTGAGGTGCATTAATCAGGGGTCAGTGTAGGATGGTAAGGGAATGGGTCTGGGTGGGTTGCTCTTCGGAGAGTCAGCGTGGACTTGTTGGGCCAAAGGGCTGTTTCCACACTGTAGGGATTCAATGATAGGTTTAAAGTGAGAACAGAAGGATTTTTAAATAAAAAGAGATCTGAGAAACAACTTTTTCCACACAAGGATGTTGCATACAGGGAATAGAGTAAGTGGTAGAGGTGGGTACAATTAAAACATTTAAAAGACATTTGGACAGGTACATAAATAGGAAAAGTTTAGTCAGATAAAGACCAAATGCAGACAAATGGGATTAGTTCAATTTAGGAAACCTGGTCAGCATGGAAGAGTTGGGGCGAAGGGCCTGTGCCTGTGCTCTGTGGCTCTATGACATCTAGTTTATCATTGTTGATCAATATTCAATTCCATTTATACACTTAAACACTGACATCTTTACCTCTTACAGTCTGAGTTTTGGAAATTTCTTGGGCCTCAGTTGCTTTTCTTTTTAGGAGAAGGATGCTCCACATTTCAGCTACCCTCTGAGTAAAGAGGTTCATTAATACATCAGCCCTGAAAGGTTTCACTGTAACTTAAACGCTGTGCTCCCTTGTTTTCTGGATTCCTTACCAGGAGATGGGTTTCATGTTATTGACCAAGTTAGATACTTTCAGAGTCTCAACCGTCCATCAGTTCAGAGGACTACCTCATACCTGACAGGCTTTCCACAATGCTGTTTATTTATGATTCAAAGTCTCAAAGGATTTAATCCTCGTGGAGAAAAGCCAGGAATGCCTAGACTCAACACAGTCAGAAAATGAAGTGGAATGCAGGATGGGACAACATAAAAAGGTGGGTGGAGGAAAGAGGGGCAGAAAAGGGTGGGGAGGGAGGAAGGTGACAGAAAAGATTGGGGAGAAAGGGGAGGCAGAAAAGGGGGATGGGGCAAGGGGGAAGAAAAGGGGGTCAGAAAAAAAATGACATGATACCGGGTTATAGTCCAACAGGTTTATTTGAAACCACAAGCTTTCGGAGCCCGCACTCCTTCCTCAGGCAGTAATGAGAGAGAATACATCAGACACAGAATTTATAGCAAAAAAAATCAAAGGGTCATACAACGAATCTGACCATGGTTCAGTCAAAGGAAAATCATGTCTAATTAATGTATTGGAGATCTTTGAAATTAATTTGTGATGTATATGCATTGCATTTATATTTCCAAAAGACATTTGATAATATGCCACTTCAAAAGCTACTGCGAAAAGTAAAAGTTTACATAGCAGTGGTAATGTTTTGACATGGTAAGAAGATTGGCTGACTAACAGGAAGCACAGCGTAGGAATAATTGGGACATTTTCAGGCTGGCAGAATGTCATAGGTGATGTGTCACAGGGGTTGGTACTCCAGTTTCAACTCTTTGCAAATTATACAATTGATATGGATGAAGGGATCATAGGTATAATGGCCAAATTTGCTGATGGCACAATAATGGTTAGGAAAGTAAGTTATGAGGACATAAGGAGCATATAAAGGGGTGTATATAGATAAGCTAAGTGAGTGGGAAAAGATCCAGCAAATGGAGTACATTGTGGAAAAGTGTGAAATTGTCCATTTTGGCAGAACAGAAGTTTTAAAAAGCAGACTTTCTAAATGGTGGAATGTTGCACCTGAAATCAAGAGAGATCTGTGTGTCCAAGTGCATGATACACAGAAAGTTAGTGTGTAGATACAGCAAGTAATCAGGAAAACTAATAGAATGTTGCGGTTATGTTATGGGGAATGGAATGCAGGAGTAGAGAGGTCATGCTTCAGTTATACAGGGCAATTAGCGAGACCACATCTGGAATACTGGTCACCGTACTTACGGATGGATGTTAATGCATTGGAAGCAGATCAGAGAAGGTTTACTGGCTAATACCTGGAATGAGCAGATTGCCTGAAGAGAGAAGGACAGACAGACTAAATGTTTATCATCTGGAGTTTAGAAGAGTCAGGGTGATTTAATTGATCCTGAGGGGACTTGACTGGGTGAATATTAAAGTAATGTTTCCTTTTGCAGGAAAATCTACAACTAGGGGTCACATTTAAAAGTAAAAGTAAGGGGTTTCCCATTTAAATCAGCGATAAGGAGACCTTTTTTTTCCTCAGTGACTTAAGAATCTTTAGACTGCCATTCCTCAAAAGACATTGGATACAGAATCTTGAAATATTTTAAAGCAGAAGTATAGAAAGAGTTTCCCAGAAATCACAAAAATCCCTAGTGTGAAAGCAGGCCATTCGGCCTATCATGTCAACACTGAACCTCTGAAGGGCATCGCACCCAAACCCAACCCCCTACCCATACCTGTAACCCTGCATCTCCCACAGTTAATAACGGGGCCTTGGACACTATAGACAATTTGACATTGCCAATCCATCTAATCTGCACATCTTTCAACTGAGGGAGGAAACTGGAGTACCCAGAGGAAATGGAGAGAACGTGCTAACTCCACACAGACAGTCGCCCAAGAATGGAATTGAACCCAGGTTCCTGATGCTGTGAGGCAGCAGTGCAGTTTAATGTACAAGAGGTAGGAGTTTGGCCCATCAATGTCTGTACCAGCTCGTAAAAGCGTCACCCAGCTAGTCCCAGTTGTAATAAAAACTGAAAGAACTGCAGATGCTGTAAATCAGAAACAAAAACACAAGTTGCTGGAAAAGCTCAGGAGGTCTGGCAGCATCTGTGCAGAGAGATCAAAGTTAACACTTTGGGTCTGGTGACCCTTCCCCATGCCCATTTGCCAGCCTTTCTCTTTAGCTTTCTAAAGTTAACATTTTCAAATATATATTCAGCTCTCTTCTCAAACCTCACCTGCATCATTCTCCCAGGCAGCACATTCCAACTTATATAACAATTCTCTGAATAAAGACGTTGCATCCTATCTTTGTTGTAGTTCTCTTGCTGATAATCTTGAAATTGTTCCCCCTTAGCTAATAGATAGATTTTCCACTCTCAAGAGGATGAAAGAACATTGGGGATATGCAGGAACACAGGGGTGAAGTTAAAAATCAGATCAGCCATGAGCTTATTGCATTGTGGAGCAGGCTCAAACAGCCAAGCTGCTTACCCTTGTTCCTTGTTCGTATGTTTCTATATTTGTACAATGAGAAGGGACACTTTGGAGGAACTGACCTCACTGCAGTTGAATAGATCACCACGGCTGGATCGATTCTTTCCTTGGCTGTTAGAGAAAACTAGGGAAGAAACTTATGGAGCTTTGAGGATCAGTTTCCAATTCTTATTTGATACAGGTGAAATACCAGAGAATTGGAGGTTTGTGAACATTGTATTATTGTTCAAAATAGTGCTAAGGAATAGGTTAAATAATTATAAACTGGTTAGTTTGACATTAGTAGTAGGCAAATTACTTAGATTAATTGTTACCTGGTAAAGTGTCAACCAATCAGGGATAGTCAGCATGATTTTGTCAAGGGAAGGTCATGCCTTACTTAATTCATGAAATTTTTTGAGAAAGTAACAAGTAATGCAGTGGGTGTCGTCCACATGGACTTTGGTAAGGGATTTGACAAGATTCCATACGGTAGGCTGGTCAGAAAAGTAAAAGTACAGAGGATACAGGGGAATGTGGCAAACCCAATTCAAAACTCACTCAGTGACAGGAAGCAAATGATTGATGAATGTTTTTGCAAATGCAAAGTAGTTTCCTGTGGTTTGTCACATCACAGAGTGTTGGATCCTCTGCTTTTTGTGGAGTTTATTAATAATTTAAACTTGAATGAGAGGCATGATTTGAACATTTGCAGATGATAAAAAACTTTGCGTGTATTTGATAATGAAGAGATGATTGGTTCATTGGTTCATTATCGATGATTTGGTTTTCTTGTTGTCCTGGACCGTATTGCCTGCCAAATCAAGCACTGGTGTGGTCAGGTACTTGAGGACAGCAGCCAGGTAACCATGACCCTAGCCCTGATCCACCCAACATCATACCCTTCCGCAGCAGACATTGGATACAACCAATCAGAAACTGGAGAACAGCTTGGGAGCAGTGGGTCTTACCCTTAGTATAGCCTGTCCCTCTAGTTTTACCGCAAACTGACATCCTCCAATTATTAAGAGGGTATAAAAATTGGACATGGAATTTCATCTGGAGAAGCATGAGGTTATGAATGGGGGTGGGGGAGTGGTTGGAGGAACAAAGCTGGGGAATACATAATAAATGGGTGGCTATGGCGAGGGGTAGAGGAAATGAAAGTCCTTGAACTATATGCACAGGTCCCAGAAGGTGGCAGCAGCTGTGAATACATGATTTAATTCTTCTGTATCTCTGAGAGATCCAATACCCCAAATGCCAACAGAATTAATTATATGTCTGCAGCATTTAGTAAAGAGTGACTGAGAACAAAAAGGATGCTACAGAAAAACGAAATATTTTAACTCCCGCTCTTTGTCCGAGTCTCTCCCTCCACTGTCAATTTCTCCAGCTTGTGCCCCATAAAGAAGCTGTGGCCAGCAATAGATAGCATGTTTGTGATAACAGCAGCAAAACTCAGGCTGAGAAAAAAAGAATGCAAACATGGGAGAATAAGATCAGGCTTCACATCTCATGGATAGCATTACTTTGTACAGGAATTATCCAGAAAACCTCTGGTGTATCCCTACTGGCTCTCCAAGTGAGCCAATTAATGTCTTTTCCCACACCCTGCCATTATTCCTGCTTTACAAATATTTATTCACAATCATTGCATAAGCTACAAATAGTTTTGCTTCCTCATGGTGTTATTCATAATAATTCACTGCACTGGAAAAAACTGGGCATCTCAAGCTGTGTGTTATGCCCTTGGTGGGGGAGGTGGGGGGGGTATGTTTGCTTGTAAAAACTGCTCACTTTCATCAACTCCCCCTAGTGAAAATGGGGGGGGAGGAAATTCAGCAAGAAATGGAGAGGTGGGGGAGTGATGGAGGAGAAGTTAATGGGTGGGGGTGGGAGAGAGGGAGGAGTATAGGTGGGGAAATAGAGGGGTCGTGAGGGAGGTGAGAATGACGGGGGAGAGGAAAGCATGATGGGGAGGGGGGGGGAGAGAGAAGAGTGATGAAGTGAAGGAGGACAGAGAAGAATGACTGGGGGATCGGGGAGATAGAGGAAAATAATTGGGGTGAAGGGTTGGGGGAGGGAGAGAGAAGAGAGAGAGAGAGCGGGGGGGCATAAAAGTGACTTGGGTGGGAGAAAGGTGACTCAGGGGAGGAGAAAAGTGACCCAGGAGTGGGAAGGGGTGACAGGGAGGTGGGAGAGAAAGTACGGGGGAAGAGCAGGGGTGGGGAAAAACAAGGAGGGGGAGAATGTGGATGGGAGAGCGGGAAGGGGAGATCGGGGGGGGGGGGGTGGGAGAGCGAGGGAGTGGGAGATTGAGGGGGAGAGCAAGGACGGAGTTGAGACAGGGTAGTGGAGCAAAGTGGGAAGAGAACAAGGGGGCTAGAGCTGAGGGGAGTAGAGTGGGGGGAGAGAACGGGGGGGTAGGGTGAACAAGGGAGAGAACAAGGGCGAGGAGAATGGAGGGAAAGCGGGGAGTCGAGCAAGGGCAGGGAGAACGAGAGCGGGAAGAACAAGGGCGGGGAAAGAACGAAGGGGGGGAGAGAACGAAGTGGAGGGGAGAGAAAGAGGGAGGGGGAGGACGAGGGGCGGGAGGATGAGGGGCGGGAGGACGAGGGGAGGGGGAGAGCGGGGGGAACGAGGGGAGAACAGAAGGGGGGGAAGAGAACAAAGGGGGGGAGGAGAACGAGGGAAGGGGGAGGAGAGCGAAGGGGGAGGAGAGCGAAGGGGGAGAAAACGAATGGGGGGAAGACGACAAAGAAGGAGGGGGAACAAATGGGGGGAGAGAATGATGGGGAGCAAGAATAAAAGGGGGGGAGAGAGAACGAGGAGGGGGTGAGAGAACGAGGAGGGGAGAGAGAACGAAGGGGGGAGAGAGAACGAAGGGGGGAGAGAGAACGAAGGGGGGAGAGAGAAGGAAGGGGGGGGAGAGAACGAAGAGGGGGAGAGAACGAAGGGGGGGGGGGTAAGAGACCAAAGTGGGTAGAACAGAGGGAATGAGAACAAGGGGGAAGAGCAAGGAGGGGAAGCACGGGTAGGGAGAGCAAGATGGTGTAAGATGGGACAGCAGATGGAGCAAGGGGGTTGGAAGTGCAGGAAGAGAGTAGCGGGAGAAGAGTGTGGGGTGGGATGGGCAAGAAGGTGGGGGGAAGGGGGGCACGGAAGTGGGAGTGCAGGGAGGGGAAGAGCAAGGGGGTAGATCTGAGTCACGGAGGGGGAAAGAGTGACAGGGGAGAAAGGTAGTGTCATAGAGGGGTGAATGTAAGAGCGTGACACCAAGAGAATGTGTGTGTATTGGGGGGGGGGGGGGGTAGAGCGAGGTGGGTGCAAAGGAGGGGGAGACCGTGGTGAGAATGCCTTGTTTTACAATGGAAAGACAAACAAAAGTAATCTCTGCATGATTAACAGTTGGAAAACAGGCACACAGGTTATCCCCTCACCAGGCATTTTCCCAATGTATTCAACATGAAAGATGTATTTGAGAAGATGCTCAGGAGCCCACACCCCCTCACTACAACTGGATGTAGGTTTGCTCGCTGAGCTGGAAGCTTCACTTTCAGACGTTTCGTCACCATACGAGGTAACATCTTCAGTGAGCCTCCAGATGAAGTACTGCTGATGATTCCTGCTTTCTGTTATATGTTTGGGTATCTTTGGGTTGGTGAAGTCATTTCCTGTGGTGATGTAGTTTCCTGTTCTTTTTCTCAGGGGGTGAGAAATGGGATGCCAGTGAACATGTTTGCTGATAGAGTTCCAGTTGGAATGTCATAATTCTTGTGCATGACTCCATTTGGCTTGTCTTGGATGGATGTGTTGTCCCAGTTGAAGTGGTGTCCTTCCTTATCTGCATGTAAAGATATTAGTGAGAGAGGGTCATGTCGTTTTGTGGCTCGTTGGTGTTCATGTATCCTAGTGGCTAAGTTTCTGCCAATGTAGTGTTTCTTACAGTTCTTGCAACGTATTTTGTAAATGACATTAGTTTTGCTTGTTGTCTGTATAGGGTCTTTCAAGTAAATTAGCTGCTGTTTTACTGTGTTGGTGGGTTTGTGGGCTACCATGATGCCAAGGGGTCCGAGTAGTCTGGCAGTCACTTCTGAGATGTCTTTGACGTAGGGGTAATGGCTAGGGTTTCTGGACGTGTTTTGTCTGCTTGTATGGATTTGTTGCTGAGAAATCCACAGGTTGTTCATTGGGTATCCGTTCTTTTTGAACACATTGTGTAGGTGATTTTCCTCTGCTCTGCGTAGTTCCTCTGTGCTGCAGTGTGTGGTGGCTTGTTGGAATAATGTTCTGATGCAGCTTCATTTGTGGATGTTGGGAGGATTGCATTTGTTGATCAATATTCGATCCATATGTGTTGTTTTCCTGTAGACGCTGATTTGACATTCCCCATTGGTTGTTCACTGTACTGTGACATCTAGGAATGGCAGCTTGTTGTTGTTTTCCTCGTCTTTACTGAACTTTATGCCAGTAAGGGTATTATTGATGGTCTTGAAGATTTCCTCTAATTTGTTTCATTTAGTGATGACAAAGGTGTCATCCACCTTGGTGGACCCAAACTTATGTCATTCACAAAATACCGTGCAAGGACTGTAACAAACACTACATTGGACAAACAGGCGGAAAACTAGCCACCAGGTTACATGAACATCAACTAGCCACAAAATGACATGACCGTCTCGCACTAATATCCTTACATACAGATAAGGAAGGACACTTCGACTGAGACAGCACATCCATTCTAGGACAAGCCAAACAGAGACATGCATGAGAATTCCTAGAAGAATGACATTTCAACCGGAACTCTATCAACAAACACCACGACTTGGACGCAATTTAACACCTCCTGAGAAAAAGAACAGGAATGGACATCACCATAGGAAATGACATCAGCACAGGAAATGACATTACCACAGGAAAATGACATCATCAACCCAAGAAACTCAAACACATAAATAGAAAGCAAGAATCATCAGCAATGCTTCATCCAGAGGCTCACTGAAGATGTTACTTAGTATGGTGATGAAACGTCTGAACATGAACCTTACAGATCAGTGAGAAAACCTACACCCACAACCTCAACTTGAGCTACAAATCTTCTCAAAACTTGCTCTCAGTCCAATATCAGCCTCCATGTTCCTTGACAGACACAGATGTCGACATACTGACATGAACCTAGCTCAGTCTCACTAAGAGTGAGTAAGGGAAAGATAGAAGCAAGTTTTGAGAATATCACTGTTTAATAATGCTCCAGGTTTTTCAATTTACATATCTCCTCAAAATCACATCAACTAGAACAACTAGAAATAAAGGGGTGGTGAGGTCTGTCTCAGCCAATGGGATTTGAGACATTCATCTTAATTTCTCAGTCTTTACCAAAGCACATCAGGTACCTGACTAAACAAAAAAACCACAATTATTAGTAAGTTAATGACCCCCACTATCCTTTGCAGGCCTGCCATTTTGCTGAGAGTTTCAACTTTTATTGTTCTGTGCTACACAAATGAACTCTTAGAGCTTAAATCAATTCCACAGTGGGGACCATTTTCCACGATACACTCTAGCCTCAAGATTGAGACTTCATATGTTAACAAGTCTTCAGAATTAAGGACAGGTTGAAACAGCATCCTGAGACAACTGACCTTCTTCTAGGATCTAACTCCTTAATCACGAGATGGCAGCTCTGGGATGGTGCATTGCAATCAGCTCTGCACAGAGACTGAACAGCTCCCTTACAGCAAGCCCATTCACTAACCTCTGTACCTATAACAGGATAAAGAAATGATGATGAACCCCTGTTGTCTACATGGACAGCAACTATTCCACTCACCACCCTGATAGATAACTCAAAGAAAACAAAAACGTAAAAACATAGATAAATTACATTGCTATATTCAGTGATCCGACAGACCAATGTCAAACTAAGTAATTAATCAACTGGTAACTGAAAACCAAAATGTGGCCCACCATTATCTAGATGTGGAAAACTAATACACAGAGATAATAGCTGCAAGACATCCCTGTACACAGGAGGTAGGTGAAATTGGAGAGTCTCACAATAGGCAGGTAAACTGAAAATGGTCAGGTTTCTTTCCACAGTTTGACATCCTCACCTCAAGAACGCATATTTTCATTTTAATCATAGAAGATTGTGCCTGTATATTCAGTTTCTATCTTTACAGGTTTAAATTAGGAAGGCAGTCATGCTGTTAGAAATGAGTTTGCTCTAAGTCCACTTTTGAGTCTTTCTCCCAATGCTGCCACGACCAAACAGCACTACTCACCACAAGACACACAGACTGGAGTATTGAGTAGCTCTACAATCATACTGTCACCAGAGAAACATGAACAGGGGTTTCCCCTCATCAGGGTAACTTCTTGGTCTTGGCATTGACAAGAACATCAAACAGTGGTATTTTACAGAATTTCTTTCAATGGATTGGCTTTAAAAACTAAATCAGTTCTATTTTTAAATCAAAAAACAACTTTATAACATCTAAGGAAGAAACAACACACAAACATATGTAAAACACATACAGAGACAGACACACAAACATGTGATGAGGCAGACTGATGAAATGTTGTGTGCAAGTACTGCTGCCTCTGCTGTTTATGAGTTATCAATTTTCTGATTACATGATTTCATTACGTTGCCTGTCTGACATGCCCCAGCTTCTCTTATGAACGCTCTCTGATAATGTGTCATGGAAAATGCCTACGATTACAATCATAGACTCACAGAGATGCACAGCACGGAAACAGACACGTCAGTCTAACTCATCCATGCCAACCAGATGTCCTAACCTAATCTAGTCCCATTTGCCAGCACTTGGCCCATATCCCTCTAAACTCTTTCAATTCAAACACCCATCCAGATGCCTTTTAAATGCTGTAATTGTACCCAACTCCATGACTCCCACTGGCAGCTCCTTCCGTACACACACCACCCTCTGTGTGAAAACACTTCCCTTTAGGTTGCTTTTAAATCTTTCCCCTCTCATCTTAAAAGCAAGTCCTCAAGGATGGCACTCCCCTATCCTTGGAAAAAGACCTCGAGTATTCACTGAACAAAGAAAACAAAGAACGATGAAGAAAATTTAAAGCCCAGGAACAGGCCCTTAGGCCCTTCAAGCCTGTGCCAATCCAAAACCACTGTCTAAACCTCCAGCCCAATTCCAAATGATTTGTATCCCTCTGCTCCCCACCTACTCATGCATCTGTCTAGATGTACCTTAAATGAATCTACCGCGTCTGTCTCTGCAGGCAACGCATTCCAGGCACCTACCACCCTCTGTGTAAAGTACTTTCCCCGTGTATCCATCTTAAACTTTTCACCTCTCACCTTGAATGCGTGCCCTCTCATTGTTGAATCCCTCACCCTGGGAAAAAGCTTATATCTATCCATCCTGTCTATACCCTTCATGATTTTGTAAACCTCAATCAAGTCTCCCCTCAATCTCCTTTTTTCTAATGAAAAGGAATCCCAAGCCTACTCAACCTCTCTTCATTGCTAGCTCTTTCCATACCAGAAAACATTCTCGCAAACCTTCTCTGCACCCTCTCCAAAGCATCCACATCCTTTTGGTAATGTGGCGACCAGAACTGTACACAGTACTTTAAATGCAGCTGAAACAAAGTCTTGTAAAATTTTAACATGACCTGCCAGCTCTTATACTCAATACCCCATCCGGTGAAGGCAAGCATACATAAGCCTTTTTCACTCCTCTGTCCAGCTGTGCAGCCACCTTCAGGGTACAATGGACCTGAACTCTCAGATCTCTCTACTCATCAACTTTTCTCAAGGCTCTTCTGTTTACAGTATAGTTCGCTCTAGAATTAGAACTTCCAAAATACATCACCTCACATTTGCCCGAATTGAACTCCATCTGCCACTTTTCCGCCCAACTCTCCAGTCCATCTATATTCTCCTGTATTCTTTGATAGTCCCATGTGCTTTCTGCTACTCCACCAATCTTCGTGCCATCTGCAAACTTACTGATCAGACCACCAATGCCCTCTTTCAGATCAGCACTGGTCTCTGTGGAACACCACTGGTCACCTTTCTTCATTTCGAGAAACTCCCTTCAATCCTACAGTCTGTCTCCTGTTGCTCAACCAGTTCTTTATCCACCCTGCACACCACGTGACTTCACCTTCTCCATTAGGTTACCATGGGGAACCTTATCAAACGCCTTACTAAAGTCCATGTATATGACATCAACAGCCCTTCCTTCATCTATCAACTTAGTCACTTCCTCAAAGAACTCTATTAAGTTGGTAAGGCACGATCTCCCCCGCATAAAACCATGTTGCCTATCACTGATAAGCTCATTGTTTTCCAAACATAAATAGATCTTATCCCTCAGTACATTCTCCAGCAACATTCCCACCACGGACGTCAGGCTCACCCGTCTGTAGTTACCTGGAATATCCCTACTACCCTTCTTGAACGGGGGACCACATTAGCAACTCTCGAGTCCTCCAGCACTTCACCTGTGTTTAACGATGCTACAAAGATATCTGTCAGGGCCGCAGCTATTTCCTCTCTTATCTCCCTCAGCAACCTAGGATAGATCCCAACAGGTCTTGCAATTTGTCCACCTTAATTTTCCTTTAGCTTACCCAACACATCCTCCCTCCTTATGACAATGTGATCCAGAGTAAGCAAACTTCTATCTGTAATCTCACCATTCATCATGTCCCTCTCCTCATTGAGTAATCATCGAGAATTTCACCCATCTTCTCAGGTTCGACACACAACCTTCCTTCCTTATCCTTTGGTGGACCAACTCTTTCTCTAGTTACCCGCTTGCCTTTTTATATGTGAATAAAAGGCCTTGGGATTCTCCTTAAGTCTGCTTGCTAAAGTTATTTCATGACCCCTTTTAGGCCGCTTGATTCCTCGTTTAAGATTGGTCCTACCCTCCTGATATTCCTTCAAAGCCTGTTCTGTTCTAAGATGCCTGAACTTCATGTACACTTCCCTTTTCCTCTTGGCTGGTCATCCAGGCTCCCCATCCTATCATCCATGGATCACAAATCTTGCCTTTCCTATCCCTAAGTTTTCAAAAGGACATGTCTATCCTGCACTATCTTTATGCTATCTTTGAAAGCCTCCCACATATCGAATGTGGACTTCCCTTCAAGTAGCTGTGTCTAATCCACATTTCCCAGCTCCTGACGAATTTTGCAAAATGGCCTTGGCCCAGTTTAGTACTCTTCCCTTAGGACCACTCTCATCTTTGTCTACAAGTATTCTAAAATCTACAGAACTCTGGTCACTATTCCCAAAGAAATCCCACACTGTAACTTCTACCAAATGGCCTGGCGGATTCCCCAACACCAGGTCCAATATGGCCCCTACGCTAATTGGACTACTGACATACTGCTCTGGAAAACTTTCCTGGGTGCTCCTTACAAATTTTGCCCCATCAAGAACTCTGACACAAAGTGCATCCCAGTCAATGTTGGGAAAATTAAAATCTCCCATCACCACCACCCTGTTGCCTCTACATCTTTCCATAATCTGTTTACCTATTTGTTCATCTACCTCACGCTCACAGTTAGTAGGCCTGTAGTACACGCTCCAATAATGTAACTGTACCTTTCTTATTTCTCAGCTCTACCCACAATGCCTCACTGCTCAAGCCTTCTATAGTGTCCTCCTTTAGCACAGCCTTGATATCGTCCCTGACCTACAATGCAACTCTGCACCCCCCCCCCCTTCCACCCGACTTTTACTTCCCTCACTGTCCTGTCTGAAGCTTTTATATCCTGGAACATTTAGTTGCCAATCATGCCCTTCCTTCAACCAAGTCACTGTGATCGCAATGACGTCATACTCCCAGGCACCAATCCAAGTCCTATGTTTGACTGCCATACCTACTATACTCCTTGCATTAAGACCACCAGTTCCTTTCCAATCATCTATTCTCTGCCTACTCTTCCCCTTGGTAATGCTAACTACATGATCCTGTTCCTTACAGTCTCTAGTTTCCACCTCACTGTCTACTCGTCTTCTCTTCTGGTCCCCAGCCCCCTGCCGCATGAATCTATGCCAGCTCATTCCATACACACACCGCACTCTGTGTGAAAAAGCTGCCCCTTAGGCCCCTTTTAAATTTTTCCCCTCTCACCCTAAACCATGCCGTCTAGTTCTGGTCTCCCCCACCACAGGAAAAGGACCTTGTCTATTTATCCTATCAATGCCCCTTTTGATTTTATAAACCTCTATAAAGTCACCCCTAAGCCTCCAACGCTCCAGGGAAAACAGCCCCAGCCTATTCAGCCTCTCCCTATTGCTCAAACCCTGCAACCCCGGCAACATCCTTGTAAATCTTTCCTGAATCCTTTCAAGTTTCACAACATCCTTCCGATAGGAAGGAGACCAGAATTGCAATATTCCAAAAGTGGCCTAACCAAAGTTCTATACAGCCGCAACATGACTTCGAAACTCCTGTACTTAATGCTCTGACCAATAAAGGAAAGCATACCAAATGCCTTCTTCACTACCCTATTTACCTGTGACTCTACTTTCAAGGAAATGTTAACCTGCACTCTAAGGTCTCTTTGTTCAGCAACATTCCCCAACACCTTCCCATTAAGTGTCTAATTCTTGTTCTGATTTGCTTCTCCAAACTGGAACAGCTCACATTTATCTAAAATAAACTTCAACTGCCACTCTTCAGCTCAAAGTCCCATTGTACTCCAAGGTAACCTTTTTTGCTGTCTATTACACCTTCAATTTTGGAATCATCTGCAAATTTACTAAGTATACCTCTTATGCACACATCCAAATCATTTATATAAACAACAAAAAGTAGTGGACCCAGCACTGATCCTTGTGACACTCCACTGGTCACAGGCCTCCAGTTTGAAAAGTAACCCTCCAGCACCACCCTCTGTCTTCTACCTTCAAGCCAGTTCTGCATCCAAAAGGCAAGTTATCCCTGTATCCCATGAGATCTAACTTGCTAACCAGTCTCCCATGGGGAACCTTGTTGAATGCCTTACTGAAGTCCATGTAGATCATGTCTACTGCTCTGCTCTCATCAATCCTCTTCGTTACTTATTAAAACTCAATCAAGTTCATGAGACATGATTTCTCATGCACAAAGCCATGCTGACTATTCCTAATCAGTGCTTGCCTATCCAAATGTATGTAAATGCTGCCCTTCAGGATTCCCTCCAACAACTTACTCACCATCGATGTCAGACTCATCGATTTATAGTTCCTTGGCTTTTCCTTATCATCCTTAAATACTGGCACCATGTTAGCCACCCCCCAGTCTACTGGCACCTCATCTGTGGCTACCAATGATTCAAATATTTCAGCAAGGGGCCCAGTAATCACCTCCCTATCTTCCTATAGAGTTCTAGGGTACCCCAATCAGGTCCGGGGGATTTATCCACTTTTATGCATTTCAAGACACCCAGCACTACCTCCTCTGTAATATGGATGTTTTTCAAGATGTCACCATCTATTTCCCTACATTCTACATCATCCATGTCCTTCTCCACAGTAAACACTGTGAAGCAACTAGACCAGCACTTAAAATGCCAGGGCAGAGTAGGCTATGAATGAAGTGCAGGCAAACAGGATTAGTTTAGTTTGGTGTTTCTTGGTCAGCATAGACATGGTGGGCCAAAGACCTACTTCTATGCCGTCTGACTTGGTCTCTTTCTGGCAATTTAAAATCAGAGTCAGTACTGATGCGCACTGCTTGATGACACCATCGTTTACAAGCTGTCAGGGCTCAATCTTTTGGTGGGGGGGGGGGAAAGAGAAGAAGAGAGGGGGTTGTTGGTAACTAAGGACTACAGTTATCCAATAAAGAAATTAAGTCTAATCTGCCATTGAAATCTAAATAATGCAGTGTTCATTAATGGCAGCGTCATTAGTGACAAGCATTAATATTTCTTGATTCAGCAACAAAATGCACTTCACTGGAGGGAGCAAAATGTTCTTTGTGTTTATCATTAAAGCTACGGGGAGCACAAAAGGCAGCTATTCACATTCATCATATTTTTGCTGACTCTCTGAAGGACCACTCAACCATTTCTGGTGTCCTAGCTCTCCCCACTGCACTGATAATATTTGCTTTTCAACTGTAGAACCAGTTTTCTTTATGTTATCCCAAGTTATCAAACTCTCAGCATCACACAATGCCAATGCTTGTTCAGTGACTTCTGAGCTTAGCTGGATGCATGGGCTTCCTATGTTGGTTTGTTTTATTTTGAGCATCATACATCCATTTCTTAAAATGTCACGTGTAGTGCTGGAAAAACACAGCAGCTCTGGCAATATCCAAGGAGCAGGAGAATTGTTGTTTCGAGCAAAAGCCCTTCATCAGGAATACTTATCCAATAAAGAAACTAAGTGTAATCTGCCATTTCTTAAAATGTGTCTCTCCTGAACCAGAAGAAAATTTGGTACATTGTAGTAGCAAGCATCTAATGTAATGAACCTGTGATCACTACTCATATATGGGCTTTTCACAGTAATTTGACAGATAGTCAGACCTATTTAGTCAGTTTTGATGCAATGTATCACATGGGTTAGTGCTGCAGGGTGTGCTTCATGCCAAGAATAGCTGCAGGCAAATTCTCAATAATGTGAAATAGTGAAACATTCACTTGTTCGTACTGCTGCTTTTGTTTTCTCATTGACCTGTGAACAGCGGCTGGTTTGGCAACGTTGTCACTGTATCACTTGAGTGTAAAGCTTTTCTTTCAAACGCTCGCATAACCTTTATGGTGAGTAGACAGACAGAAGAGACTTTGATCAGGAGGTTCTAGAGTATGCACACACCCTACTTAAAGCAACAACAGATGCAGACAACAGAAGATAAAGCACGAAGGCTGATATAGGAAATTCAACTGGTCTGAAAATTGACACATACTAGCTGGACATCTGCTGGAAAACACATTTATTCAGAGACTGAGCAAAGTTCACCCCATCTGTGTTGACAGAGCGGTCTGTATGATACACAGTCAACTCACTTGTCGCCCAAATTTTAAGGAATACAATTTAGCAATGTATTAGTTTCAGATTACCTTAGATGGGTGCCTGTAAACAACTGTAAATGCTGCCATCTTGGGATAGAATAACCCATTCTCATTGAGATCACAGGAAAAGTTAAGATGAAAAATATTGTGGGCCAGTAAAGGTCAGACATTTCAGTTTTAAAAAAACGAGAATTGCGCTGAGCTATATTTAATGTAGGCAACTGAGGCAGGAAATATTGAAGGAAGACACAATTAATTGCAAGATAATCCGAACATATTTCCCCATCCCAGGATAACTTCCCGAAATTAAACTGTCAGCTGGAACAAAATTTATATTATTATTCCTGAGCCCACCAGAGCCTAGTGCTTGTTCAGAGATTGAGTGAGAGTGGCACTGCTTACCCATGACTCCTGAAAGTCACTTAGCAAATTCAATTACGTCTTCCCATGCTCTTTGAAGTGGGTTCCTTAATGAGAGATGCAGCATGGGGAAAAAAGGGATTCTCTGACCCTTCTTCCCCAAACACTCTCGTGTGACCTAAATCCGCCCTTATTAATTCGAATCAAGTGATCCAATGGTGCCATTTGGTACTGGCCCTGCAGTATTCCTGACTGCAGCTACTGCTAACAGTGGCACAGCTAGTTACGGAGAGCAGTAAGTCTCTAATTGGTCAGCAGCTGGAGCATTTCCACACCAAGACTCCTAAATCCCATGAAAGGCCACTGCTAGTCAGCTAATTCTCTAGCAGGCACTCAATTCAAACAATTCTTCCCATGCTCCTCAGAAACTATGTGGGTTTTCCATTGGTTCAACAGGTGGGCTGGACTAATATATCAATTGCATTAAATTCTGCATTGTTTTTCCAAATACATCACTCACTCAGACATACAACAAACTAAGTATCAAAAGCATCTTGATGTCATACAGTGCCTCAGAGATCAGTGCTGTTTGTAACTGATTTTCACAGTGAAGATTGAAATAGTTCTTTGCTGAGAATACCAAATTGAAATGGATGGCAGACTAAAGCCAATCAAATACAGACAAGCCTGGATTTGGCAACTGGAACCTATTTTTAATACAGGAAAATACTACATCACAAGAGTAGCACAGGATAATTAAGATGGCAGTGGCATTACTGAGCAGGACAGGTACATGGATATATGGTAAACAGTTGTTGGAAGCCAGTGGACAGTAGCAGTTAAGGGGAAAGAAAAAGGAAGACCTTCAGCAATTGAATCAGGAGAATAGATAAATTTTAGGCAATGGTTCTTTATGTTATAGAGATTTAGTTTATTCTTGCCTGAGGTTCTGCATACAGACATTATTGCAGTGATATGAGAAATAGCAGGCTTTGTGAATGGGAAATTGTGACTAATTTATTACAGAATTTCAAGGAAGCCTCAACCAGAGTAGATAGAGGGGAAGTAGGCAGATGCATTGCATTTAGACTTTCAGAAGGCACTCATCAAGGTACCTCACAAAAGGTTAATCATAGGGTACGGATCCAAGATGTTGCAGGTAGAATATTGGCAAGGATAGAGAATTGGCCAATGGGTAGAAAACAACAAGTGGGAAATAGTTCTTCTTTTTCAGGTTGTTAATCTAAAATCAATGGGATTCCACAGGGATCAGTGCTGGGACCATATTGGTTTACAACTTAAGTTAATGAGGTGAAGGAAATAAATATACTGTAGCCAAATTTGCAGATGACACAGAAATAGGCAGATTGCATGAGAGATACAAACAACTTTGAGAGATATTGATAGGTTAAGTAAGTTGGGAAAAATGTTGGTAAAGAAGTAATAGAATACTACAGCATGAAAAGAGGCTCTTTGGCCCAAATTGTCTACTCAGCTAGTTCAACTGCCCGGATTTGGTCCGTATCCCTCTAAACCCTTCCCATCCATGCATCTATCCAAATGTTTTTAAAATTTTGAATCCAATTAACCCCCCTCTCCCTGGATCCCATGTGAGCTAACTATCATGGCCAGCCTGCCTTGCAGGACGTTATCAAAGGCCTTACTCAAGTCCAGACAGACAACATCCGCTGTCCTACCCTCATCTATCTTCTTGGTTCCATCCTGGAAAATCTCAAAGATTTGTCAGACATGACTTCCAGCACACAAATCCACATTGAGTATCCCTAGTCAGACCTTGACTGTCCAAATGTTTTCTAAATGTAGCTATGTATCTGCCTCAAACACTTTCTCTGGCAGCCCATTCCACATACACACCACCCTCTGAGTGAAGAAGTTGCCTCTCAGTCCTTCTTAAATTTTACCCCCCTCACTTTGCCCTCTGGTTTTCAATCCCTATTCCTAGGGTAAAAAAAAACTATATGCATTCATCCTATCTATGCCCCTCATGATTTTATATACCTCAATAAGGTCACCCTCATTCACCTACGTACCAAGGAATAAAGTACTATGCTAGCCAACCTCTCCCTATAATTCAGGCCTATTGTTTCTGGCAACAAATATCCTCGTTAATCTTCTTTGCACTCTTTCCAGTTTAACGACGACTTTCCTATGACAGGGTGACCATAACTATTCACAAAACTCCAACAATTTATACAACTGGAGCCTAACGTCCTACTGCTATTCTCAATGCGTCAATCAATGCAGGCCAAATGCTAAATGCCTTTTTCACCACCCTGTCTATCTGTGACGCCACTTTCAAAGAACTATGTACTTGTATTCCTAGGTCCTTCTGTTCCACAACACTTCTCAGGACCTTACCATCTGCTGCATAAGTCCTAACTTGGTTTGACCTTCCAAAATACAATACCTCTCACTTATCTGTACAGAATTGTATTTGCCAATCCTCAGCCCACTTCTCCATCTGATCATTTCCCTCTGTAATTTTTGACAACCTTCCTCACTTTCAATGATACCTCCTAGTTTTGTATCATCTGCAAACTTACTAATCAAGCCTTGTGCATTCACATCCAGATCATTTATGTAAATAACAAAGGTCCCAGCACTGACAAGTGTGGCACACCACGAGTCACAGGTCTCCAGTTCGAGAAACAGCCTTCAACCATCACACTTTGCTTCCTACCATTTAGCTAATTTTAAATCCAATTAGCTAGCTCTCCCAGGATCCCACGCGAGCTAACCTTCATGACTAGCCAGTCTTGCAGGACCTTGTCAAAGGCCTTACTAAGGTCCAGATAGACAACAGCCATTGTCCTACCCACATTTATCTTCTTGGTTTCCTCCTGGAAAAACTCAAAGATTTGTCAGACATGACTTCCTGGATATAAATCCATGCTGAGTACCCCTTGTCAGACCTTGATTCTTCAAAGGTTGGTTGATCCTGTTCCTCAGTATCCTCTCCAATAACTTACCTATCACTGTTGTCAAGTTCACTGGTCTGAAGTTTCCTAATTTGTCTTTGCTATCTTTCTTAAACAATGAAACAACACTAGCCATCCTCCAGTCTTCTGGAACTTCACCAGTGGCTAAAGATGAGGCAAAAATCTCTGAAAGGGCCTCTGCAATTTCTTCCCTCGCCTACCACAATGTCAGAGATGGACTTGATCATGTCCAAGGGATTTATCTTCTTCAATGTTCTTTAAGGCTGCAAACACCTCTCTGGCATTATGTATGCAGTCCAAAATGTCCCACTTGTTTCCCTTATTTCCTTAGCATCCATGATTCTCACCTCAGTAAACACTGAGGAGAAATATTCTTTAAATTCTCCCCCACCTCCTGTGGCTCTACATATAGATGGCTATGCTGACCTTTAAGGGGATCTATTCTCTCCCTAACCACCCTTTTATTCTTAATATAGCTATAGAACCTCTGGGATTATCTTTAGAATCTCTTGGGTTTATCTTTAGCATATCTGTCAGGTCCATCTCATTCCCTCTTTTTGCTCTTCTGATTTCCCTCTTAAGGGTGCTCCTACACTGTTTATAGTCATCTTGGGATTCATTTGAGCTTGATAGCTTAAACCCAAATGTATGTCTACTTCTTTTTCCTGACCAGGGCTCCCTAAACGTGCCAGCTTTTCCCTTTACCCTAACAGGGACATACTGTCCCTAGACTCTTGATATCACATTATGTGGGAAAAATGTGAAGTCATTCATTTCCGAAGGGAGAACATGACCACAGAACTATTTATAGGGAGAAAAATTGCAGAAAACTGCAACACAAAGGGACTTGGGGATACTTGTGGGCAAAACACAGAAATCTAGTACACAGGTGCAGCAGATAATCAGGTAGGCTCATGCAATGTTGGTTTTTATTTCAAGAGGGTTGGAGTATAAGAGTTGGAAAGTCTTACTGCAACTGTACAAGGTGCTGATGAGCCCACATCTGGAGTACTGCTAGCAGCTTTTATTCCATTATTTAAGAAAATACATTATTTCATTGGAGGGAGCGAGAGAAGGTTCACTAGGACGATCCCTGGTACAGAGGGATTATTTTATGAGCAAAGGCTCAAGAGATTAAGATTCTACTCATTGTCATTTAGAAGAATGAGAGGTTATCTCATTTAAACATGTAGGGGGTTTAGCAACATAAATGCTGAGAGGATGGTTCCCCTCATCTGAGTGTCTAGGACAAGAGGGCATAGTGCTAGAATAAAGGAGCACCATTTAAGGTTGAGATGAGCAAGAATTTCTTCTCTCAAGAGATTTGGAACTTCTTGCCACAGATTGCTGTGGGGCAGAGTCCTCGTTAATAATAAAGGTTGAGATAGATAGATTCTTGATCAGTAGGGGAATCAAGGGGTACAAAGGAAATGCAGGAAAATGGATATGACGAATGTCAAACCAGCTATGATCCTATTGAATGGTGGTGCAAGTTCAAGGGGCCAAACTGCCTACTCCTGCTCCTATTTCTTATGATTACATTTCAAGAAGATTATTGGTGCAAAAAGACAGCATGGTCATTTCAACCATGGGTATCAGGACTCCCCAAAAGATAGCAGCTGAATGGGACAAAGTGTTTGCACACTATCGTTGCAACTTTTGGTACTACATTTTTACCTTGCCGAGACAAGCCAAATTCATGTTTACTCTCTCTCTCAGCTGCAAAACAAACTCAGATTATAGTAACTATAATCCAATTCCAATGGATCCACAGCAGAAAATTTTTCCAAAAGTTCTATATCAATTGGCAGTTATTCACTTCATAGCATAAGGGAATGATGGTATTTGGCTAGCACTTGGTTCTGTCAAGATCGTCTCTGATCGTTTATGGTGAGACACAAGTTGATTACAGAATAAAGTATGGAATCTGAAATGTCACAGAATTGCTATTATAAACAGCATCACAATGGTCACAATACAGTGCGATATAATACTACAACTTTCTGACAGAATGTTGTTTTATAATATTGTTGCATAACCATGGTGAGGTATACTAGCGCAACCATGTTTTAGTATATAAGGTATATAAACTGCCACTCACCTGTATGCTGCCAAAGTCAACATTCTCATAGTGGAAATGGGCACATTCTGCCAGTTTGGGAAAGTGACCTTTCGTGAATGCCATCCTGCAACATTGAGAGGAACACGGCATTAATGTTAACCTTCACTTTTACCAGGAACAACTTACGCTTACATAGTAACTCCAACAGCTCTGGTAACATTCCCTTGCTCAGTTGATTTCTACCCTGCAGGTACGAAAATTTTCTTTGTCACAATTATCCAGAAGATAACAGGCAACAGAAGAAATCAGATAAGATTCTCCCCCACTCAAACACAAAATTTCTAAAGCACAAGATTGCCATCCACCCCAAGCAATCATCAAGTGGGAGTAGTACAGTGCAGAATTCGAACTCAGTCTGAAAAACTTAAAAATTGTCAAAAGCTGGTAGTGTGAAATGGGTTGTCAAGAAAGCCCATTTGATTCATCAACATGTTTTAGCCCTGTTTGGAATTTGTGTGACTCCAGTCCCATACTGTGAAGAAGAACTCGATGACCCACCGAAGTAGCCTAGTAAGCTATTCCATAGCAAGTTATTTTAAATGATTCAAGTCAACCTTCTCAGGAAATTTAGACAAAGACAGCAGAAGCACCATCCTCACACCCTAAGAATGGATAGGCTGAGAGTAATGTGAAAAAAAGCAGAAGGTTTTGTAAAGACCTCCTCTAGCTACAGTCATTGTACAAATGGCTCAAGGTTCAATTCCTTTGAATGCACATAAGAGAGTCATGAAAGAAAAGTAATAGAAGATATCCAACTCTTTAAATGAATGTCCCCAAAAGACTGCTTGGGATACTGGGTCAGAAATTGCTGTTTCACTTGTTTCCATTCCCAGTCTAGGCAGGGGCGAGAAGGTTCCTATGGTCTACTTGAGAATCCTAGGACAGAGATGGTCCACACATTTTTTTTCTTGCTGCCTGCTTGCAACCTTTCACATGCTTGCCACCTCACAGCAAAGTTTTAGCAGCAGGAAGTGGCATGCTGAAATTTCAGCAAGTCAGACAGATAGCAGCAAATGAGAGATTAGATGCTAAGTTATCCATGTGTTACACAGAACATAGAACATTACAGCGCAGTACAGGCCCTTCGGCCTGCGATGTTGCGCCGACCTGTCATACCAATCTGAAGCCCATCTAACCTACACTATTCCATGTACGTCCATATGCTTGTCCAATGACGACTCAAATGTACTTAAAGTTGGTGAATCTACTACCATTGCAGGCAAAGCATTCCATACCCTTACTACTCTCTGAGTGTTAGCAACTGTATACTTGGTATACTGTGTACAGCTACTAACATGCTCATTTTCACAATTAGCTTTATATTATACTTACTAAGATGCTTTTCTGAAGTCATAAATTTGACTAAATTCTTTAGTTTTCTTTTAAATTCTACTTGCAGCCCAAAATTCCCAACTGGCCTTATTTTTGTTGTGAATATGACTGCTTTGGCCAGTTTTAATCTGTTACTGCACAGAAAAAGGCCCTTCAGCCCACTGCTTCAACATCAATCAAAAACAATCACCTAACTATCCCATTTTTCAGCACTTGGCCTATTGCTTTGTATGTCTTGGCATTGCAACACCACATCTAAATATTTCTTAAATGTTTTGAGAGCTTCTGTCTTAATCAACTTTACTGGTTGCAAGTTCCAGAACCCCATCACCCTCTGGGTGTAAAAGATTTTCCTCACATTTCCTCTAAATCTTCTGCCCCCTTACCTTAAATCTACATCCACCAGATATTGATTCCTCCACCAAGGAATAAAGGCCTTTCTGTCTACCCTTTTTATGCCCCTCATAATTTCAAACCTCACTATAATGCACTCTCTCAATCTCCTCTACTCTAACAAAAATATCAATCACTTTTCATAACAAACACAGCAGGCAACACTTTGTAAATCTCCTCTGCACCCTCTTCAGTGCTATTACATCCCTCCTATACTGTGATTTCAGAACTGAATACAGTACCCCTAGCTGTGGCCTAAACAACATTTTATATAGTTCCAGCAAAACCTGCCTGCCTTTAAATTGCATTCTTCAATTAATAAAGGCATGTATATACCATGTGCCTTCTTAACCACTTTCTCCACCTGTCCTGATACCTTAAGTCCCTCTGATCCTTAGTGCTTTCCAGAATCCTATTGTGCATCATGCATTCTCTGCCCTTGTTTGTACAACATAAACGGACCGCCTGAAATTTAACTGAACTGAATTTCATTCGCCACTGATCAGCCCATCTGACCAGCCTGTCTATTTCCATTTGTGGTCAAAGGCTATCAGTCTTACTATTTAGCACCTGTCCAAACTTTGTATTGCCTGCGAACTTACTGATTAACCCTCCTACCTTCAAGCCCAAATCACTTAAATAAATTACAAACAGCCAGAGCCCCAATACTGATCCCGGTGGGACCCCACTGGACACAGGTCTCCAGTCAGAAAAACACTCTCAACCATTGTCCTTCGCTTCTTGCCACTTGGCCATTTGTGGATCCAATTTGCCAAATTCTTTTGGATCTCACGGTGTCTTTGATATCAGTCTCCCTTGCGTGACCTTCTAAAACGCTTTGCTGAAGTCCAAACTAACAACATCGAATGCATTGACCTCATCCACACACCAAGTCACTACTTCAAAAAATTCAATCAAGTTGGTCAGATATAGCCTTCCCTTAACAAAAATCATACTGACTACTCTTGATTAATCCCCACCTCTGTAAATAAAGATTACTTCTGATCCTCAGAATTGATACCAATGGTGTCTTCAGCACAGAGGTCAGACTGACTGGCCTGTAGTTTCCTGGTTTGTCCTTTGCTCCCTTCTTGAAAAGCGGAACCACATTGACTTTCCTCCAATTCTACAGCACCTCTCCTGTGGTCAGAGAGGAACTGTAAAACTTTAGCAAGTACCTCTGCTATTTCCTCCCTTGCCTTACTCAACAACCTAGGATATATTTCATGTGGCCCTGGAAATCATCTACTTTTAAACCACTAAAACACTCAATCTCCTTGTTTTCTATGCTAATTTCCTTCATTGTATCACAGAACTTCTCCCCGATTTCTACACCTATATTATCCCTCAAACAACTGAACACTTATCCAAAGTATTCAATCAGAACCCTACTTATATCCTCTTGAACAAGGCACAAATTGTGGTTCTAATGGGCCCTACAGTTTTCCTTATTATATTTTTACCTATAATGTAAAGGACCTGTAAAACAATTTAAGATTTTCTTTCCACGCTGAAGTAGGGTCACTGGACCGGAAACGTTAACTCTGCTTTCTCTCCACAGATGCTGCCAGACCTGCAGCGATTTTCCAGCAATTTTTGTTTTTGTTTCTGACATCCAACATCCACAGATCTTTGACTTTAATGTTTAGGATTTTCCTTTACTTTTCCTGTCACTACCCTGAATTAGCTCTCCTAAGTTCCCTTTAAATTCCCTCTTGCACATTCTAAACTCCTCTAGAGCTCAGAACATAGAACAATACAACACAAGAACAGGCCCTGTCAGTCCACTGTGTCTGTTCCGACCACGATGCTGTTCTAAACTAATTCTACCTGTCTGCACATGGCTTATATCCCTTTATTCTATATCTGGTCACGCCTGCCTAAATGCCTGTTAAACTTGATTATCATATCTGCCTCTACCACCACTCCAAGTAGTACGTTCCAGATACCTACCACTTTCTGTTTAAAAACAAAATTTCCCTTGCAATCTCCTTTTAACTTTTTCCCTCTCACTTTAAACCTATGCCCCCTAGTATTCGGAGGGTCAATGCAGATTCTTCCATTCTGTTGAGATTCTATAAACAGTCATTTTGCACACTTGCCTTTATCAATCTGACCACTGAGTACAGGAACTGGGACATTGTGTTACAGCTGACCAAGACATTGGTAAGGCTATATTTGGAGTACTGTATACAATTGTAGTCACTCTGCCATAGGAAGGATGTTATTAAACTGAAAAGGGTGCAAAAATGATTTACAAGGATGTTATTGAGGCTGGAAGGTTGATAGGGAGAGGCTAGATAGGCTGAGACTTTTTTTTCTGAAGCGGAGGTGGTTCAGGAATGACCTTTTAGGGGTTTCTAAAATGAAGGGCATAGATAAGGTGAATAACCAAGTTCTTTTCCCTAACGCAGGGGAATCCAAAACTACAGGGCATAGGTTTAAGGTGAGAGGGGAACGATTTAAAAGGAACCTGAGGGATAACTTTTTCTATGCAGAATGGTGCTCTAAGGAACGAGCTGTCAGAGGAAGTGATAGAGGCAGATACATTACAACATTCAGCAGACATTCTGACAGGTACAGGGATAGGAAAGATTTAGAGGGATATGGCCTAAATGCTGACAAATCGGACTAGTTCAGTTTAGTAAACTTGGTTGGCATGGACCAGTTGCACCAAAGGCCCATTTTTGAGCTGTATGACTTTATATCTGTATCACTGTATAATGGGTATTTGTAGAATCTAGAGGACAATACAGAATAGGTGACAGGTTTTAAGACTACGTCTATGCTGGCTCTTCAGACAGATTAATCCCATTCACTTGAGCATTTCCCTTAACCTGGCATTATTTTCTTCTTCAAGTATGAATTCAATTTTCTTCCAGAAAATATTACTAGATCAGTACTTGATATCTTATAGTATCTTATTTGAAAACATTTTCCAAAATCTGTCAAGAAGTTGTGTAAAATAGCTCTCAGATCATCTCTGGCTCTTTTGTCAATCACATTAAATCTGTGCCTCAAGTTATCAACTCTTGAATCACTGAAAATGGTTTTGTGTTTACTCAATGTAAAACCTTCATGATTTTAAACACCCATATCAAATCTCAAAGAACAATACAGCACGGAACAGGCTCTTCGGCCCACCAAGCGTGCAGTGATTCCCAATTCTTATTTAGATCTGCTACTTATTGCCCAGAAATCAGTTTAGCTCAGTTGGCTGGATTGTTGGTTTAGAGAAAATGAAGGCTGCAGATGCTGGAAGCACAGCAGGTCAGGCAGCATCCAAGGAGCAGGAGAATCGATGTTTTGGGCATAATCCCTTCATCAGGAATGCAAAGCAGAGCAGTGAGATACCAACAGAATGGGTTCAATTCCCATCATCGGTTTGAGGTTACCACAAAGGACTCTTCTTCTCAACCTCTCTTCCCTCGCCTGACCCTCAGGTTAAATCACCACCAGTAACCTCTCTGTAATGACAGCGCAGCCCTATGGTCTGGTAAGACCTTGGCGACACAATACAATAATACTTACTGCCAATAAGCAGTTTCTATCCTGCTCTTCGCTCTTTGTTCATCTGCCTATCAAGATACGCCCTAAACGTATTTAACATACCTGCTTCCACCACCTCTGTTGGCAGTGTGTTCCAGACACCTTCCACCCAGAATATGAAACATTTTCTCACACTTCCCTGCTAATCTTTCCCCCTCTCACCTTGAACCCCCTGCAGCTGACCTTTATACCCTGGGAATAGCCTCTGACTATCCAACCTATCCATGCCTCTCATAATTTGGAAGACTTCTTTCAGGTGCACCCCCCTCCCCTTTAACAAAACTCAACTGAGTTGGTGAGAGATGACCTTCCCTACACAAATCCAGGTTGCCTATTACAAACAAGTACATTAACTCACAAATGTGAATAAGTCCTGTGTCTCATTATCTCCTCCAACTGCTTGCCCACCACTGATGTTAAGCTCACTACCTGAATTATGTTTGTCTCCCTTCTTAAAAAAAAGAACAGCATTGACTGTTCTTCAGTCCTCTGGAACCTCACGAGGCCAAAGAGGATGCAAAGGTATCTGTTAAGATCCCAGCTATTTCCTCCATTGTTTCCCACAGTCTCCAGGGATGGATCCCATTTGGAGTCTTTTCTATCTTTATGCATTTCAAGACATCCAATAACACCTCCTTTATTATGTTGACCTGCCTGAGAATATTCACACTCCCTTCCCTAACCTCAACATCAAATCCCACTCTTTGGTGAATACCGACGTAAAGTAGTCATTAAGGATACCACCATTTCCTCTTGCTCCACACATAACCTCCCTTACCCTATCCTTGAGTGGGTCCATTCTTTCTTTCTTTCACTATTCTCTTGCTCCTAACATATAATTAAAATGCTTTGGTTCGCCTTAACCCTGCCAGCCAAGGATATTTCAAGGCTTCTTTTAGCCCTTTTAAGTCCCTGTTTGAGCTCCTTCCTACTTTCTGTGTATCCAAGAATTTTGTCTGCTTTTAGTTGCCTAGACCTTAGGTATTTTGATTAAACTAATAATTTCCCCTGTCATCTGAATCCTGCCATTCCTGTCCTTAATTTTCAGAGGAACATGACTGTCCTGCACTCAAATCAACTGGTGTGGATTTACCCTCAAGCAGCCATTTCCAAACCACATGCTCCAATTTTTCCCTAATTTTGTTATAGCTGGCCTTCCCACATTTTCACACCTTCATCCAATGTTCACTCTTGTCCTTATCCATAATTATCTGAAAATTTACAGAATTATGGTCACTGTTATCAAAGTGCTCCCCCCATGAAACTTTGATCACCTAATGGAGCTCAAATTTCATCTGAATCTTTGCTCTAAGAATAGCAATCCCAGCTTTATATTAGATTAGATTACTTACAGTGTGGAAACAGGCCCTTCGGCCCAACAAGTCCACACCAACCCGCCGAAGCGCAACCCCTTTGCCTAACACTATGGGCAATTTAGCATGGCCAATTCACCGAACCTGCACATTTTTGGACTGTAGGAAGAAACCAGAGCAGACACGGGAAGAATGTGCAAACCCCACACAGACAGTCGCCTGAGGTGGGAATTGAACCCAGGTCTCTGGCACTGTGAGGCAGCAGTGCTAACCACTGTGCCACTTCTCCAATCTATCCACTTAATGTTAATGCTTCTACTCTAGTCTCAACCACTACAGTAACTCTTTTCTACATCCTCACCAGATGGTAAAAGCTACAAAGAGAGAGAGCAGGAAGAAAGCATGTCAGACTTCAAAACCAACAAAAATATTTACAATTCTATTAGGAAAAAAGATGATCAGGAAGAATGCAGATTTCTACAAAAATAATAGTGGTGACACTGTCAAAGAAAGTAATAAAATGCCCAGATATTTTTAATAATTACTTGGTATTAGTAAATACAATTGAGGAGCAGATCAGCATGCCAGAAATCCTAGAGAAACGAACATTACATCAGAGACAGGACTTACATCGCAGAAAACAACGGAATCCAAGGCCACACTTTTAGTACGAGCTTTATTTCAGTTCACCATACGGCTTAATACTGTCAATCCAATGCTTACTGGCTCTTCACATTTATACAACCAAATCACACCCAATTAACCCTTAATTAAATTTTAAAAAACTAAGAACTGCAGATGCTGGCACTCAGAAATAATTTTGGTCTAATAACCATTCTGAAGAAGGGCCACTGGACCTGAAATGTTAACTCTACTTTCTCTCCAGATGTTCCCAGAACCATTAAGTTTTTCGAGCAACTTCTGCTTTTGTAACCCTTAATTAGTATATTCTTCACCAGTTTCTTCGTCCTTCTAGATTTCAGGCATCCCTTTATCTTATTTGATGATAACAGAAAGACTCAACAAAACTAACAGAAAGAAAGTAATAGTAATGTAGAAAGGAATGGCACTGAAAAGGGACTAAACCTGAAAACTGGATGGTTCTCATCCCAGTATTTTAAAGAAAGTATGAAATAGCATTAACAACGTCCTCTCGCTAAATTTGGAAACTTTGTTTAATTTGAAACCATTCCTTTAGAATGGAAATATATATCCATCACCCCGCTATATTAAAAAAAAAGAGGAAAAGCAGAAAATTACACAACTGTTAGCCCAATATCTGGCATTAAGAAAATATTGGAAAAATAAGGAAAGGGCATGTAAGCACCTGTGAAACTTTAAGCTGATCAAAGAGAGAGAATAGTTTGTAACAGGTTGGTCACACCTGATAAACCTGATTGAACATTTTTGGAGCAGTGACTGAAGTGAAGTATGGGTATGCTTCCAGATAATATTTTCAAAGATTTCCAAATGGTATTTCATAAGAAATGGCTGTGGAGTCTAAGACTAAACAGCATAGGCTAAAACTAAGTGATTCTTCTCTCAGAAGATAAATTAATAACCACTATTCTACATTGGAGTTAGAAGTAGTTTGGAATTCTTGTACTTGAACAGCAATTAGCACTAGGTTTAAAACTAACAACTGATCTCCAATAAATACATTTTTGTTAACCAATATTTTAAGGAATTCAGAGCAATGCAATTATATACAGTAAGACCACAGGGCTCGTTCAAGGTGAATATTCCTGCTTCTGATTTTCAAAATTTCACCTGTCGTTATTATGCACATTTCATTACCCTGTCTATATTTTCTCCTTAAGTCAATTATTATCTTCCTCACTGTTGACTATATTTTTAAGTTTTGTGCCATTTGGAGGCTTCTAAATTAGGCCAGGCACTCATAATTCCATGTCACTAATGTATGTCAGAAGCTGCAGTAGTTCTTATACTGAAACTTGGAGAATTCCATTGTAAACTTGCCTCCAGTTTGAAAAACAATCATTTACACAACTTTGCTTTCTATACCTTAGACTTTTTTTTAAAAAAAAGTAAATGCTACCACGGCCCATTTTGTAGGATTCCATTTTTGATTATAAGCTCTGCTGCACTGTACGGTCTCAAAATTCTTTTAACATCCAGATGCATCGACTGTATAGCCTCATTCATACTCTCCATTACTCCTTCCAAGAACTCAACTAAATTAATCAAGCCTGATTTTCCCTGACTATACTGAAGAGGTAGAACCAGGGAGTTATCCCCAACATGATCACTAATATTTATGCCTCAATTAACATCACAAAACCAAATTATCTATTCATCATATTATTGATTATAGGAGCTTGTTTTGTAGAAATTGGCAATCGCATTGCCTACATAACAACAGAAACTATATTTTTAAATTAATTAAATGCTTCTTAAATGACATGGGTCATCCAGTGGTCTTGAAATATAAGATTTCTTTTGATTTCTTCTTGCTTGGTTCACCATAAATATCCTACACCCTGCTAACATCAAAATTCAGAAAGATCTTTTAACAAGGATCTTTGTACGTGTACCTACAAATTTCAACCAAATGTGACAGGCTAAATAGACTACACACAATAATCCTGGCCACAAATGTCTTTAATACAAGGGCAGTGTCACAATAGAAAGAAGAGGCTAGATCATATCTTCTAAGGAAAATGATGTGTTGAATATCTGAAGCGCTGGTACTAAAGATGCGACAAGATAAGTACTTCATTTGTCTGCATGGTGCATAAATTAGGTCAGAGAGCCAAGAATGGAGTCTGGGAACAAGCCAAAATCCCACAGCGAGGATAGAGTCCCTGTCAGTAAAGTGTCAGCCTTTCATTCAGATCCAAAGTTCACTATAAAACTAACCAGATTGTCTCACAGCATCCTCACAGCAGCCTATTTACTGGAAGCAATTACATAGAACTGTCCCAGCAGCATGAGTGCAGCAATTAACAGCAAGCCTCCGCCAACCTTTTACATGCTCAGCTGATTTAAGGGGGAGAAAATGCTTGGCCATTACAGTAAAATGCTGCAAGACATGAGTAGACTCTCAGGCACACTGTGGACTCATACAGCAAGGAGGAAGAACATCTGCCGCAAGAAAGGATGCTAATTTCTAACTTCAAAACACAGTAACACATTGCCAACAGCTGGGAATGGTGCAGATTCTTTTCCCTGACAGAGGCAGAAATGAAAATAGGAATGGGAATAAGTTATTTGGTTAGTTCATGGTTAATCTGTACCATAACTCAATATATCTGCTCCGGTTTCATAACACTAACAGTCTTGTCTAACAAAAATCAGTTTTGAAATTTTCAGCACACAAAACTTTCATAATCTTTTCAACTAACCTGTAAAGAAATTCTTTGTGGCAACACTCTTGAAAGGTCTGAGTTTAAGTTCAGATTTTTTTTTCCACATTGTAGTATTTTAACTATCAGAGAGGCTGTAAAGTCTCAAGTTATTTTCTTTAGAACAAAGAAGACTGAGATGGTGCTGGAGTGAGTGGTATGTGATAATGAGGGGCATGGATACAGTGAATAGAAAGCAGCTGTTTCCCTTGGTTGAAGGGTCAACCATGAGGAGGCATAATTTTAAAGTGAAGGGTAGGAGGATAAAAGGAGATTTTGAGGTGGTGTGGTGGTGGAAATCTGGAATGCACTTCCTAGGAGTGCAGCATAAACAGGAAACCTCTCAAACTTGAACAATTATGCAGATGAGCATTTGAAACATTCACAGCATTCAGAGCTGTAGGTCAAGTGCTGGAAAATGACATTATTGTAAAGATGTCTGCTCAAACTTGATGGAACTATGGGGCTTTTCTGTGTTGTATGACTCGTGATCTGTTCTGAACTCTCCCACTTGAAGGAGGGGATTGTTCCTATATGTTCTACCAGATCATCAAAGTTGGGGGTCACACGCTTAAGACAGAAATGAGGTGGAATTTCTCCTTGAAGGGTATTCAATCTGTGGAATTCTTTACCACAGAAGGCTGTCAAGGCTGGGTTGGAAAGTATATTCAAGGCTAAGATATCCCCTTACAACATAGAACGTTACAGTGCAGTATAGGCTCTTCGGCCATCAATATTGTGGCAAACTGTGGAACCAATCTTAAGCCCATCTATCCTACACAATTCCATCATCATCCAAATGTCTATCCAATGGCCATTTAAATACCCTTAAAGTTGGCGAGTCTATTCCTGTTGCAGGCAGTGCTTTCCACGCCCCTACTACTCTGAATAAAGAAACTACCTCTGACATCTGTCCTATATCTATCAGCCCTCAATTTAAAGCTACGTCCCCAGGTGCTAGCTATCACATCCGAGGAAAAGGGCACTCCCTGTCCACCCTATCTAACCCTCTTATCTTATATGTTTCTATTCAGTCACCTCTCAATCTTCTTCTCTCAAACAAAAACAGCCTCAAGTCCCTCAACCTTTCCTCGTAAGACCTTCCTTCTATACAAGGCAACATCCTGGTAAATCTCCTCTAAAGTATTTCCAAAGCTTCCACATCCTTCCTATAATGCAGTGACCAGGACTGTACACAATATTCCAAGTGCAGCCGCACCAGAGTTTTGTACAGCTGCAACATGACCTCATGGCTCCAAAACTTAATCCCTCTACCAATAAAACCCAACACACCGTATGCCTTCTTAACAGTTCCATTAACCTGGTGGCAACTTTCAGGGATTTATGTACATGGACACAGAGATCTCTCTGCTCATCCACACTACCAAGAACCTTACCATTAGCCCAGTATTCTGTATTCCTGATACATTGAAACACCTCACACTTTTTCGCATCAAACTCGATTTGTCACCTCTCAGCCCAGCTCTGCAGCTTATCTATGTTCTTCTGTAGTCTGCAACATCCTTCTGCACTGTCCATAACTCCACCGACGTTACTGTCATCCACAAATTTACTAATCCATCCTTCTATGCCCTCATCCAAGTCATTTACAAAAATGACAAACAGCAGTGGCCCCAAAACCGATCACTGCAGTACACCACTAGTAACTGACTCCAGGATGAACGTTTCCCATCAAACATCTACTTTTGTCTTCTTTCAGCTAGCTAATTTCTGATCCAAACCGCTAAATCACCCTCACTCTCATGCCTCCATATTTTCTGCAATAACCTACTGTGGGGAACTTTATCGAACGCCTTACTGAAATCCACTTACACCGCATCAACCGTTTTACCTTCATCCACCTGTTTGGTCACCTTCTTAAAGAACTCAATTAGGTTTGTGAGGCACAACCTACCCTTTACAAAAATGTGCTAACTATCACTAATCAAATTATTCCTTTCTAGACGATTATAAATCCTATCTTTTATAATCTTTTCCAACACTTTATCCACAACCAAAATAAGGCTCACTGGTCTATAATTACCAGGGTTGACTCTAATCCCCTTCTTGAATAAGGGAACAACATTTGCTATCCTCCAGTCTTCTGGTACTATTCCTGTAGACAATGATGACATAAAGATCAAAGCCAAAGCCTCTGCAATCTTCTCCCTCGATTCCCAGAGAATCCGAGGATAAATCATATCTAGCCCAGGGAACTTATCCATTTTCACACTGTCCAGAATTGCTAACACATCCCCTGTATGAACTGCAATCTCGTCTAGTCGAATAGCCTTATCTCAGTATTCTCCTTGATAGCATTGTCAATATCCTGTGTGAATATTGATGAAAAATATTCATTTAGCACCTCTCCTATCTCCTCAGATTCCACGCACAACTTCCCACTACTGTCCTTGACTGGCCCTAATCTTACTCTAGTCTTTCTTTCATTCCTGACATAGCTATAAAAAGCTTTAGGGTTTTCCTTGATCCTACCTGCCAAAGATTCATGTTCCCTCCTCGGTCTTCTTAGCTCTTTCTTTAGGTCTTTCCTGGCTAACTTGTAACTCTCAAGTGACCTAACTGAACCTTCACGTTTCATCCTTACATAAGCCTCCTTCCTTTCGACAAGAGATTCAACTTCGTAAACTACGACTCCCTCATTTGACCATTTCCTCTCTGCCTGACAAGTACATACTTACCAAGGACTTGCAGTTCAATTGTGCCCATCCCCTGCAGCTTCCTTCCCCATCCTATGCTTCCTAAATCTTGCCTAATCACATCATAATTGCCTTTCCCTTAGCCATAACTCTTGCCCTGCGGTATATACCTATCGCTAAAGTAAACGTAATCGAATTGTGATCACTATCACCAAAGTGCTCACCTACCTCCAAGTCTAACACCTGGCCTGGTTCATTGTCCAGTACCAAATCCAAACCCTTCCCATTCAGCACCCACACTTCCAAAAAAAAACATTGTTAGCATATATGCAATTCTTCCTAGCTACAGTTAATTCTGTAGAAGGGTTACTGGACCCAAAATGTTAACTCTGCTTTCTCTTCACAGATGTTGCCAGAACTGCTGAGCTTCACCAGCTGTTCTTGTTTCAGGTTTCCAACACTTGTAGTTCTTCATTTTTGTTCAGCACTAATGTGGCTCCTTTTTTTAAAAAAACTACATGCACAGTTGTCTTGTTTTCATCAATTTCAATCCCAGACATGACAATACAAGGATTTACGTCCTTGCAAAGAAAGCAAGGTTTATTGGAATGAATGGAATTAAATCCACCCAGTCTAAATATACAAAAGAATATTGAAGAGGATATGTAATATTTTGATTTTTGACTTTAGTCTCTACTTAAACGAATGCACATTGATACTCAATCGACGCTAAATAGGCAATAACATTCCTTAATGTGTTTAAGTTTCATTACATAAATGAAAGACATTACGCAAAGAACATAAATATGTTATTCAACAACCATCAAATGTCAAAGTATTCCAAATCAAGAAACATACACTTTTTACTAAGCAGAAAACAACAAAAGAACCACACTGAAGCAGAGAAAGTAGCAGAATGGAGTTGAGAAACATATCAGATTTAATCGAATGGAGAAGCAGATTTGATGGATCAAATGGCACAGTTCTACTCCTATATCTCGAGTGAGAAGGTGGTTGATGAGACGCTGAAGAATTGTGACTACTGCAGTGAAAGATCAGTGAGATATCATCTGACACACAGTTTATTGTCCCAAAACAGATGCCAGCCAAGCGAGTCCCAGCCCGTACAAACAGCAACAAATGTATTCTTACTTTTTGACGTGTTTGACTTTCATACTGGCAGTGCTTCCACATGGGCGGAGAGGGAGTTCTCCAGGGAGATCAGGAAGGTCAGCACTTCTTGCCTACAACCAAAAGAAGAAACTGATCAGTGTTCTGAGCTTCGCACAAGGTTCAGATTTATTTTCACATAGACTTACTGAAGTAAAGTAGCAAACCATTCAATCCGACTGATTCAAGCTGGTGTTCATGCTCATGAGCCCACTTTTACCTTAACCCTGAAACCACAGAATCATTACACTGCAAAACAAGCCCATCTCTCAGAGCATTTTTATTTGTTGCCAATCTCCTGCATTCGCCTAATTGTCTGCATACAATTTAACTAAGATCTTGAAGGTCTCAAATTAAACCTGCTTCTGTCATATGTCCAGCCAGTGCACTTCGTGACTTAATTGCTTGTTTGCGAAGTGAGAGAAATCATTTTCACATTTGCTTCTTATGTAAAACACTTGCCTGGTTCTCAAGCTTTTCATGAGCAAAAACAGTTTCTATCTTATTACACCATCCAGGTTAATCATGATTGTGAAAACTTGTATCAAGTCTCCTCTTGGTCTTCTCTCCAAGAAAGCTTCTCCAATTATATGGGATAGAATTTGTACACAGAAAATTCAGAACAGCAAGGAAGAATTTGTTAAGGAAAACTCATGTTTAACTAACATATAGAAAGTGGCCCTTAGGCCAACCAATATATGTTGACCAACAGTCACCAAACTACCATACTTTGTCTATCGACTATATCCTGGCTTTTTAATTCCTCATCCAGATGTTCGTTCAATGTTGAGCTATTCAACCCATTGAGTCTGCTCTATGATAGCTGATATATTTTTCAACCCCATTCTCTTGTCTTCTCATAGTAACTTTTGATCCCGTGAGCAAAACCTGTCTCTCAATGACTTGCCTCCAACAGCTTTCTGTGGCAATGAGTTCCACAGGTTCATTACACTCTGGCTGAAGAAATTTCTAATCTCATTTCTGAAGGGTTGTCCCACAGTTTCCTCAGTTCCTGGTTCCACATGGGAGGCAGGTCCAAAAGTTAGGAACCCATTAGATCCAAGGCAAGTTGACAAACTGGATCCAAAGTTAGCTTGCAAATAGGAGGTTTAGGGAGATAGTGAAGGGTTGATTTTGAATATGATTGGAAGCTTGTGACCAGCAGTGTAGCACAAGAATTGGCACTGGGACCCTTGCTGTTAAATTATATTAATGAATTAGATGCAAATGTAGAAAATACAAACAGATGACATGAAAATTGATGGTAATGTTGATAGTGAGGAAGGTCTCAGGCTACAGTCTGATATTACCAGTTGGCAAATTGGGCACAGCAATGGCAGATGGAATTTAATCCTGGTAAGCGTGAGATGGAAGACCTAATGAGAACATAGTCAATTTTTCTATATCTTGATGGTTGTGTTCTTGTGCAACCCTGCGTTATAGAAAAATTGCACTTTAGAAACAACGCTTAAAGTGTTGCCACTGTAATCGCAAAACAGCCAACACATGTTTTAAAAGTTCACGCTTTAGAAACAGCATCCCCAATTCGTCAATTGCGTTACAGCGAATTTGTATTGATGAAACGTGCATTATAACACAAAGGCCTGTAATATTATGAATGACAGATCCCTAGGGAGTACTGAGGAACAAAGGGACCTTGGTGCTATAGAACCCTGAAGGTGGCGCACAGTCACACAGGATGGTGAACAAATCTTTTGGGATGCTTGCCTTCATTAGCTATGGCACAGACTATAGGAACAAGGAATTCAAGATGCAACGTTACACAGCATTGGCTAAATCACGGATATAATGCTGTATGCAGTTCTGGTTGCAGACTATTGAAATGGTGTAATAAAAACTGCAAGAACTGCGGATGCTGTAAATCAGAAACGATCAGAGAAACTGCTGGAAAAGCTCAGCAAGTCTGGTAGCAACTGGGAAGCGAAATCAGAGTGAACATTTCGGGTCCAGTGACCCTTCTTCAGAACTTGTGATAGCTAGGAAAACGTCTGTTTTTATGCAGAAGACAGGGTGGGAGGAGGGGAAAAGTAGTAAAACAATAGGTGGGGATAGAGCCCAAAGAGTGAGAAGAACAGTTGGACCGAAAAAGGAGTGAATAAGAATAAGAATAAGAATCTGGGTAAGAGAGTGAATTGTTGTTAATAGAGTGGCTAACAGTGAGTTGTGTGTAATAGCAGACCATGTGATAACAAGGCCTGTGTGTGGGGATGGTCAAAGAAGAGTCCATATTGAATTCAAGTTTGAGTCCATTGGCTGTAGGGTCCCCAAGCAGAAAATGAGGAGTTCTTCTTCCAGCTTTGCCTGAGCTTTACTGGAGCACTGCAGCAAGCCTGAGACAGAGATGTTGGCCAGGGAACAGGGTTGGCATGCTGAAGTGGCAGGCAATTGAAAGCTAGGGTCATTTTGGTGGGCAGAACGTAGATGTTCTGTGAAACAGTCACCCAGTCTAAGCCTAGTTTTCCCCAATGTAGAAGAGACCACACTGTGAGCAGTGGATGCAGTAGACTACATTGTGTGAAATACAGGAAAAGCATTTCTTCACCTGGAAGATACGTTCTGCCCTTGGATACAGAGGAGGGAGGAGGTAAACCCCGTCTGCTGTCACATATTCACCATCCTTCCTAACCTTACATTCTTCGATGCTGAACATTCTGTACTCAGCAAAGGTGTCAGTTTATCCTTCTGCATCTCCACCTCAATGAATTTCAGGCAAGGCAACATCAAATTCTTCTGGTCATCTTCATCTGTGTGCCCATTTCTTCAGACAAGCATCCTCTCCCCATCCTACAGATCCTTTAGCCCACCTCCAACAAACCTAGACCCCTCTGATACACTACACCTGCACTCAATTTGCTCATTGAGAACTGTCAACATGACATTTGTCGCCTCAATTTCTCTGCTGCACTCACCCGTTCCAACCTATCTCCCCCACAAACTGACTGCACTCTATGCATTAAGATCCAACCCTGACTCTGTTATTAAGCCTGCCAATAAGGGTGGTGCTGGTATAGTTTGGTGTACTGACCTCTATATATTGCAGAGGCTGAGTGACAGCTATCAGATATCTCCTCCTATCTTCACCTGGACCCATAATTCCTTGGTACATCAGGTCATTCTATCAATTATTGTCACTAACCTTTTCTCGCCTGGGGATCTCCGTGCAATTGTCTCCAAGCTGATAGTATCCGAACCCCACACAGCTTGCTTCTACCACAACAGGATGCCCAGGTAAACCCATTGTTGCTGCCTACTTATCTTACCTTTTCCTATCTAGGCACGGTATTTTCTCCCCGGTCCAGTTCCTGTCCACTTATATCTGTGATTTCTCTGATACTTTATGCCAGTTTGCAGGCTCCACCGATTCCTCTTTTACCACAGACATGCAATCCCTCTAGAAGTACATTCTCCACCAGGACGGTATCAGAGCTCTTCATTTAATCCTGGTAAAAAGGCCTTAACAACTTCTCTTTTAACTCATCTGATTTTCTTCAGGCCATTGGTACCTGCATGGGCCCTAATTATGCAGGTCTTTGTGGGGTACATGGAAAATTCCTTGTTCCAGTCCTATTTCAGCCCCCACTCAACTCTTTCTCTGATAAATCATCAGTGCTGCCTTCCTCTCTCGTCTAGAATTGGAAAGGTTTATCGATTTTGCTTCCAATTTCCACCCCACCCTCGCTTTCACCTGGTCCACCTTTGACTACTAACTTCCCTTCCTTGACAACTGTTTCTATTTCTATAAACCCACTATAAACTAATATCCATTATATACCCACCAACTCCCACAGTTATACTACATATAATCGCACCCTGCTTCCTGTAAAGACTCAATCCCCATCGCATATGTTCCGATGATGCCAACATCGACCAGGGAGCCTCGAAATGTCCACTTTCTTCATCAACCAAGGATTCCCCAGCACTGTTGTGGCAGGGCCTTCAGCCAGATCTGACCCATCTTCCGAACTTCAGCCCTCATCCCCTCCTTTCCTTCCAGCAACAGTAATAGGGCTCCCCTTGTCGTAATCTACCATCCACACCCAGGCGTTCCTCCAAAGAGATGCCACCATCAAATACATATCCTCTTTACCTTCCTTGTCTGCTTTCCACAGGAACCATTTTCTCCAGGACATCCTTGTCGACTGCAATTGAAGGTGTAACACCTATCCATTTACCACCTCCCACACTGCCGGTAAAGCTACGCTTTACTGCACTTCACACAATCTAATCTACTGCATTAGCTGGTCACAGTGTGGTCTCCTCTACATTGGGGAAACAAAGTGTAGAACACCACCCCCTGTTCTTTGGCCAATATCTCTATCTCAGGCTTGCTGCAGTGCTCCGGTGAAGCTCAGTGTAAGCTGGAAGAACAATACCTAATTTTTTCACTTGGGCACTGCAACCTGTGGACTCTCAATCTTAAGTTCAATAACTTCAGGGCTTGTACTCTTCTATGTCCTAGCCCCGTCCACACACACCAGCTCTTGTTATCACATAGCCTGCTATGACATATAACCCATTGGTAGCCACTAACAAGTTCCATTAACATCTATTCACCCTCCTAGCCAGATTGTTATCCACTCCTTTGCCCTTCTAATGTTCTTCTCTCTCTTTGGACTCCATCTCCACCTATCATTTACTCCTGAACCCCTCCCCCAACCTTACCTTCTTCATAAAAACCATCAGTTCAGAGGAAGGATCAGCAGACCAAATAGTTAACTGTGAAGAGAAATCAGAGATGTTGCCAAATCTGATTGAGATACACAAAATTGAGATGCACAGAGTAGATCACGAGATTTTTTTCCCATGGTAGATGTGTCTAAGACCAGAGGGCATACGTTTAAGGTGTGCGGTAAGTGGCTTGAGATGAGGAAAACTTATTTCATCCAAGTTTGATAGAAATATAGAATTATGACACCAGACTCTACCTCAGTTCGGTCATGCAACATTAGCTCCTAGGATTCCAGTTGGAAAACAGCAGCGAAACAATCCTAAACAGACATTATCACATTCATCAAGAAAATTGAGGCTGAATGGATTAATCCACTAACTGCACGTCAATGATGCTGCCTAGTCAGTTTCCTGCATTGACTAGGCAGCATCAAGCCTTGAAGCTATGCTTGACCACTGGCTGATCAGGGGCCAACAGCTCTTCATAGCTCAGCAGCACTATTAGGAGACAGTGGTTGCTATCAGTAATGCACCCATACAGGACCCATGATCAGCATGATCACACCTTGCCTTCTGAATTGCTTGCTGCACGTACATGCTTGCTTTGTGATTTATGAAAAGTCCCTTTGGAAATCAACACTTTTCAACCTCTTGTCATTTAAAAATACTGCAATTTATTCTCCCTGCTATAGGAAAGATGTTATTAAATTTGAAAGGGTTCAGAAAAGATTCACAAGGATGTTGCAGAGTTTGGAGGGCTTGAATTATAGTGAGAGAAAGTGCAGGTGCAGGAATTCAAAGTAGACAGGCAGCACGCTGGAAAAACACAACAAACTAGGAAGCATCAAGGCGTGGAGAAGTCGACATTTTGGGTGTAACAGTTCTTCAGGGCTGGTAGTGAGTGTAGGAGGAGAAGCAGATAAATAGGGTGGCAGGGGCAGAGCAGTGAAGTGGGGATAGGCGAAGATAGGTAGAGGGTATGACCTGGTTGGTCAATGGAAGGAATGAATCCAGTTGGTGACAGGGAGGAGTGGAAGGGAGGGGTTGGGGTTGGGGTCGTTGTCAAGGAATGGGAAGGGAGGTCATTTGAAACTGAAGAACTCAACGTTGAGTCGTCTGGGTTGTAAGCTGCCCAGGCAGAAGATCCCACTCTTTCTAACATGACCATCTTTGGCCTCCTCCATTGCCACAACTAACCAAATGGCAAATTGGAGTAACAACACCCCATCTTTTGCTTGGACAGCCTACAGCCTGGAGGACTCAACATTGAGTTCTCCAATTTCAAATAACTTCCCTTCCCATCCCACAAAAATGACCTAGCCCCTCTCTCTCCCTTCCACTCCTCCTTATTCCCACTTCACCATCTTGCCCCACCACCCCCTTTATCTGCAGCTCCCCTAACAAACACCCCCAATCCTGAAGAAAGGTTACACCCAAAATTAGAGGGCATAGAGTTAAGATGAGGGGAGGAAAGATGTTAGAAGGACCTTTTCATGCAGACTTCTCCGCCTCCCGATGCTGTCTGGCTCGCTGTGTTCTTCCAGCCTCCTCCCTACAGGGAGAGGCTGAATAGGCTAAGGCTACTTTCCCTGGAGAGATGGAGGCTGCAGGGTGACCTTACAGGAGTTTATAAAGTCATGAGGGCATGGATAGGGTGAATAACCAAGGTCTTTTTCCCAGGGTAGGGGAGTCCAAAATTAGAGGGCATAGATTTAAGGGTGGAAAGATTTTAGAAGGACCTTTTCATGCAGAGGCTGTTGCGTGTATGAATGTGTTGTCACAGGAAATAGCGGAGGTTTGTACACATTTGATAGTTAAAAGACATCTGGACAGGTACATGAATAGGAAGGCTTCAGAATGGCATGGGCCAAATTCTGTCAAAAATCTGTCTATTAATTTAGAATGTCTGTTCAGCATGGATGAGTTGAACCAAATGGCCCATTTTCATGCTGAATAACTCTAAATACTCAGCACATTCAGTCCTCCTGACAAAGTGGATAGCCACACACTTTTCCATATATTACATCTGCCATGTTCTTGCAAACACAGCCTATCTAAATTATTTTGAAGGCTCTTTGCACACTCCTCACCCTGCCACCAAGTTTTATGTCATTTTCATCAGCAGCCTCCATTTTGCAGCCGAAGCAGTGACAACGAGGACCATTGTGCTGCTAGGAAGGTAAATTTCCCATTTAGATACTTACCCTGTGGAATCAGCAGCCTCCATTTTGCAGCGGGACCGGTCAGAGCGAGGACCAGAGGACTGCTAGGAAGGTGAGTTTTTTCCTCTGAAAGACTTATTTCGTGAATAGGCGGAACAAAGGCTCATCAGTAGTGAATGCTAACAAGGGGATTGCGAGACACCTGAAGTGACACACTCAGACATTGACTAAAGCAGAGAGACTACTGGTGACAATGCTGACTTCACCTGTGGGAAATGCACCCAACTCCAGCTCTTTACAGATGGCATTAGGGAACTGGAACTGGAACTGGAGCTGGATGAATTTCAGATCATTCAGGAGGCTGAGGGGTGATAGAGAGGAGTTAATGGGAAGTAGTCACAGTTAAGTTAAAGGACAAAGGTAACTGGGTGACTGTTAGGAGAGAGAAAGGGAACAGGCAGACAGTGCAGGAAGCCTGGTGGCCGTTCCCTTCAATCGTTTTGGATACTGTTGGGATGTAGGGGGATTAACAGGGGACAGTCACAGTGACCAGGTTTCTGGCACTAAGCCTGGCTCTGTGGTTCAGAAAAGAAGTGGGGAGAACAGAGGAGCAATAGTGATAGGAGACTCAATTATGAGATAAAGAAACAGGAAATTCTGTGGTCGCAAGTGAGATTCCTGGATGGTACGCTGCCTCTTGGGTGCCAGGGTCAGGGTCGAGTCTACATGATTCTTAAAGGGGAGGGACGAGCAGAGTAGTAATCCCAGGATTACCGGTGCCACAGGTGGAGATAACAAGGACCAGAGGGCTGCCAGGAAGGTAAACAAACTGTTTAAAAAACTGATGCATTCAGGCAGTGGCTGAACCCAAGACACTGCCCGTGTAGTGTCTCCCACAGCCCTGCTCCTCTAACAAAAAAAAGGACTGTGGTGTTTTGATAAGGTAAGGATTTTCTGTTTTTTTCTTATTTATCATGTGATTGGTTAAAAAAAAACTCTCCTTCTTCATAACTTTAGTCTCAACTTAGGTGAAGCTTAAGATTAAAAATGGCAGGAGATCTCAGCCCCATGTTCTGCTCCTCTTGCTCAATGTGGGAGTTCAGGGATTCGGCTGATGTCCCTAATTCCTTCAGGTGCAGGAAGTGGGTCTAGCTGCAGCTCTTGTTAGATGGCATTGTGGCCCTGGAGCTGTGAATGGACACACTTTGGAGCATATGTAATGCCAAAGGGATCATGGATAGCATGTTCAGTGAATTAGTCACACCACAGATTAGGATTGCTAAGAGAGAAAGAGAATGGATGACAAAAAGGCAGAGAAAGAGCAGGAAGTCCATGCAGGTGTTCCCTGTGGTCATCTCCCTCCAAGTCAGGTATACCGTTTTGGATACTGTTGGGGAGATGGTTCACTAGGGGAAGGCAGCAGTAGCTGAAAATGTGTTGCTGGAAAAGCGCAGCAGGTCAGGCAGCATCCAAGGAACAGGAGAATCGACATTTCGGGCATGAGCCCTTCTTCAGGAAATCTTTCCTGAAGAAGGGCTCATGCCCAAAACGTCAATTCTCCTGCTCCTTGGATGCTGCCTGACCTGCTGCGCTTTTCCAGCAACACATTTTCAGCTCTGATCTCCAGCATTTGCAGTCCTCACTTGCTCCTAGAACGTAGAGAGATCAGAAAAAGATGTAGGAACAACAGGGTGATGGTGATAGGAGATTTAATTTTTCCAAAATTGACTGGGATTCACTTTGTGTTAGAGGTCTGAATGGAGCAGAATTTGTAAGGAGCGCCCAGGAGGGTTTTCTAGAACAGTATATAAATAGTCCAACTCGGGAAGGGGGCCAACCTGGTGTAGGGGAATGAGCCCGGCCAGGTGGTTGAACTTTCAGTAGGGATTACTTTAGGAATGGCAATCACAATTCCACAAGTTTTAGAATACTCATGGACAAAGATGAGAGAGTTCCTAAAGGAAGAGCGCTAAATTGGGGGAAGGCCAACTGTACCAAAATTCGGCAGGAGCTGGGAAATGTAGATTGGGAACAGCTGTTTGAAGAGAAATCTACATTTGATATGTGGGAGGTTTTTAATCAGAGGTTGATTAGAGTTCAGGAGAGATATGTTCCTGTGAAAATGAGGGATAGAAATGGCAGGATTAGGGAACCATGGAACCATTTCACAGGTGAATTTGTGAGATGAGCGAAGAGGCAAAAGGATGCACACAGAAGCGAATGAAGACAAACAAAGCTTTGGAAGAATATTGGGAATGTCGGACCAATCTGAAACGAGGAATTAAGAGGGCTAAAATGGGTCATGAGATATCCTTAGGGAGCAGGGTTAAGGAAAATCCAAAAGATTTTTATTCATATATAAGGAGCAAGAGGGTAACTAGAGAAAGGATTGGCCCACTCAAGGACAAAGGAGGAAAGATATGCGTGGAGTCAGAGAAAATGAGTGAGATTCTTACTGAGTATTTTGCATCAGTATTCACTGAGAAGAGGGACATGATGGATATTAAGGTTAGGGATAGATCTTCGATTACTCTAGGTCAAGTCGGCATAAGGAGGGAGGAAGTACTGTGTATTCTAAAAGGCATTAAGGTGGACAAGTTCCCAGGTCCAGACGGGATCTATCCCAGATTACAAACGGAAATGAGAGGAAATAGCTGGGGCTTTAAAAGGTATCTTTGCAGTATCCTTGAACATGAGGGAGGTCCCAGAGGACTGGAGAATTGCTAATGTTGTCCCCCCGTTTAAGAAGGTTAGCAGGAATAATCCAGCTATTTACAAACCTGTGAGCCTGATGTCAGTGATAGGGAAGCTACTGGAGAAGATACGAAGGAAAAGGACAAATACCATTTGGAAGAAAATGGGTTATCAGTGATAGGCAGCATGGTTTTCTGCGGGGAATAAAATTCTTTGAAGTGGAGACAAAGGTGATTGATGAGGGAAGGGACGTAGATGTCATATACATGGATTTTGGTCATGCATTTGATAATGTTCCCCATGGTAGGCTGATGAAGGTGAAGTCGCATGGGATCCAGGGTATTCTAGTTAAATAGAAAGAGAAATGGTTGGGCAACAGGAGACAAACAGTAGTAATGGAAGGCCGTTTCTCAATATGGAAACCGTGACCAGTGGTGTCCCACAGGGATCGTGCTGGGACCACTGTTGTTTGTGATATACATAAATGATTTGGAGGAAGGTGTAGGTTGCCTCATTAGCAAGTTTGCACATGACACTAAGATTAGTGGTGTAGCAGAGAATGAAGGGGACTGTCAGAGAATATAGCAGACTATAAATAGATTGGAAAGTTGGGCAGAGAAGTGGTAGATGGAGGTCAATCTGGACAAATGCAATTCAAGAGCACCTGGAAGTACTTGGGGATGCCCTCACAATAACAGGGTACGATGCCCAACTCATCAACCGCCAGTTCCGACGTGTCACAGCAAGGAATCGTAATAATCTCTTCAGGAGACAGACACGTGCTGCAACCGACAGGGTACCCTTCGTTGTTCAGTATTTCCCAGGAGATGAAAAATTACGCTATATTCTTCATGACCTGCAACACATTATCAATGAGGATGAGCACCTCACAAGATTTTCCCCACACCTCCACTACTTATCTTTAAACAACCGCCAAACCTCAAACAGATCGTTGTCTATAGCAAGCTGCCCGGCTCTCAGGACAACTCCATACAACCCTATCATGGTAGGTGCTGCAAGACGTGTACATGGCAGGTACTCATGTGACTCAACTAACGTTGTCTATCTTATACGTTGCAGGCAAGAATGCCCGGAGGCATGGTACATTGGGGAAGCAAAGGCTACGACAACGGATGAATGGGCACCGCACAACAATCAACAGACAGGAGTGTTCCCTCCCAGTTGGGGAACACTTCAGTGGTCCAGGACATTCAGCCTCGGACCTTCGGGTGACCATCCTCCAAGGTGGACTCCAGGACAGGCAGCAGAGAAAAGTGGCCGAGCAGAAGCTGATAGCTAAGTTCGGCACCAATAGGGAGGGCCTCAACCAGGACCTTGGGTTCATGTCACATTACAGGTGACCACCATTGCACTATACACACACACAGATACTGCTATACACACACACACACACACACACTGGCACTCCTATATACACATACACACGGACATGCACACAGACACCCAGACACACCCTCACAGACACACACACTCCCACACTCTCACATGCACCCCCTCACAGACTTAAGACACTCTGCACTCACTACACACACACATACACTTTCTCACACTCATAACCCCCAACCCAGACAGACAGACAGACACACATAGACAAAGACCCACATGCACACATATATTTTGTGGGGTGAATTTGTACTTAGAGTTACATTGTATTTTGCTCAAAAACTGCATGCATTCATGTAGAACTCTGAGCTCAAAAACTGCACGAATTCATGTAAACCTCCGTGATCTCACTTTTTAAGATTAGAATCAATCTAAACATCATGGCATAGACAGAGAACACAGGGGCCAACACCTTCAAAATACTGTCTAGCTATCACCATTGTTAGCAGCTAACCTGAAAATGCAACTTTTTTAAAAAAAGGTTTTGTGATGTACACATGAAAGAAGTGAAACTATCACTGTATTCTAACAGATGAAAGGCTTAACAGGCCATCAATTTTTCAATGTATAATTTCAGAGACATCACACTGTAAATTTTTGCTACAAATTCTGTGTGTTAGGATTGAGCCCTCCACTACCACCTGAAGGAGCATCGTTCCGAAAGCTAGTGCGTTTCCATTTAAACCTGTTGGACTATAACCTGGTGTCGTAGGAATTTTATCTTTGCAACCCCAGTCCAACACTGGCATCTCCAAAAAGTGAGAAGGGAAAGATTTGGGGAGAGATATGTGGAAAGTTCTTTACACAGAGGGTGGTGGGTGCTTGGAATGTGTTTCCAACGGAGGTGATAGAGGCAGGAATGATTGCACCATTTAAGATGTATCTAGACAGACACATGAATGGGCAGGGAGCAAAGGGATACAGATCTTTAGAAAAGAGGCAGCAGGTTTAAATAGAGGATTTGGATCGGCACAGGCTCGGAGGGCTGAAGGACCTGTTCCTGTGCCATAATGTTCTTTGTTCTTTGGGTTACATCTGAACTGGAGGGAACTGATATCCTGGACAGGTGGTTTGCTGGAGCTCCTTGGGAGAGTTTAAGCTAGTTTGGCGGGGGGAGGGTTGAAGCCTGAAGTGAACAGCCACATACACAATGCAGAGAGTCTGTGAGGAGGAATAGGCAGTTGATAGGGCAAAGATGCAGCCAGTGTGATTGCTGAAGTATGTCTAGTTCAATGCAAATATCAGGAATAAAGGTGACAAACTCAGAGCACGGATCAGTACTTGGAACTATGATGCTATGGCCAATGATATCACTGGGACAGGAATGGTTGTTGATCGTTCCAAGATTTTGATGTTCCAAAAAAAAAACAGTGGGAGGGGGTAAAACAGGTGCTAATCAGAGAGACTATCACAGATTGGGTGAAAAAACCTTGGGTGACAAGGGATGTGGAACATCTAGTCAAGAGGAAGAAGGAAGCTTAATGTTGAGGAGTCAAGGATCAGACAGGGCTTTAGAGGGTCACAAAGTAGCCAGGAAGGAACTGAAGAATGAATGTGGGAGAGCTAGAAGGGGGCATGAAAAAGCCTTGGCGGGTAGGATTAAGGAAAACCCTAAGGCATTCTACACTTACATAAGGAACAAGAAGATAGCCAGAGTGAGGGTCGGACGAATCAGGGATAGTAGACGGAACTTGCACCTGGAGTCACAGGAGCTAGGAGAGGTCCTGAATGAGTACTTTGCTTCAGTATTCACTAGTGAGAGAGACCTTAATGTTTCTAAGGACAGTGTAAAACAGACTGACGTGCCAGAACAGATTGATGTTAGAAAGGAGGATGTGCTGATAATATTGATAAACATAAAGACAGATAAATCCCTGGGTCCAGACGGGGTATATCCGAGATAGTAACAGGAAGTGAGGGAAGAGATTGCTAAACCTTTGGTGATAACCTTTGCATCCTCACTGTCCACTGGAGTACTGCAGTGGCAAATGTTATTCCTTTGTTCAAGAAAGGGAACAGGGATAATTGTGAATTACAGAACAGTTAGTCTTACGTTGGTGGTGGCCAAGTTACTGGAGAGAATTCTGAGATACAGGATTTGCAAAAGCATAGCTTGATTAGAGATAGTCAATATGGCTTTGTGAGGGGAAGGTCATGCCTGAAAAGCCTTACTGAATTCTTTGAGGATGCAACAAAGTATGTTGATGAAGGTAGAGCAGTGGATATGGTGTATATGGATTTTAGCAAGGCGTTTGATAACGTTCCCCACAGTTGGGTCTTTCAGAAAGTAAGGAGGCATAGGATACAGGGAAATCTGTCTGTCTGGATACAGAATTAGTTGGCTCATAGAAGACAGAGGGTGGTGGTAAATGGGAAGTATTCAGCCTGGAACTTGGTGACCAATGGTGTTCCACAGGGATCAGTTCTGGGACCTCTGCTCTTTGTGATTTTTATAAATATGACTTGAATGAGGAAGTGGAAAGGTGGGTTTGCCAATGACGCAAAGATTGGTGGAGTTGTGGATAGTGTGAAAGGCTGTTGTAGGTTGCAACAAGATAGTGAAAGGATACAAAACTGGGCTGATAAGTGGCAGATGGAGTTCAACCTGGAAAATTGTACGCTCATTCATTTTGGAAGGTTGGGTTTGAATGCAGAATACAGGGTTAAAGGCAGGATTCTTGGCAGTGTGGAGGATCAGGGGGACTTGGGATCCATGTCCATAGATCCCTTAAAGTTGCCTCCCAAGTTGATATGGTTGTTAAGGTGGTGTATGGTGTTTTATTCGCCTGGGTTCACGAGGTTATGCTGCAGCTCTATAGAGTCCTGGTTAGACCACACTTGGAAGATTGTGTTCAGTTCTGGTTACCCCATTATAGGAAAGATGTGGAAGCTTTAGAGAGGGTGCAGAGGAGATTTACCAGGATGCTGCCTGGACTAGAGGGTATGCCTTATAAAGAAAGGTTGAGGGAGCAAGGGCTTTTCTCATCGGAGTGAAGGAGGACGAGAGGTGACTTGATAGAAGAGTACAAGATGTTGAGTGGCATAGATAGAGTGGATAGCCAAAGATTTTATTTCCTATGGCACAAGTATTTATCACGCGGGGGCATAATTTTAAGGTAATTGGAGTAAGGTTAAGGGGAGATGTCAGAGGGAGGTTCTTTACTCAGGATGTGTGGAATACATTGCCAGCAGTTGTAGTAGAGTCAGTTGTTGGGGCATTTATGCAACTCTTGGATAGGCACATGGAAGTTAGTACAATGAAAGGTATGTAGGCTAGTCTGATCTTAGAGTAGGATAAAAGGCAGGCACAGTATCGAAGGTCAAAAGATCTGTACTATTCTCTGTTCATTCTTGGAAAGTTAGTATTTTGCAACATCCAAAGCAGTACACATTCAAAACCGATTACAGTCAGTATGCACGCTAAATAATAAATCAGCATGGATCTGTTTTTGCTTAATTAGCAAAGATCATTTCACCTGAAGAGGAAATAATTCCTGAGGAATCATTCACTATTCTTCTAGTCAAAAAAAAATCCAGAAGGCGGCATTTGATGACTATTAAACCCACAGAAATTGTGTATCTCATTTGTGAGATATTGCCTTGAAATTTCAAACAGTTAAACATGTCAACCAAACAAATGACCTAGATCTAAAAAGATCTGAATAACTGGCACAGGCTCAAAAGATAGCAAGTGAAAGGTTGATCCAATTACAGAGTCAAGACATGTGGGAAAAATATCAAAAGCATTTCCGGACCAGAGTCTAGTTCTCATTTCTGCCAAAAGAAATTAGTAAAAGGTTGAAAGCCTCCTTCCTGTAAGGCACTGACCCACAGTAAGGATGGCCACAGCAGGAGCTTATGGAATTTCCTTGAACATTTTTGAAGGTAAATGCTCAATTCAATTACCTCGTACATACAGACTTATATCTCTCTTGTATTAGAATATTTTACCATGGTAAAAGTTGTGATGCAGTCAAAGCAGAATTGAATCTCCATCACTTCCTTTTATTGTCAACAGCAGGAGTCACAAAGTCAGATACAATGTGCAGGAACTGAGTCACAGTGACTTATAGCACAGCCTGGAAACAGTAAATGAATACAGGATGAGTTCTGCTAATAAGCATGGACAGTGATTCTGAAAAATCAAATATTCACATATATAACTGACAGGTAAAAGAGAATTTACCAAGAATTAAAGTTAGACAAGCGTGACTTTGCTCAACCAGCCAACATATTTTATTTGCCACCCAGCATTCTCACTATCTCCCAAATGCACAGTGTTGTGTGTTTCTGGGCTATTATACACACTACATTCACCAATAACCAAACCTCCAGATACTGAAACCTGCATTCAGTTCTCCAATAATAGCATCCCTGGATAGAGGCATTTTACTGATGTACCTTTCAAAGAATTCTACCAATGAAGCCTATATCATGTTGAATACACTTTCATTCCAAATATATTGTCACCATTCACACTTTCAAGACTGCAGACACAAATATAAGATGTCTAAACATTTACTCAACACAGTGACACCGTATTTACACTAAGGTCACAGAAGACCCCTTTATTTCCTATTTCAAATTAGAATTACTTTTCTCCGTTTGAAATGCCAGAACTCCTGATCTGAATTAATTCACTCCAATCAGCTGTTTCACAAGTGTTGCTCAACATTAGGTACTCGTAAATCTGGCAAATTGGGAATTGCATATCTGATTAGAAAATGGGAATTGAGTAGTTGAAATATCTTAGTTGACAGGATATTTGTGAAATTTACTCTTTTTATTTGTTGGCAAAATGGGATGCTGAAATGCAGGTATGTGAATGCTTTTATGACAGTCATAGACTTATGGAGATGTACAGCATGGAAACACATTCTTTGGTCCAACTCATCCATGCCGACCAGATATCCCAACCCAATCTAGTCCCACCTGCCCATATCCCTCCAAACCCTCCCAATCATTGTTTCTTTGACCACTGATTATTCATTTTCATTAGCGAGTTTTGAGAAGATTTGTAGCTCAGGTTGAGGTTCTTAATGTAGGTTTGCTCGCTGAGCTGGGATGTTCATTTGTAGATGTTTCGTCATCCTACTTGGTAATATCTTCAGTGGGCCTCAGGCGAAGCAGCATACATGATTCCTGCTTTCTACTTATTTATTTGACTTTCTTTGGGTTGGTGATGTTACTTCCATGTGGATGTCATTTCTTGTTATTTTTCTCAGGGGGTGGTAGATGGGGTCTAACTCGATGTGTTTGTTCAGAGAATCCGGTTAGAATGCCATGCTTCTAGGAATTCTAGTGTGTGTCTCTGCTTGGCTCGTCCTAGGATGGATATGTTGTCCCAGTCGAAGTGGTGTCCTTCTTTATCTGTATGTAAGGAAACTAGTGGGAGAGGGTCATGTTGTTTTGTGGCTAGTTGGTGTTCATGTATCCTGGTGGATAGTTTTCTGTCTGTTTGTCCAGTGTAGCGTTTGTTACAGTTCTTGCACAGTATTTTGTAAATGGCATTAGTTTTCCTTGTTATCTGTATAGGGTCTTTCAAGTTCATTAGCTGTTGTCTTACTGTGTTGGTGGGTTCATGGGCTACCATGATGCCAAGGGGTCTGAGTAGTTTGACAGTCATTTCCGAGATGTCTTTGATGTAGGGGAGAGTGGCTAGGGTTTCTGGAAGCATTTTGTCTGCTTGTTTGGGTTTGTTGCAGAGAATTCGGCAGACTGTATTCATTTCCATTTTTAAAAATTAATTCACATGATGTGAGCTGTCAAGGCCAATAGTTATTGCTCATTATTAATTGAACTTGAAAAGGTATTATTGAGCTGTCGGTAAAGTCACCAAAGTCCCAGAGGGCCATAGGCTGCTTTGTCATTAGGCTGGTTGGGAAATTAGCCTGAGGGTCACCACACCTCAAGCAAAGGGCGAGGCGAGGAAAGTGGGACCTTTAAGGAGACTTGCCTTCTTGAATAAATCTGACTGACTGGCTTGCTTGGCTATTTCAGAGAGCAGTTAAGAGTCAGCACATGACTAATAACACAGACAAGTCACAGTTCATTCATTTGCTCATTCATTTTAAAAATCAACATGTCTTTTCAGACTCACATCCTTTTTATAACTTACTTTCCTAACTATAGATTCATCAGTAAATTCGGCAAGCATATATTAACCACTTGGGAGAAGGGAATGAATATAAGACTAGAAATCTCAGCATGGATCCCTGTGGGCACTCAACTCATCACCTTTTGTCAAGTATCCATACTGCTAGTTAATTCCGCAAAACAAAACACCAACAAACCAAACATGATTTCCCTTTCTAAACTGAAATTTTTGGAGTGCCTTGCTATGTCTTTCTTAATCAATGATTCCAGCATTTTCCTGACAAATGCTACTGTTTTCCAATATGATAGGACGTTTTCATAATTTCAGGAATTTTAGATAATTGGAACCAATTTCAACAACTATTTCAACAGGCACTTCTTTTGAAATCCTTCAGGACATTGTAACTTGGCAAGTTTTAGTTCCAACATCTTTCTTAGCATCCTTTCCGAGGTGAATGTTTCAAGTTCCTCCCTCCCTTTCACCTCTTGATTTAAACTGTTGACAGATCAGCAGCCTAGAAATCTGGATTATTTGTCTAGCAACAATAGCCACTATGCCAATGATCTGCAATGTGCTAGAATGGTCTATTCCATGATGAACAACAGTCCTCTGCCAAACATTAACAATCTTATAAAAAAAAGGAAAGTTGAATTCACGGTCAGCTCAACAATTTGGAGTAACTGTTCCAGGTCAATCCATGAAATACATCAACCAATAGTGAGCAGCTGCACGAATCACAGCAATGCAGCATGGAGCGCAGTGGTTAGAATTGCTGACTCACATCAGCTGGGTTCAATTACAGCATCTATCTGTGTGAAATTTCTACATTCTGTCTGTGTCTGCATTGGTTTCCTCTGGTTTCTCCCACAGTCTAAAGATGTGGATTGGCCCTACTAAATTGTCCATAATGTCCAGAAATGTGTATGTTAGGTGGATGCGCCATAGTAAATGCAGGATTATGGAGACAAGGTAGAGGGTCTGGGTCTGGGTTAGATGTTGTTTGAATGGTCGATGCAGACTCTAGGTGTTGAACAGCATCTTCCCATACTGTAGGGATTCTATGATTCTCTCATTAATGCACAATTATTAAGAATCTTTCCAGTAAAATCTAAACATTTCTGCAACTGGTCATATGGCACAGTAATTGTATCTACCTCCAGAGCAAACAGTCCAGGTTCAAATCCAATTAAATTGATGGCCATAGAAGTGTATCATAATACATAAAAACAGATTGATTAATTTAAAAAGTTCTGATAATTGCCAAATTTCTGAATCTTGAAAGACTCCTTGGGAATTGTTTTGCTGACTGAAATGACTTTGCTGCTGAGAAGTTTGCATAATTTTCCTGTGAACTGATTGTAAATGTTGTCAGATACAAATACAGCCATCTGAAACTCTATACTTCTTCACGTTGTCTACTCTATTCTCAAAAATCTTTTCAGGCAAGGCAAAGTGGTTTCCACAAACTAAGTCTGTAGTTTCCATTGAAGCATCAATGAGCTCACCTAAAGAACTATCGACAAAAGCATTAAATTCTTGTGGCAAATTTGTTTTATCCTTGACTTGTTTTTCAATTACCGAGCACACTATAGGAATGTAGTGAGTGCCAGTTTTAAAAGACCAAGTCTATGCTATTTGTATTGTGTCATCTTGGCTTTTGAAGAAATACAGAACTAATACAGAGATAACTAATAAATGACATACCAAGCATTTGCTGTCAATTAGTCTACAATAGTTTCTTAAAATAAAAAATAAGTTTATTTGAATTAATCAATATTATTTACTTCCTTCTCACCACTGACTTACTGTTTTCAGGGATGCATTATTATTTTACATCATTCCAGTTGAGATATGTTGTCTAAATCTGCTGTTCTGAACAAGATGGAAAATCTACATTACCTGTCCACTGTGAATCCTAAAATTAGCAATCATATTTTTAACTGTTCTTTTCCAGTGAAAACATATTCAATTTATGTAATCACTTCTTATAAACAAATCCTCAAACCTCTGTTTTTTTTGTATTTGTTCATTAGACTCCATAGCAGCAGAACTGTCCTTGTTATCCACTGGAATATCCACTAACTGCATTTAATTAAAAGATGTGATGGCATTAACTGGGAATTCAAACATGCCCCATTTCAAGAAGTCAGAGAAGGTCTTATAGTTCTAGTAATTGTGAACCTATCTTTGAAACAGCAGGGCTAAGTTCAGCGCCCACTTTAGGCTAGGATAGGCAGGGAAGGTTTATGAATTACACGTCTCGAAAACAGTCCACGTTACAGAAGAGGAAGTGCAGGAGGTCTTAAATTACAAAGGTAGATGAATCTCCAGGTCGTCATCTAGTGTATTCCAGGACATTGTGGGAAGTTAGATAAGAATTTCTGGGGCCCCTAGCAGAGATATTTCTATTGTCTACAGTCAAGGGCAAGGTGCTGGAGGGTGGCTAATTTTGTGCCTTTAAGAAAAGTGCAAGGAGAAGCCTGGGAACTACAGACCTGTGCGTCAGACTTCAATGGTGAGTAAGGCGATTCTGAGATAATATTTGTGTACTTGGAAAGGCAAGGACTAAATACGGAAAGACAGCATGGCTTTGTGTGTAGAAAATGGTGTCTCACAAACTTAATAAAATTTTTTGAGGACATAACCAAAAAGATTGATGAGGACAGAGTGGTAGAAGTAGGCTACATGGTCTCTAGTAAAGCTTTTGACAAGATTCTGCATGGTAGACTGATTAGTAAAGTTAAATCACATGGGATTCAGGGAGAGCTTGCCAATTGGATTCAAATTGGCTTGACAGTAGGAGACAGAGGGTGGCTGTGCAGAGTCAGTTTTTGGTCAAGAGACCTGTGATCGACAGAGTTCCCCAGTGATCAGTACCGAGTCCACTTTTGTTTCTCATTTATATAAACCATTTGGAAGAGAATTTAGGAGTAAGGTTGCAGATGATAACAAATTTGATTTCTTTACTCAGCGGGTTGAGAGTTCATGGAATGCCCTGCCAGTAGCAGTGATGGACTCGCCCTCTTTATGGTCATTTAAGCGGGCATCGGATAAGCATATGGAGGTTATTGGGCTAGTGTAGGTTAAGTAGGCTTCGGTCGGCGCAACATCGAGGGCCGAAAGGCCTGAACTGCGCTGTATTTTTCTATGTTCTATGGTATAGTCAACAGTGCAGAAGGGTATCTAAGATTACAAAGGGATTTTGATCAATTGGGACAATAGGCTGAGGAGTGGCAGATGGAGTTTAATTTGAATAAATGCGAGGTATTGCATCTTGGTAAAACGACAACCAAGGGCAGTACCTATACAATAAATGATAAGGCCCTGGGTAGTATTGTCAAAGAGACTTCAGGGTTCAGGACATAGTTCTTTTAAAGTTGCATTTAGTAGATAGGATAGCTAAGAAAGTGATTAGCACACATGCTTTCATGTTCAGACCATTGAGTATAGAGTTGGGATGTCATATTGAGGGTGTACAGGACGTTGGTGAGATCACTGTTGCAGTACTGCATACAGTTCTGGTCTCTCTGCTAAGAAATTAATAAATTGCGAAGGGTTCAGAAAAGATTTTCATCAGGATGTTCCTGGTACTGGAGGGTTTGAGTCATTAGGAGAGGCTGGGTTGGCTGGCCTGGGACTTCTTTCACTGGAGCATAAGAGATACAGATGTTTTTAAAATCAACAAGGGTATAAGACACGTGAATAGCGAAAGTCTTCTCCATAGAGTGGGGTGCTCAAAATTAAGGAGCATAATTTTAAAGTGAGAGGAGAAAGATTTAAGAGGGGTCTGAGTAGCATCTCTTTCACACAGAGGCTGATTTGTATGTGGAATGAACTTCCAAATTAAGTGGTAGGTGCAGGTACAGTTACAACATTTAAAGGACACTTGGATAGGTACATGAATAGGAAAGTTTAAACAGATGCAGGCCAAATGCAAGTAGATGTGACTAGTTTTGGTTTGAGAGACTTGGTCAGTATGGTCAGGTTGGACCAAAGGGATTGTTTCCGTGCTGTATGATTCTAGAAAAGGAGTAGGCCAATAGTTGATTTAGGAGGATGATTCTTTCTTAAGGATTCTCAAGCAAGTATGTAAAAGGACGCAGGTTTAAATCTTGAACAAGTTTTTTGGTGTACCCTTATAACTTTAAGTTTCAAACAAACAAATTTCAGTTGGCTGATTGCATTATAAATAAATGCTTGCAAAAAAGTGCAAAGACTGTTTGCAGTTCCAGTCTTCTGCAGGGTAGCAGAAAATGGTGAAGGCTGGAAAGGAAAAAAAATTTAGACAGACAAATAAATCACAGTCACTGTAGAAAGTTATAAATTCCTGACACACAATCTCTCTCTATCGTTTCCAATGTCCGGACCATATGGCAAATGGAGCAATCAAGTAGGTAACCTTAGGTTATGTCACCAAAGAGGAAATGAGATGTGACCTTCAAACTATCACTTCCTACAAGAAGGAAAAACAGAAATAAAGTTTTTTTTGTGAGATAGGTGCCCAGCAATTGGATGATGATGATGAAGGCTTAATCTTTAATTCGAGTTCTTGGATGAAATTTATAAAAACACAATCTGCAAAATACTAACGGAGCACAGTCACATTTTGTCTGATATCAGAAAACAGATGTTCACTTAATGGAAAGACGTAAGATAATTTTAAAAGGTAACATAAAAGATGGATGGAATTCAGTTAGGGAATCCCTGGATTGGTTCTCACATATTTAAATGACTTGTGCTAAGGCATCTCATATACTAGCCGACTAATTCTAACTGCTGCTCAGAGAAAAGAGACTGTCAATCCAGCTTTCTGCTGCCTTCACCAAATTCCTGAGGAAATAGCAATTTCCTTTAGCCTTTGTGGAACAAATGAGGCATTCTACAGTAACAAAGAACAGAACACTCAATAATTGCCAAACTTCAAAACAGTCCAAATGCTGCATGTAAGAATCAATACAATTAAAGCTCCTCCTGGTAGATCTGGCTATCATAGCAGAACACTGAATTGAAACAGCAATAGTAGATGAAAAAATCCCAGAAATGCCCAAGTGACAACTAATAGTGGCTTAATGAATAGTGTACAATAATGCACTGAGCTGCCCAAAGGGAACATGCAGTGTTCTTCAAATGACTCAAAGAAGCAATTTCTAAGAAACAGGTTGAAGATACCAATTAATCTGATTTAATTAGATTGCCAGAAATTTTGGTCCAGTTATGAAGGAGTTAGTTATTGACTCCTTTAAATGTGTAGCATTATATATTGTTTGATTTTGTACCTATGATACAGTCACTGCACTCCAAAAATACTTGATTGGTTGTAAAAGTGCTTTGAGGAACCTGGTGGTTTTGCAAAATGCTCTATAAATGCAAATATTTCCTTCAACAGGTAAGTTGAATAGATAAGTTAAAACGTTTCTTTGAAAAGTAACAAGGGTCAATGCATTAAATTGGAACAACATCACCAATCCTTCACTGTTGTTGGGTTAGAATCCTGAAACTCCCTTCCTAATAGCACTACAGGTGTTTCTACATCCAAAAGATTACAATGGTTCAAGAGGCAGACCATCATCACTTTCTGAGGATCAATTAGGAATTAGCAATAATCGCTGGACCAACCAGTGACGCATGTATCCCGTGAATACGTTTTTTAAATTCACGACAATGGCGTAGTGGTAATTTTTTTTTACAAATATTTCATGGGATGTAGTGTCATTCGCTTGTCCAGCTATAACTGCCCTAGTTGTCCTTGAGAAATGGTGGTGAGCTGCTATCTTGAACTGCTGCAGTCAATTTGATGAAAATGTCTTCATAACACAATTAGAAGGGGAGCTCCAGGAGTTTAAACCAGTGATACTTAAGGAATTGTGATACATCTCCAAGCAAGGATAGCGAATAGCCTGGAGGGAAGCCCATGTTGGCTGGTACCCCCACATAAGTGATGCCCCCATCCTTCTAAACAGAAGCATTCACAGGTTTGTAAACTCCTGTCCCGCAGTGCACCCTGCAAACGGTACATACCACTGCTACTAAGCATCAGTGGTGTTCCTCGAAGCGTAGTGGTTCACCGGAAGGAGGCCCACATCAGAAATGTCAGCATTAGAGCATGGTGGTTTATTGAAATGGAGAACAACTGGAAAGTCAGGGTAATCCCTACATACATAGCAGAGGCGTTTGGTCTGCATTTGGTCTCACAGAACACTGAATCACTCACTATTAGCTTCCTAGGGGGTTACAGTTGACCAGAAACTGAACTGGACTAGCCAAATCATTATTGTTACTGAAAGAGCAGGTCAGAGGCTAGGGAATCCCGTAGCAAGCAACTCACCCGCTAGCTACCCAATATCTGAGCATTTTCACCGCACATATCAAAAGTGTAACAGAATACTCCCCACTTGCCTGGATAAGCTCTAACATTCAAGAAGCTCAACACCATTCAGGAGAAAGCAGCCAGCTTGTTTGGCACTGCATCCAAAAATATTCACTTCCTCCACGACCAGCATTCACTGTATACCATCCACAAAATGAAATGCAGGAATGCACTAAAGATCTTAAGACAGTAGCCGCCAAATCCAAGACCAATTCCACCTAGGATCAAGGGCAGCAGGTATGTCACCTGCAAGCTCCCTTCAAGCTACCCACCACCCTGACGAGGAAACATTCCACAATTCACCACAAAAATCCTGCAAATCAATCTCTAAAGCCGCCATAGGTCTAGCCAACTCAAATGAACTGTTGCGGTTTTGAAGGCAGCTCACTACCACCTTCTCAAGTGCAACAACAGTGGGCAAAGCCAAAGCTTACATTCCCTCAATGAGTTTAAAAAAAAGTAAAGCCCCTTAGATGTCAGCCACTCCCAGACTTGCTGGACACTTAAGGAACTCACACAGCTCAAAGATTCTTAATTAACCGATAGAATTCTTCCAAATACTCCACAGCATTGTCTGGGAGATTTTAAAAAATGTGAAGACATACAAAATTAAGAATTCTTTGATAGATTAGGTTCCTCACTCTAATTATTCCTCTGTTTCCTGTGTGAAATTTATGTCCTATCGTGTTAAAAGTGTTGTAATTTACCTGTCAAGGACTGTTAAAAGAACTTTGCATGTTAAAATATAACTTCTGTGGAGACAATAGGTATGGGATTCTGTCAAATGTTTGAAGTGAAATTCTGTACAATGGATATGCTGAAGATCATTATACAGATGATCATTGCTTGAGGGATAAATGCATGATACAAAAATGGATGGATCTAGTCAATGCAAAACAAATGCTGGAAAGGAAATATTTCATTTATAATCAGTCAGCAATTGTTGGATTGTGTTATAGAAAGAAATATACAAAGAAATTATTATAGATATTCTGAGGGACATTTTGTAGTTTCATGTTTTGTACAATCACTGTATTCAGATGCATTGACCTCATCCTTACCAACCTGCTAACTGCAGATGCACTTTCTATGGTAGTATCAGTAAGAGTGGCTACTGCACAAATCTTGTGGAAACAGTCCTTCACATTGAGAGTAACCTCTATCATGTTGTCTGACACTACCTCCATGCTAAATGAGAGACAGAGCTAGCAACTCAAGACTGGATGCTGTGCGCCATCAACAGCAGTAGTATTGTACTCCAGCATAACTTTTAACTTCATGGCCCAGCATATCCCTCACTCAATCATTACTATCACGCCAGGGAATCAACAAGACCTGGTCAATATTCAGGGTTGGGCTGACAAGTGTCCTTTCACTCCACGTAATTATTATGGACCAGACCAGATCCCTTAAAAAAAAAATGAAGGCAGCCTAGACCATAACCTCTTCCATTTTAAAGGAAAATGTAAAGTTCTGTGTTCCAGATGCAATTTGCGTGGTCAAACTACTCAGTGTTAAGCAAAACACTATAGTTAAAATATAACAAATGAGAAGGTCTGTTCCAATATAGTAACATCCGGTCAACACACCCTTGGCAAAAAGGCAAAGTCAGAAACAGATCATCACACGTGCAATCCGGCAGCAGAGAGAGAAAATATACTAAGCAAAAACCAGAGCAGCAGCCAGGAGACACTTACTGCAGCTTCCAGCCTGTCGAAACTCTAACAGTAACTGCTGCTAAATCTCAAAGCTTTTAAAAAAACTAAAAACTAGAAACCCATCCAAGCTGTTTTCTTTATTCTAACTTAAAACAAAAACCAAGGCCTCCCAAACTATTTACTTTATGGGCCTTCACTAGCCAGCTCAACTCCTCTGCCTTAAAACCTCTTTTCGAAAAAAAAGGGCAAAATATCTCTCTTAAATCATATAACAGCCAAGCTATGACCATCACTAATTAGAGACAATCTAACCAGTTAATGATGGCCAGAACAATTTACTGAAGAACTATGAACTCAAAATCAGAAATGGTCTTGCAGTTTCACCAATGGTGGAGTTGAGTCCGTAGATAGCTAGTAATGATTTTAGCTGGGGCTGTCTGGCTACATTAATTTCAGGTGAAAGCTGAGCTGACATGATTTTCCTCCTGGGCAAATCATGCAACACTCCTAAGTTACTGTTCTGCATGTGATTTGTTAGGGAAGGCACTGAAGAAAGATGAATATTTTGGTGCTTTCAACAACAACTTGCATTCATGAAGTGCCTTTAATTTATTAACACATCTTAAAGCTAGTTACAGAAGTGCACTCAAATAAAATTTGACCCCAAGGCTTCATATTTGGACAAAATACCAACACAAATTGGCAGGAACAGATGTTATTTCAGATTGTAGAAGAAATGGGATCAAAATTTCAACTGAATCAAGTAGGTCAGTGTGGTTGTAAATAGCCTCAATCACAATAAGATTAGAGTCATTGGGTAAGGGTGATAATACATGATAGGAATAGAATATATAACTGGAAGAAAGTTTTACATTATCAACACCGGATGTCAAGCAAGCAACATTTTGAACCAAAGGCAGTAGAAGAGTTGAGATTACTGATGGTGGTTTTTAAGGGGATGGGAGTAGAGCTTCACACCATCAGTATTAATGTGCAAAGCTAACATATGTTGGGAATGATACCACTGAGGGATTAGCTGAAAATTAGAAATGGACCCACTATAGCTTGTTCAGGACCAAACAAACACACGTTCTGACATTCTGACTGACAAAGCTGAAGCTGAATCTGGACAAAATGGTCTTAGTTACTACGAATGATACAGCTGCCACAATTGGTGCAAATTCCAACTTCAGTGCATCAATATCTAAATACTAGAGTGAAATTGAGAGCACACAGCAGACTTTTGGTCTCCTTACACTGACTGTACAGTTCACTAATTGAGCTGTTTTCAGATAGTAGCAAACTCATTGCAAAGTGATTTGGAAACTGCATGCTCATTATTGATTTTCACTCATCTAATCTGCTAATCAGCAGTTTCTGTTGGAAGAGACTGGGGATTTTTTATCTGGACATGGTGTACTATTCGGAACAAAGAATTGGGAAGGTTTGTTTTGATGCTGTTGTGACTTTTCGAAAGACAATGTCAGCTGGATAAATTCTCACCGATATCAAGTAACTGAAGAAGCCGAATATGAAACTGCAGGGAAAAAAAAATACATTATTTATTGGAATTTCAGACAAAGCACTTTTCTGGCAAATGAAAAATCAGAACTAATTCACATGCCAAATGTGCAGCAATATGCAGCTGCCTATGATTCTTAAAGAGTACACTGCTGCTCATCTTCAAAATTTCATGGAAAAATTCAGGAAGTGATTTGCTGATTTTAACGGTTTCAGTCTGGTCTTTCAGTTCATGGAAAGTCCCACTCCAGTATTAGGAATCCATAAAAAGTGGAATGGCTGTAACAGATGTGCACAAGATAAATGTGCTGATGATGGAAAGGATATGGAGAAACAGTTCAGGAAAGAGATTAATTAAAAACTCTTAAAATGCAGCATAATTTCAATGAATTGAATAGCTTCTATGATCCTATTATTAAGTGTAAAGTTGTCCCAATCTTACCAGACCGTAGGACTGCTCTCTCATTAGACAGACACAGTTGGTGGTGGTTGGTTAACTGAGGGTCACCTTATCTCCACCATTACAGAAATTGTACCCAACCAGTTGGAGTCACTCTGCAACACAAACCAGCTGTCCAGCTGCGAAGCTAAACCAAACCTCTTTGGAAGTATATGCACAACCAAGAACAACTTTATGTATTAAAACAATGTGATGAATTGTCCCAGCTAAGAAAAGAATGTGAGGAGCTGTCCCAGCTGAGGAAAGATACCTGGGATTGAGAACTATTATTAATTCAACTTGGTCTGAGTATTAACATTCTCACAACAAAATGAAGCATTGCTCGTAACTGAAAAGACACCATGAGGCAGCACTAAAATTGCAACTTAAAAATACTCAGGCACCCACAGACACGATTTCCCAATAACCAGGCATCAGTCTCTCAGACTTTCTGATTCCCAGGCACCAGGCTCTGTGATTCAGTACCCTAGTAGCATATTAAAATTCACCAATACCTACACCAATCATGTATAGATCGATGTCCAAGACATGGTTTATAATGTTCTTAAAAAACAATGCACTCTCTCTGGGAATGGACAAGCCGGGTGTAAGGTCGATTTCTTGTTCTAGCAGTACCATCTCCATGACAACCAGATCAACAAAAAAAAATGCAACCCACATTTCCAAACAAAAACATGCCTTTCAGAGCACATCTGTGACTACTACACAACAGGAAATAAACTGAATAATGTTACAGCACTGCTAGCTAAAGCTGAAAACAATTCAATTTATAAAGTAGTTCTTTAAGAGAGTCAATGTTCCTCAGACCACCTACTCATGAGCTTTAAATAGACAGAATGAACATCAAGAGAGATATTGATAATATTGTGGAGGCCCTTTCTCAGACAATGGGATGGGAATTTTAATATAATGTCGAGCCATCCTTTCTAATATTTGTGGTTCAGACTTTTTCCAGGAGAGAAAGATCAACTTGGTTGCAAATAAGCATAGTGACATCCCACAAATTTCCCTAGTTGTAGTAAGGTAAACATTTATAGCAAACAGCAAGCAAACGAAAAACTAATGCAAGAGATATGCGGTACCACAACCATTTGGTACAAAGGATTAAAAATACAAGTCCAAAAGACAGGTCCTTCCTTACACTCTGCAAATAGTGATGGACTGGTATCTCAATTCATACTGTGCATGCCTTAACTGTGGCTCCAATCCAGAAATAAATCAGCTCCACATAGCTCAGAGTTTTACTGACAACCAGAACATCCTCACTGCCATCTCACACTAGCATTACAGCAAGTAATGTTAAACTGGTGTATAATAGAAATCAAATCTGAATGGAAGTGAAATCAATTACAGGTGGTTAATAGTGCTTATGGTTTTTTTTTGCGAGACATTAGGAAAAGATGCAAATCAGAAAATAACAAATGCTTTTGTTATAAACTACAATTTTAATTTAACCATTGCCATAACTTATTTCCTACTGTAAAATTCAGAAATTGGATTCACTAGGATATGAAGTGCTTTCATTCTGTTATGTTGCCATTTGGTGATGGGATTGGCAAACTTGCATAATCCAAGGTGAAATACATTTATTAGTTTTTTGAATTTGGATTTCAAAATTTAGGCAGATGAATGTGGATCAATTCTGTGAAGCTTTTAATTTGAAATAGGGTCAGGAAGTCACTTTTGAACAGCGACCTACCTATATCATTCCAAGAATGCACGTGATTGCAGTAGAGTATATGGGAGAAAGCTTGTTGTTGAATAAAATTATTCTACTGTTGGGTACAAGCTCTATACTGTACATGGTATATATGCAGCAGAAACACATTGAAGCATTTATTTTAGTTTTGACTTCAGAAGATTTATAAGTTTTAGTTCAGAAGAACTCAAGAGTTCAGTTAGAGGTGCATAGAGTTTCTTCCTCACAAGAGGACCAAATTTTTTTACAGTTCGCTTCAAGGAACCATTCACCTCAGAAGTGATTCTGGATCAGTGGTGCTGGAAGAGCACAGCAGTTCAGGCAGCATCCAAAGTGCAGCGAAATCGACGTTTCGGAACATTTACCTCGTTTTTACCTCAGAAGTGATTCCTAGTCGCTGAAACTGAGAAAGATTAGGCCATCAGAAATAAAGGTTCATGACATTAGACTCCGAAAGGAACCAGAGAATTGACTCCACAGTTCAAGAAATATAAATCGGAGAAAATCAGTTAAGTAGAAGTTTAAGAAGCAGAGATAGAAATAATATTTCTACGGGATTGAGTTCCTGTATTGGATAATGTTAGGAGAAGTTTGAAACTTTGTTCTGATGTTAGTGTTAAGATATTTCTAACTAACCTGTTCTCCATTCAATTTGTTAAGTTAATTACACAAGAAAGTACTAATGATTGTTGGTAAAGAGTATCTGTCATCTAATGTGACTGTTTCATGACTAAATACCACGTTAATCAACTGTAAAATTTAAACATATGATCCATCAAGCCAAGTTTCATTCTGGGATCTGACTTGTCAGTTTTACCATTAACTGTGATCACAAGAATTTTCAGCAAAAGAATTTCAAGTGTTGTCAACATTGTCTCATTGTGCCTCTGAAGCCTTGGTTAGGACTGTTTAGCAAAATGACCCAGGTTTCTATCAATAGTTCCAATCCACGACAGTACTTCGCTATAGCACCATGCAAAATCAATGGGGGGTGAAGCATGTACAGGATATACAATTTTCATATAATGAAATAGCACAAAGACACTTTTAGGTTGCATCAAGATACTTTTCTAAAAGGGGCCAAGGAAAAGAAGTTTCAGTATACAGTCGTCGTGAGGTAGAGTTATGGTAATCTAAATAAAACCAATGAAAGTAAAGATGCTTTTTTCCTCACACGAACCTCAGTGCAAGGGACATCCAAGGGGGAATGTAGGAAGGGAAAGATGCAATGTCCAACAACTCGCCAGACACAAAGACATAGAACAGTACAGGTCCTTCAGCCCACAATGCTGTGCCGAGCATTTATCTTAATCTAAGATCAACCTAACCTACACATCCCTCAATTTACTGCCGTCCATGTGCTTGCCCAGTAGTCGTTTAAGTGTCCCTAATGTCTCCGAGTCTACTACCACCGCTGGCAGTACATTCCACGCACCTACCACCCGCTGCGTAAAGAATCTACCTCTGACATCTCCCCTATGCCTTCCTCTAATCAACTTAAAATGGCTCTCGTAACAGCCATTTCTGCCTATCTACTCTATCTATGCCTTTCATTACCTTGTACACCTTTACCAAGTCACATCTCTTCCTTCTTCTCTCCAGTGTGAAAAGCCCTAGCTCACTCAACCTCTCTTCCTAAGACATTCCCTCCAATCCAGGCAGTGTTCTAGTAAATCTACTCTGCACTCTCTCAAAAGCATCTACATTCTTTCTATAATGAGGTGACCAGAATTGGACACAATATTCCAAGTATAGTCTGACCAGGGTTTTGTACAGCTGCAGCAAAATCTTGTGGCTCTTAAACTCAACTCCCCTGTTAATGAAAGCCAAAACACCATATGCCTCCTTAACAACCCTATCAACTTGGTTGGCAACTTTAAGGGATCTTTGTACGCGGACCCGTTGTTCCCCCATACTACCAAACCTCCAGTCTTTAACCCTGCATTCAGCATTTAAATTCAACCTTTCAAAATGAATAATTTCACATTTATCCAGGTTGAACTCCATCTACTACTTCTTAGCCCAGCTCTGCATCCTGTGAATGTCTTGTAGCCTGCAACAGCCCTCGACACTATCTACAACACCAGTGATCTTTGTGTCATTGACAAACTTACTAACCCACCCTTCCACTTCTTCATCCAAGTTATTTATAAAAACTACAAAGAGCAAACACCCAAGAGCAGATCCCAGCAGGACACCACACCTCCAGACTGAATACTTCCCATCCATTACACTCGCTATCTTCTTTCGGCCAACCAATTCTGTATCCAGACAGCCACATTACCCTGCATACCATACCTCTTAAATTGCTGAATGAGTCTACTGTGGGGAACCTTATCAAATGTCTTACTGAAATACGTATACATCACATCCACTGGTCAGCCTTCATCATCTTGTTTCGTCACATCCTCAAAGAACTTAATAAGGCTTGTGAGGCATGACCTTCCCCTCACAAAGCCATGCTGACTATCTTTAATCAAACTAAGGATTTATGACTATTTGGAAAAACAATCTCCCAGAATCCTTTCCAGAACCTTGTTTACCACAGATATAAGACTGACTGATCTGTAATTCCCAGGGATTTCCTTACTCTCTTTCTTGAATAGAGGAACAACATCCGCTACTATTCCCGTGGAGTGAGGATGCAAAAATCATCACCGGAGGGCAGCAATCTTATTCCTCACTTCCCGTAGTAACTATGTATATATAACCTTGTGTGTGTAATATATAGGGGTGACACAGTGACTCAGTGGTTAGCACTGCCACCTCTCAGTGCCAGGGACCTAAGTTTGATTCCTGCCTCGGGTAACTCTACTCTGTTTGGCGTTTGCGTGTTCTCCCAGTGGCTGCATGGGTTTTCTCCGGGTGCACTGGTTTCCTCCCACAGTCCAAAGATGTGCAGGTTAGGTGAATTGGCCATGCTAAATTGCCCGTAGTGTTAGGGGCATTAGTTAGGGGAATGGGTCTGGGTGGTTACTCTTCGGAGGGTCAGTGTGGACTTGTTGGGCCGAAGGGCCTGTTTCCATACTGTAGATAATCTAATCTAATCTAGTCCAGCCCTGGGGAGTTATCTGTCTTGATGCTTCCCAGAATTTCCATCACATTCACATTCTTAATACAATCTATTCAAGCCTATTAGCCTGGTTCATGGTGTTCTCACTATCACTGAAGCAAAAAAACTCATTTAGGGCCTTCCCTACCTCCTCAGACTCCAGGCACAAGTTCCCTCCAGTATCCATGATTGGCCATACCCTCTCTCTGATCATTCTTTTATTCCTCATTAAGTGTAGAATACCTTTAGATTCTCTCTAATCATTCCCGCCAAAGTTTTTTCATGCCCCCTCCTAATTTTCCTCAGTCCATTTTTGAGTACTTTCCTAGCTACCCTGTAATCCTCTAAAGCTGTACCAGATCTTTGCTTCCTCAACCTTAAGTAAGCTTCATTCTCCCTTTTGATGAGAAGCTCCTCTTATCTTGTCACCTAAGGCTGCTTCACCTTACCATTTCTTGCCTGTCATAATGGGACAAAATTATCCAGCACTCACAAGTGCTCCTTAAACAGCTTCCACATCTCTGTTGTGCACTTCCCACAGAACAACTGTTCCCAGTTTATATTGCACAGCTTCTGTCTAATAGCAGTATAATTTTCCCTCTGCCAATTAAATAACTTTGCATACTGTCTGTTCCTAACCCTCTCCATGGCTATACCAAAAGTGAAACAATTGTGGTCATATAAATTGAGAGGTTAGAAATTTGTCCTAATTTTGCTAGTTTCCAGAAACTGGAGTTTAAAATGTAAGTTCTTTTTTCTAAATATGAGGTAGTGTCCAAGTGAGAAAAAACAGACTCTGTGTATGAACCTCAGTCCACAAATTCATGCTTCAAATGTTAACAGATGCAGCTTCCAATGTGTAATTGCTAGTTGCAATTGTAAGTACTGGCAGAAGATGCAGAATAATAACTGCTATAGATGTTTACAAAGATATCTAACTTATTTGGCAGCATCAAGAGTTCAAGGAGGTTCCAGTGGATAAATATCATCACTTGGCAAGGACACCCAAAACTCCACAAATGTTTGCAGTTCAATTGCTTGACAAATTAATCTCATCCTAAAAGATGCACTATTGGATTGGTAGATTACAACTCAATCAGCTCATCTCACAAACTATTCATTCTAAGAAACAATCTTAAAAGTTCAGCTTTCAGAAAATCCATTAGGAACCGACGCAAATCCCTGAGGACTGATTTCCATTGACTTATGCAGTACCCCATGATCTTACTTAAGCAATTATTTTGGCGGATCATATTTTTCTTTGACTAAGTTGGCAAGAAATATTTTCAAGTCAGCGATTGACCATGCTCATTCATCAATAGCCCTGGATTATACCAACTGAGTGCGGCAGATGGTAAAAGACAAAGGTTTCAGCTCAGAGAATGTGAATTATGTTCATGTCAATAGTTATGAAGTAAAGATTACTGAAGGGTATAGGCTTCTCGGTGAAAACGATGAGACCCAATAAATTGATTTGGCCACGACTAGCCTAAAACATGTGAACTTTTTAAATCAACACGCAATTTTTGTTTAAAAAAAGAGAAATCAGCAATGGAAAACATGCCTGCTCTTCCCAACAGTCTTGAATTAATTGCGTTGATAAGGTTACACCAGCTGCACATTCCAGACCCTCTCTAACATGATTCTGTTCTCGAGGCAGCAAATTCTGTCATTCCACAAATTACTGAGAAATCATTCAAACTGAACTTCAAACCACCAAACTACATAGTTTTAACAGAAAAAGAAAGAGCACAAATGCTCAGAGATGGAACTCCAAATTGGCTCACATCATATTTTCAGCAGTAACAAGGTAGAGACCAAACTATTCTGATGGTTAGTGCCAATATTTAAGCAAACCTAATCTAAAACATCTCCCAACAATTAATAAACTCCAGTAGTGTGTCCTACCTATTCTTTTCCCATACAGAGTCAGAACTTCCTTCATGTAAACAAAAATCACTATCTGTGATATTAAAGAGTTAACTTGCTCTGCTGACCTCCAGGAAATTGCATGGCCCAAAGCTAGGATGGGATGCCTCTGACTTACAGACAGATTATCAGAAAGTTACATTCCTATCTCTTGGCATTCAAATCCATTTGCATGGCCATTTCCTCATTATTCAAAAGCCATTTATTGTCATCTCCTACTATTTACATTTTCATCCCCTATTCAGAAATCAGTAAGAATATTACAGTTGGAATTTGACTACTCCCAATTGTATTTCCAAAAATACAATTTGCAATAGATTTGACCATTAAGGGATGATTTACATTATATTGTTTCTGGAGATGGTCAGGTCACTCCATTGTGTCTTGAGTGGCATGTGACTGTGGGGGGATGATTAGGGGTTGTCTTGTTGGCATTACTAACTGTGCTGTAAAGATTTTGGATCAAAGAAGGACTGTTTCCTTTGTTCAGAGAGCGCTTTGACATGACTCCGCAAGCCCTGCGAGGTGTGTGTTGGAAGTTCCTCAGAAAGTTTGTTCTATACTTAATAAAATTTTGGTTGTTCACAGAAATTGGTGTGTTGCAATTGCATCAATAGAATATAGAATATAGAATATAGAACAATACAGCACAGAACAGGCCCTTCAGCCCACGATGTTGTGCCGAACATCTATCCTAGATTAAGCACCCATCCATGTACCTATCCAATTGCCGCTTAAAGGTCGTCAATGATTCTGACTCTACCACTCCCACGGGCAGCACATTCCATGCCCCCACCACTCTCTGGGTAAAGAACCCACCCCTGACATCTCCCCTATACCTTCCACCCTTCACCTTAAATTTATGTCCCCTTGTAATACTCTGTTGTACCCGGGGAAAAAGTTTCTGACTGTCTACTCTATCTATTCCTCTGATCATCTTATAAACCTCTATCAAGTCACCCCTCATTCTTCGCCGTTCCAACGAGAAAAGGCCGAGAACTCTCAACCTGTCCTCGTACGACCTATTCTCCATTCCAGGCAACATCCTGGTAAATCTTCTCTGCACCCTCTCCAAAGCTCCACATCTTTCCTAAAGTGAGGCGACCAGAACTGCACACAGTACTCCAAATGTGGCCTAACCAAAGTCCTGTACAGCTGCAACATCACTTCACGACTCTTGAATTCAATCCCTCTGCTAATGAACGCCAATACACCATAGGCCTTCTTACAAGCTCTATCCATCTGAGTGGCTACTTTCAAAGATCTATGTACATAGACCCCAAGATCCCTCTGTTCCTCCACCTGACTAAGAACTCTACCGTTAACCCTGTATTCCGCATTCTTATTTGTTCTTCCAAAATGGACAACCTCACACTTGGCAGGGTTGAACTCCATCTGCCACCCCTCAGCCCAGCTCTGCATCACATCTAAGTCCCTTTGCAGCCGACAACAGCCCTCCTCACTGTCCACAATTCCACCAATCTTCGTATCATCTGCAAATTTACTGACCCACCCCTCGACTCCCTCATCCAAGTCATTAATAAAAATTACAAACAGCAGAGGACCCAGAACTGATCCCTGCGGAACTCCACTTGTAACTGGGCTCCAGGCTGAATATTTACCATCTACCACCACTCTCTGACTTCGACCGGTTAGCCAGTTTTCAATCCAATTGGCCAAGTTTCCCTCTATCCCATGCCTCCTGACTTTCCGCATAAGCCTACTATGGGGAACCTTATCAAATGCCTTACTAAAATCCATGTACACTACATCCACTGCTCTACCCTCATCCACATGCTTGGTCACCTCCTCAAAGAATTCAATAAGACTTGTAAGGCAAGACCTACCCTTCACAAATCCGTGCTGGCTGTCCCTAATCAAGCAGTGTCTTTCCAGATACTCATAAATCCTATCCCTCAGTACCCTTTCCATTACTTTGCCTACCACAGAAGTAAGACTAACTGGCCTGTAATTCCCGGGGTTATCCCTATTCCCTTTTTGAACAGGGGCATAACATTTGCTACTCTCCAGTCCCCTGGTACCACCCCCGTTGACAGTGAAGACGAAAAGATCATTGCCAACGGTACTGCAATTTCCTCTCCTGCTTCCCACATAATCCTAGGATATATCCCATCAGGCCCGGGGGACTTGTCTATCCTCAAGTTGTTCAAAATGTCCAACACATCTTCCTTCCTAACAAGTATCTCTTCTAGCTTACCAGTCCGTTTCACACTCTCCTCTTCAACAATACGGTCCCTCTCGTTCGTAAATACTGAAGAAAAGTACTTGTTCAAGACCTCTCCTATCTCTTCCGACTCAATACACAATCTCCCAGTACTGTCCTTGATCGGACCTACCCTCGTTCTCATCATTCTCATGTTTCTCACATACGCATAAAATGCCTTGGGGTTATCCTTGACCCTGTCCGCCAAGGATTTTTCATGCCCTCTCTTTGCTCTCCTAATCCCTTTCTTCAGGTCCCTTCTGGCTATCCTGTATCCCTCCACTGCTCTGCCTGAACCCCGTTTCCTCGACCTTATGTAAGCCTCCTTCTTCCTCTTTACTAGACATTCAACCTCCCTCGTCAACCAAGGCTCCCTCACACGACCATTTCTTTCCTGCCTGATAGGTACATACATATCAAGGACGCGTCGTATCTGCTCCTTGAAAAAGTTCCACATTTCCACCACATCCTTCCCTGACAGCCTATGCTTCCAACTTATGCTCCTCAAATCCTGTCTTACAGCACCGTAATTTCCCTTCCCCCAATTGTAAAATCTACCCTGTTGTGCGCACCTATCTCTCTCCATAACCAAGGTGAAAGTCACAGAATTGTGGTCACCATCACCAAAATGTTCACCCACTAACAAGCCCAGCACTTGTCCCGGCTCATTACCGAGTACAAAATCCAATATGGCCTCCCCTCTGGTTGGACAATCTACATACTGAGTTAGAAAAGCTTCCTGGACACACTGCACAAACACCGCCCCATCCAATCTACTTGATCTAAAGAGCTTCCAATGAATATTTGGGAAGTTGAAGTTTCTGCACCTTTCCAAAATCTGTTTCCCAATCTGTTCCTCCACATCTCTGCTGCTATTGGGGGGCCTATAGTAAACAACCAACAAGGTGACTGCACCTTTCCTATTTCTGACTTCAGCCCATACTACCTCCAAAGGCAGATCCCCCTCGAACTGCCTTTCTGCAGCCGTTATACCATTTCTAATTAGCAATGCCACCCCCCTCCTTTTTTACCACCCTCCCTAATCTTACTGAAACATCTGTAACCAGGAACCTCCAACAACTATTCCTGTCCCTCATCTATCCATGTTTCCGTGATGGCCACAACATCATAATCCCAGGTACCGATCCATGACTTAAGTTCACCCACCTTATTTCTGATACTTCTGATCAACTGTGTGAGAATCTCAGGAAACTATCAATAGTAAATGTATGCTCAAGCATTGTTGTAGACAACTCATCTGCTTGAATGAATATTTAAAGAAAGCTTCTTTGTCACTCCAGTTAGTTGTCATTCAAAGGAATATTACAATGAACTCTGATGTTTCCTGCTTGATTCAGGACGGAATAACTTAATCTAGGAAGATGCATTCTACTGCTCAGTGTGCTGCTTCCATCACAAATGTTATTTCTGCAGTTATGAGATTGTTTAGCTTCAAAGCAAAAAAGTAATGCCACAAGCACATTGACAAACACTTGCTGTAGTGAAATTGAGGGGTGCTGGAAAAAGCTGCAATTTCTGGAAATGGTTCAACATTCTCCAGGTGTCAAAAATATGGTGACTCCACCACCAGTACATGCAGTTCACAAACCTGCTGCTTGAAGATTAAAGCACCAATATGACAGATTAAACATTGATTTAAATGGTTTGGCGTCAATACGTTCAGGCCTAATTTCAAATCCCATGCATTGTTGAGGCCTCCACACACAATGTGCTCTCAAACTAGACTTCTACAATCCAAATGGGATAAAGTTATATAATGATTGCAGTACAATCTAATTCATGTCTCAGTATCAGCCTAACTTACAACAGTCACCTTAAAAGATTACGACACAACTGGTATCAATTTTATGTTTACTCTTCGAGAGACATCATGCCAGTTTAGAAAGAGCTCAGGTCAGAAACAAAGAAGTGTTGCCTCAGGTACAACCTCAGAGGGTTAACCTTTAATGCAGCAGAAAGCCATTCTTTTTCCATTTCCTATAATAGTTATTGATAAGCATAGGCAATTACTTCTGATGTTAGACACAGAAGATCTAATCCAGTCAAACAAACAGACACAGAAATTGCAGAGTGTAAGTTACAATCTTAAAATCCTCCTTGGATAGGAGGGAGTGCCAGAGAACTGAAGGTTGCAAATGTTCCACTCCTATTTAAAGAAAAGTAGAAGGATAAAACAGCAACTACAGAACAGGCAAAATAACTCTCAAGGTGAGAAAAAGTTTAGAGACAACAATTCACATAAAATTAAGTGCACAATGAAAACTGATGAGCTAATAAAAAAAACCATGAATTTGTGAAAGCAAATTACCTTAATTGAACATCAAGTTCTTTTATGAGGGTCGCGTGCATGGATTTTCAAAAAGCACTTCACGAAGTAAAAAAATAAACTTGTTGGCAAGATCAAATCATTAAATGGGACAGACACAGCAGCATGGTTGTGCAATTGAACATGGATGAGAATTTGAGAGCTTTTGTTTTCCAGACAGTTGAAAGATAAGAAGTGGTGTTCCCCAGGGATCATTATTAGAACCACAGTTCTATAAATGAGCTGAATGCAAGTATATTTGGGCAGAAATTCGAAGGTTGCAGATAACACAAATCTTAGGAATAAAATAAGCAAAGAGAATGATAGCAAGATAGGTAGCATACAGAAATGGACAGAAACATGAAAGATGAAAGGTATTGTTACAGAGCTGAGGTTGAAAATAATAATGAAAACAATCCTAATCTACTCAACCTCTCTTCATAGCTGGCACCCTCCATACCAGGTAACATTCTGGTGAACTTCCTCTGCAACAATGGCATCCGCAGCCTTTTGGTAACGTGGCAACCAGAACTGTACACAATATTCCAAATGTGGCCGAATCAAAGTCCTATACAACTGTAACAAGACCTGCCAACTCTTGTACACAATACCCTGTCCGATGAAGGAAAGCATACTGTATGCCTTCTTTGACCTGTGTTGCCACCTTCAGGAGACAACAGACCTGAACATCTAGATCTCTCTGTACATCAATTTTCCCCAGGGCTTTTCCATTTACCGTATAGTTCGCTCTTGAATTCGATATTCCAAAATGCATCAGCTCACATTTGTCTCCATCTGCCATTTCTTTGCCCAAATCTCCAAGCTATCTATATTCTGCTGCATTCTCGGACAGTACCCTTCACTATCTGCTATTCCATCAATCTTAACGTCATCTGCAAGCTTGCTAATCAGATCACCTATACCTTCTTCCAGATCATTTATGTATATCACAAACAGAGGTCCAAACACGATCCCCCGGAGCACCACTGGTCACAGTTCTCCATTTTGAGAAACTCCCTTCCACTACTACTCTGTCTCCTGCTGACCAGCTAGTTCGCTATCTATCGAGCTAGTACACCCTGGACTCCATGTGACTTCACTTTCTCCATCAGCCTACCATGCCTTACCAAATGCCTTGCTTAAGTCCATGCATATGACATCTATAGCCCTTCTCTCATCAATCAACTTTGTCAATTCCTCAAAGAATTCCATTAAGTTGGTAAGACATGGCCTTCCCTGCATAAAACCACGTTGTCTATCACTGATAAGCACATTTTCTTCCAAATGGAAATATATCTTATCCCTCAGTATCTTCTCCAGTAGCTTCCCTACTGATGTCAGGCTCATCAATCTTTAATTACCTGGATTATCCCTGCTACCCATCTTAAACAAGGGGACATTAGCAATTCTCCAGTACTCCAGGACCTCACCCATGTTCAAGGATACTGCAAAGATATCTGTTATGGCCCCAGTTATTCCTCTCTTGCTTCCTTCCGAATTGTGGGAGAGATCCCATCCAGACCTGGGGACTTCCCCACCTTAATGCATTTTCGAATACCCAACACTTCCTCCCTCTTTATGCCGACTTGTCCTAGAATAAACAAACATTTATCCCAAACCTCAACGTCCATCACATCCCTCTCTTTGATTAATACTGATGCAAAGTCTTTAAAGCCTCATCCATTTTCTCTGACTCCACACGAAACGTTCCCCCTTTGTTCCTGAGTGGGCCAACACTTTCTCCAATGACCCTCTTGCTCCTTACACTAGTGACACCACCCCCACCACCACCACCGTATCCACGGGTGATACATTGCAAGACCTACTGCGGATGCCAGAAAACGTGAATAGTAGTGAACCCTATCATTTAAATAGGAAACTTACCTTACAAGCAGCCCACTAGAATTATTTCTGGAATGTTCCATGAAATATTTTCAGCCGTGCATAAACCACAGATAACTGAAGCTGCGGAAATGGGGGTTCTACTTGATATGAATACAATGTTCTGGGATTTTTTTTTAGATTAGATTAGACTTACAGTGTGGAAACAGGCCCTTCGGCCCAACAAGTCCACACCGACCCGCCGAAGCGCAACCCACCCATACCCCTACATTTACCCCTGACCTAACACTACGGGCGATTTAGCTTGGCCAATTCACCTGACCCACACATCTTTGGACTGTGGGAGGAAACCGGAGCACCCGGAGGAAACCCACGCAGACACGGGGAGAACGTGCAAACTCCACACAGTCAGTCGCCTGAGTCGGGAATTGAACCCGGGTCTACAGGCGCTGTGAGGCAGCAGTGCTAACCACTGTGCCACCGTGCCGCCCACCGTGCCCATTTTCCTTAAGCCTGTTTGCTAAAGATATTTCATGAACTCTTTTATCCCTCTTAGTTCCTCATTTCGCAATATTCTTCCCAAACTTCGCCTGTTTTCAATCGCTTAGACCTTATGCAAGTTTTCTTTTTTGTCGTAGCTAGTCTCACAGTTTCACCTATCATCCATGGTTCCCTAATCTTGCCAATTCTATCCCTCATTTTCACAGGGACATGTCTGTCCGGCTCTCTAATCAACTTCCCTTTAAAAGCCTCCCACCTATCAAATTTCAAACAGCTGCTCCTAATCCATATTCCTCAGCTCGTGCTGAATGTTGCTCTATTTGGCCTTCCCCCAGCATAACACTCTTCCTTTAGGAACATTCTTGTCTTGGTTCATGAGTATTCTAAAACTTATGGAACTGTGACCACTATTCCCAAAGTAATCCCCTACTGAAATTTCAACCACCTATTCTCTCATTCTCTTAACACCAGGTCCAGTATGGCCCCTTCCCATGTTGGACTATTTACATACTGCTCTAGACAACCATCCTGGATACTCCTCACAAATTCTGCTCCATCTAGACCTCTAACACTAAGTGAATCCCAGTCAATATTGGGAAAATTAAAATCTCCTAACGCCCTGTTGCTGCTACATCTTTCTAAAATCTGTTTATATATTCGTACCTATATCTCTCACTCTCAGTTGAGAGGCCTGCATTGTTACCACACCCTTCCTATTTCTGAGCTCTATCCATACTGCCTCACTGTTCGAGTCCTCCAAGGTGTCCTCCTTCAGCATAGCTGCGATATCCTCTCTGACTAGTAATGGTACTCCTTCCCCCCATTTACCTCTCTCTCTATCCTGCCTGAAGCATCTATTTCCTGGGGTATTTAGTTGCCAATCTTGCCCTTCCCTCAACCAAGTCTCAGTAATAGCAATAACATCATACTAATCCAAGCCGTAAGTTCATCTGCCTTACCTACTAAATCTGTTGCATTAAAACAAATGGGCCGGGTGCTCCGGTTTCCTCCCACAGTCCAAAGATGTGCGGGTCAGGTGAATTGGCCATGCTAAATTGCCCGTAGTGTTAGGTAAGGGGTAAATGTAGGGGTATGGTGGGTTGCGCTTCAGTGGGTCGGCGTGGACTTGTTGGGCCGAAGGGCCTGTTTCCACACTGTAAGTAATCTAATCTAATCTAAAAAAATGCACCTCAGACCACTAGTCCATTTGCGCTCACCATCTGCCCCCTGCCTTCTCTTCCCCTTAGTCACGTTAACTTCATTATCTAGTTGCTTCCAGGTTTTAGTGACTACCTCCTTGCTGTTCACTAATTTCCCATTTGGTTCCCAGCCCCCTACCACATTACTTTAAAACTTCCCAACAATGTTAGCAAAATCTCACCTTTGAACATTGGTTCCAGTCTGGCGCAGGTGTAGACCATCCAATTTGCTATCGTTCCACCTCCCCCAGAACTGGTCCCACTGTCCCAATGTCTCCTCCTTCCTGCACTGTCAAGCCACACATTCATCCTGCTTATTCTTTTATTTCTACGCTGATTAGCATGTAGCACTGGTAGCAATCCTCAGATTACTACCTTTGAGGTCCTAAATTTTAACTTGGCTTCTAACTCCCTAAATTCTGCTTGAAAGACCTCTTCCCTTCTTTTTTTTAAACCTATATCATTTGCCAATATGCACCACAATAGCTGACAGTGACCATAATAAGGTAAAATTAAGCATTCATCAGAAATAAACATGCTAAGCTTAAGAAAGGGTAATTACAAAGGTAAGAAGGCTTGGCTAGCTGAGGTGGAGTGGGAGTAGCGATATCAGTAAGGAAAAATGACAGACATTTAAGAAAACAGTTCATGGTTCACAACAAAGATAGATCCCAATGAAAAAGGAGGATTCTAGGAGGAGGATAAGCCCGTGTTCAAATGCAACAAGATATGGACAATACCCAGATTTGACAAGTTGCAAGTGACATTTGCACCACACAAATGCAAGGCTATGATCATCACCAATAAAAGACAATCTAATCACTGCCCCTTGACATTCAATGGTGTTACCATCACGGTGTCTCCCACTAACAACATCATGTGAATTATTATTGATCAGAAACTCAATTGGACTCACTACATAAACACAGTGGCTGCAACAGCAAGTCAGAGGCTATGAATACTGCAGCGAGTAGCTCACCTCCTGACTCGTCAAAGCCTGTCCATTATCTCCAAGGCACAAGTCAGGACTGTGATGGAGTATTCCCCACTTGCCTGGATGAATGCAGCCCCAATAACACTCAAGCTTGACACCAAGGATGAAGCTTGACTGGTATCACATCCAGAAACATCCACTCCACCACCAATGCTCAGTAGCAGCAGTGTGTACTACCTATAAGATGTATTGCAGAAATTCACCTAAGATCCTCAGACAGCACCTTCCATACCACAACCATTTCCATCCAGAAGGACAAGGGCAGCAGATATATGGGAACACCATCACCTTCATGTTCCCCTTCAAGTCACTCACCATCCTGACTTGGAAATGTATCGTCATTTCTTCACTGTTGCTGGGTCAAAGTCATAGAATTCCTGAATGACATTGTGGGTCAACCTTCAACAGGTGAACTGCAGCGGTTCAAGAAGGCAGCTCACTACCACCTTGTCAAGGGCAACTAGGGACAGGCAATAAATGCTGGCCCAGCCAGCGATGCCCACATCCCACAAAATGAATTTTGAAAACCAGAGACGTTAACAATATCATCAAAGTGGAAAGAAAAACAGACAATGTGGCAAAGGTTAGTAGTAAGACAAATGATTGTGAACTTTTAAAAACAAACTAAAAAAAAAGGTGAAACTTTGAGCTAAACCTGCAAAGTAGATGGACAACAACTGCTTCTTTAACTATATGAAAAGGAAGAGAGAGGCCAAAGTTAGGCTGGTAGGAGAATGGGGGCAAGGAAATAACAATGCGTAATCAGCATCAATCTTGACACTAGAAGATATTAATAGCATTCCAAATTACGAAATAATTAAGGGCAAAAGGAGGAGAGGAAATAAATACATTAACTATCACTAGAAAAAATGAGCTAAGTAAACTAATGAGAGTAAAAGGCCAGTAAATCCCCTGGACCTAATAGGATACATCCTAAAATATTAAGAGAATTAGATTCAGAGATAATGGATCCTTCAATTTTAGAAGTGCCACAGGATTGCAAAACTGTCATGGTAACACCTCTATTTCTGAAGGGAAGGACACAAAAAAAAACAGGTAACCGCAGTCCAGTTGGTTATTGGGAAAGTGTTGATCAAGCAGAGTCGACATGGCTTCTAAAAGGTGAAACCATGTCTGACAAATTATTAAGATTTGTTGAGGTAACAAGCAGAATACTGGATGTAATATATTTGGATTTTCAGACCGTACTTGGTAACATATCGTAGGCTATATAAGAGCCCATTATGTTGGATTAGGAGGATTGACTAACTAACAAAGGAATATGTTGGGGTAACAGGCACATTGTAAGGACAGAGTTGAAAAGTGTGGTGCTGGAAAAGTGCAGCAGGTCAGGCAGCATCCGAGGAGCAGGAGAAGGGCATAAGCCCTTCTTCAGGAATCATTGTAAGGACAGCAATCTGTAACTAGTGGAGTGCCACAAGGATCAGTGCTGGGACCACAATTATTTACAATATATATTAATGGTTGAGGTGTGGAAAATGAGTGTACCGTAGCCAAGTTTACAGATGATACAAAAAAGGTGGGAAGGCAAGTTGTGACAGATGACACAAAATGTCAGAGATATAGGTGGGAAAAGTGAATGGACATAGTCTTGACAGATGAAATATAATGAAGGAAAATGAGAGGTTATGCAATTTGGCAGGAAGGATAGAGGAGATGAAATTTATTGAAATACAGAAAGACAACACAAGGTCTAGCTCAGAGAGATTTTAGAGTCATGTGCACAAGTCATAAAAAGTTGGCACCCAAATTCAGTAAATAATGGAGATGGCAAATGCAATGTTTCCCTTTATATAAAAGGAAGTAAAGTAGAACAATAGGGAGAACTATACAAGGCACTAGTCAGACCAGAGCTAGAATACTGTGAACAGTTTGTAGCCCCTTGTGCAGGGGAAGATATACTGGCATTGGAGATACTCCATGGAAAGTTCTTTAGTCTGATACTGGGATTGGAGGGACCATCTTCTGAGGAGACATTCCGTAGTTTGGGGCTACACTCAGTGGGATTTAGAAGAATGAGAGGTAACCTTATTGAAACAGACAGATTTTTAGAGGTCTTGCAGAAAAGTTGTTAACACCTAGTGTAGAGTCTAGGACCAGAGGGCATAATCTCAAAATAAGGGGTCGCACAAGGTTGTGTCAAGATTTGTAACTCGGGTGCTGAGTGCAATTGTTGTGCGTACGCTCGCCGAGGTGGGAATTTGGTTTGCAAATGTTTCATCCCCTTTCCAGGTGACATCCTGTGCTTTGGCACTCAGCCACGGATTCCATCAATAAACACATTGACCTAGACTCAATATACCAACCACTGCAACGAACCGGAAGCAGCGGGAACAAAATCAAATAAATTCCAAATGATAAGAGTACAGCAGCGCTTCACAGGAGGTGTCACCACACTGAGGATGTCACCTAGAAAGGAAACAAAACGTTTCCAAACAAAATTCCCAGCTCAGCAAAAATACCCATAACAACTGCAAGGGGTCACACATTTAAGACAGATCAATTCCTTTTCTCAGACGGTATCGAACCTGTAAAATTCTTCACCATAGAGGACTGTAGAGGCCATTAAATATATTCAAGGCTAAGACAGATTTTTAATCAGAAAGGGAATTAAAAATTATAGGGAAAAGACTGGAAAGTAGAGTTGAGAATAATTAATTCAGCAATAATCTCCGAAAATGATGCAGCAGACTCAATAAGCTAAAGGGCCTACACTTGCTGCTGATAAGATATCACTTGCATGGAGATGCTGGAAAGGCTAGGGTGTCCATCTTAAAGCAGATATGATTAAAAGAATTCGCTTTATAAGTCTTCAAAATCACAAATGGTTCTGAAACAAATAAGGTTAAATTGCTTTCACTAGTATGCGATCATAACTTGAGCTTGAGGTGATTGATAAAGGAATAAATATGATAAAGCAAGAACTGCAGATGCTGGAGATGTGAAGCAAAAACAGAAATTGCTGGCAAAACTCAGCAGATCCAGCATCTGTGCGAAGAAAGTTAACATTTCAAGTCAGGTGACTTCACCAAAACTGTTAACAACAAGGAAAAAGTGGTCTTTATCTTTATTCTCTGCCCTCAATTCATTACCCAACCCTTGACCAATAAGCTAGCTAATATAAACTCCCTACAGTGTTGGTTCATGGGTTCCTATCCTTTTATTCTTTCCCCTCTAACCTTAAACTGATGCCCTCTAGTCCTCGATTCCCCAACCCTGGGCAAAAGACTGAGTGCATTCATCCTATTCATGCCTCCCATGATCTTAAACATCTCGAAGGTATTCCCTCAGTCTCCTACGCTCAAAAGAAACAAAAAGTCCTAGCTTGTCCAACCTCTCTCTACAACTCAGGCCATTGAGTCCAGGCAACATTCTGATAAATTTATCTTGCACTCTTTCCAGTTTAATAACATCCTTCCTAAAACAAGGTGACCAGAACTGAACACAATACTCCAAGTGCAGCCTCACCAATGTCCTGTTTAACTGCAATATAAATTTTGAACTTCGATACTCAGTACCCTGACAGATGAAGGCCAGTGTGCCAAAAACCTTCTTCACTCTGTCACCTGTAACTCCACTTTGAGAACTCTGAACCTGTACTCCAAGCACCCTCTTCTCCACCACACTCCTTAAGGCCCATTAACCATGAAACTCTGACCTTGAATTGACTTTTCAAAATGCAAGACCTCACACCCATCTATATTAAACTCCACTTGCCATTTCTAGGCCCACTTGCCCAGCTGATCAATGTCTTGCTGCTATTTCTGATAATGTTCCTCGCTTCTACAGTACTGCCTATTTTAGTGTCATCTGCAAAGTTACTAATCATGTCTTGTAAATTCTCATCCAAATGATTGACATAGATTACAAATAGTATTGGGCCCAGCACCAACCCCTGAGACACTCCACTAATCACAGGCCTCTAGCTGGACAAGCATCCTTCCAATGTTACCCTCTGCTTCCTACCATTAAGCCAACTTTACATCCAATTTGTCAGCTTATCCTGGATTCCCAGTCCAGAGCAGCCTACCATGTGGAACCTTATCAATGGCCTTACTGAAATCCACGCAGACGACATCTACAGCCCTGCCCTCATCAACTTTCCTGGTCACTTCATCAAAGAACTCTAACATATTTGTGAGGCATGATCTTTGACTCACAAAACCATGCTGAATACTCCTAATCATACCCTGTCATTCCAAATTCTTTTCCCTCAGAATCTTCTCAAGTAATGTACTCAACACAGATGTTAAGCTTACTGCTTGACAGTTTCCAGGCTTTTCTTGGCAGCCCTTCTTGAATAATGGCACAATATTCGCGACGCTCCAGTTTTCCGAGAATTCACCCATGGCTAACAATGATGGAAAAATCTGTCAGGGCCTCCACAATTTCTCCTCTAGCCTCTTACAGTGTTCTTGGATATATCTGGTCAGGACCAGGAGATTTATCCACCTGCATACACATTCTAATATAACCAATACCTCATGCACGTGATATTGCCCCCAAGGTATCACTCTAGCTTCTCCAAGTCTTCGTGTCTTTCTCCACAGTAGACTCAGGAGAAATATTCAATGAGGACCAAGCCCATCTCCTGCGGTTCTGTACATTCATGTCCACTTTGGTTCTTAACAGGCCCTATTCCCTCTCTAATTATTCTTTTTCCTTTAATATACTTAAAAGTGTCTCTTTAGATTCACCCTACTCTTCTCAGCCAAGGCTACCGTGAGCCCCCTTTTCGCCCTCCTAATTTCCTGCTTCAGTAAACTCATGTAATCCCAGTATACCTCCAGGGATTCTCTTGATCCCAGCTGCCTATACCCGAGCCATACCTCCTTTTTTCTGGTTAAAGCCTTATCATGTCATCCAGGGTTCCCTTTTCCTGCCAAGCTTGCCCTTCATCCTCACAGGAACATGCAGACCTTGAACTCTAGCTATCTCATTTTTAAAGGCCTCCTACTTGCCAAAGGTCCCTTTGCCTGGAAACAAACTACTCCAATCAACCCTGGAAGCTCCTGTCTAAGTCCATTAAAATTCGCCTTGCCCACATTTAGAACCTGACCCTGTTTTGTTCCTCTCCATAACTATTTTTAAATTAATAGAACTATGGTCACTGGTCAGAAAGTGTTTCCCCACTGTCACCTCAATCACCTGTCCTGCCCTATTTCCCAAAAGTTGAGTTTTACCCCTTCCCAAGTAGGGCCCTCTACGTACTGCAGTAGGAAACTTTCCTGAATGCACTTAACAAATTCCACTCCATCTAAGCCATAACACTCTGGCAGTCCCAGAGGAACTGTTAGGAAATTAAATCCTCTACTATGACAACCCTATTCCTCCAGAAAGTCTCCCCAATCTCTCAGCATATTTGTTCCTCTAATCCCCACTGACTATTTGAGGGTCTATAGTACAACCCCAATAACGTCACCAGCCCCTTATTTCTTAGACTAGATTACTTAGAGTGTGGAAACAGGCCCATCAGCCCAACAAGTCCACACCGACCCACCGAAGCACAACTCACCCAGACCCATTCCCCTACATTTCACCCCTTCACTTAACACTATGGACAATTTAACATGGCCAATTCACCTAACCTGCATGTTTTTGGACTGTGGAAGGAAACAGAAGCACCCGGAGAAAACCCACGCAGACATGGGGAGAATGTGCAAACTCCACACAGTCAGCCGCCTGAGGCAGGAATTGAACACGGGTGTCTGGCGCTGTGAGGCAACAGTGCTAACCACTGTGCCACCCACAAAGCCTCACTGGATGATCCTTCAATTATTTCATCTCTGGTTTCTGCAGTGATACTCACCTTAATCAAATATGCAACACCCCTCCCGTCCTTCTACCACCTCTGTCCCACCTAAAGCACCAGTACCGCGATGCATTAAGCTGCCAGTCCTGGCCCTCCCTTACCCAGGTTTCTGAAGCAGCTATAATGTCCCAGTCCTATGTACCTATCCACATTGAGTTCATTAGCCTTACCTGTTAGACCCCTTGCATTGAAATAAATGCAATTTAATCCAACAGGCATTCCTTGCTCCCTGCCGTGTTCCAACTTGTCCGGTCACGTCAAACGTACTATTTCTGATTACTGTATCTCCTTCCAGCCTCATATTTGCCTCTCTGCTGTTGAGGCGCTCTCCTCCCATCCCCTCCCCCTCTCCTCCCCTCCCACTCTCCTCCACTCCAATCTAGTTTACATCCTCCCTTGCAGCACTAGCAAACCTGGTTGACAAGATATTGGTCCCTCTCCAGGTCAAGTGCAACCTGTCCCTCTTGAACAGGTCACCATCGCCCCAGAAAAGATTCCAATGATCTATAAGTAGGAATCCCTGCCCCTCGTACCAATTCTTTAGCCATGCATTCATCTGCTATATCCTCCTGTTCTTACCCTCACTAGCATGTGGCACTGGAAGTAAAACAGAGATTATCACCAAAGTGCTGGGTTTTAAGCTTTCTTCCTAGCTCTCTATAATCACTCTGCAGGACCTCATCCCAATTTCTATCTATGTCATTTCTGCCAACATATACAATGACTGCTCACCCTCCCCTTTGAGAATGTTCTGCAGCCACTCTGAGACATACTTGTCATGAAATTGCAAGAATATCTGTTCTAACCAAATTGGGGATTTTATCTGTGGTGTTTTGTTAAAATAACAAACCACCCACCTGTGATGGTCCAAGGGTCAAGTTTGCTTGCCAATGCTGTGTTATAGTGCTCTTCTACAGCACCACAGAAATGTTTTGTTACAAATGAAATATATACAATTTTGAGGGATTTTGACAAAGTACATGTTGAGATAATGTTTCCACCAGTGGGGGGACCATGAATTCAGGGACTAGTTACAAAATAACGGGTTTAAAACTGATTAAGCAAAATAATCTCTTCATCCAGAGGTTAGTGAATGTCTGGAATTCTTTAGCCCAGAGAGTTATGGAGAATAGATAACAGTAAGTATTTGAGATAAATCTGAAATATTGGGAAGTTGCAGACAGTTGAGAGGTGACATGAAAGAGGAGTTGATGCCTGGGGCAGATCAACCATTATCTTATTGATTGGCAAGGGCAGGCTACTCCTGTTATTATTTCTCATGTTTTGTTTGAACTGAAAATGCTTTATAAATACAAGTTTTTGTTGCTGCTGATAACCAAGACATTCCAGCAACATAATTAACTCTTTCTTTTAAGAAAAAAAATAAATAATATATGCACATGCCTGACCAAACTGGCTTCCTATATTTGGCCTAAAATGTAGTTCACTGTTTCCATGTAAACATTTTTCATAAAGCAAGATGCCAAAGTCCAATGATCTTGGTTTGGAAAATTTCTGTGGAATAACTACCAAAGGAATCCCAGCACATTTTAGCTAAAGGAATACCAAATACTCAACATGTAATAAAATAGAGATGTCATACAATACAAGCGTTCTGTAGAGAAAAGCAGCACTCAAAAAAGATATTAAAGCCCTAACCTTGGAAGATTTCCAACAGGCATAAATAAAACTGAATTTAAAAAATGAAAATCAAACAAAAATTTTGGCTGGCTGTATTAACTGTGTTTTTCACTGCAGCTGTATGTTCAGCAAAAATTATCACTGACTGGTTCCCTGAGCAAAGTGTGATGAGTATGCTTTCATAGAAACCGAGGACAAGATGTAACAAATTACTGTACCATTGTCATCCAGACATATTGATTGGTTCTGTGTTTGGCTTAAACTCATGATTCTTGGGATTTCAATCTGTTCACCTGTCAGCCACAAATTGATGCTACTTTTTTTATTTATTCATTCATGAGATATGGTTGCTGCTGGTAATGTCAATGTTTATTGTACATTAACAGTTGCCCTTGATTAGTGGTGAACTACCTTCTTGAATTATTGCACATAATGAAACTGCTTCCAGTCGGCAGTTGCAGGATTGTGACCCAAAGGAATGTGATATATGACCAAGTCAAATTGTTGAAAGTGCTGCCATAGTATATAAGTTTTGGAAAAAGTGTTTAAAGTAGTTATCTATGAAGCAGGATACTTTGCCCTTGATGATGTTAAGTTTATTGAGGCTGATCAGAATTGTATTTATCCAGGAATTGGACAGCATTCCATCACAATCCTGACTTTTGCCTCATCAATGGTGAGGACTTTTTTAACTAAGCAGGAGGTTAGTCACCTTCACTCAACTTTTACTCTTGTAATAAGAATATTTATGTGGCTTATTCATTTCAAATACTGGCCACTGGTTGATGGCGGGGGTACAATGATGATAACATGGTTAACGTTCAAAGGAAGGTAATTAAATTCTGTCTTGTAGATTGTCATTGCCTGATGCTTATTTCAAACAAATGTTAGATGCCACTTTTCTGCCCAAGCTTGAATGTCATCCAAATTTATTAGATGTAGGCACAAATTAGTTCAGTAATTGAAGTATTGGCAAATGCATCTGCACATGTTCTGTCATCCAACTACAGGTTGACTAAATTTACTTAATTCATATTCCACTGACAATAATGAAGGATTTTTTGATCTATATTTTAATGTTAAAAGGGCAGTGCTGCTTAAAATGCCAGAAGAACTCCATGCCAGCATAGCATTCTCCAACTAATAGAAAACAACTGCAGCCTCAGGTAACTCTCACTGACAAGCTACATTCATTGCAACTAGAAACTGAGACAAAGACACACAAATTAAACCATGTTTGTGAACATTAACAAACATTACAAGCTTTAACTATATTATTTTTAACTGAACAAAATTTATCTTGGAGTTTGGATATATGCCACAAGCTATTCTACACATTTTAAAAACAACAACTAGGTCAATCACGATCTGCATGGCAACTAGCCAGATTCCAAGTTAATGTTGGTGGCACATTACTAGCACCATAACAAAGTGATTACTAAAGTGGCAATCACATAATCAACCCAAAGTGGATGTCCATCCTCAGCTTTCAGACTGCACTGCAGTTTCTTTACAAATTTCTACAAATGCAAAATGTGAAGAGAGAAAAAGAGGACATAGAGTCATTCAGCATGGAAACAGACACTTCTGTCCAACCAGACCATGTCAGCCAAAATCCCAAAATAAACAGTCCTTCCTGTCTGCTTCTGGTTCATATACCTCAAAAATGTTTTTATCCATGTCCCTTTCCAAATGGCTTTTAAATGTTGTAATTGTACTCACACCTGCCACTTCCTCTGGAAGTCTGATCCACCACCCTACGGTTAAAAAAAAACTCCCCTTACCTTAAGAACATACCCTGTAATCTTGAAATCCTCTGCCCGAGAGAAAAGACAACACCATTAACTCTATCTACACCTTTCATTATTTTATCAACTACTACAAGGTCACCTCTCAACTCTATGCTCCAGTGAGAAAAAGTACCAGCAGAACTTTGCATTGATGTTTTATCTCCTTGTAACAGGATAGACAAAGAAACACAAGTGATAGAGAAGTAAATGATGGATGCCTTAGAGATAGAAAAATACTTAACGTTTTTTTGAAAATCGAGAAATGATTTACCAATTGGAGTGATGCGCAACATTTAATTTCACCTTTCTAGATTTCTGACGTTGTGATCATACCAAGGTTTGAACTCAAATCTTTAACTTCATTTTTGATATAACAATTATTAAACCTGAATGACAGTAGTCAAATTAATTGATTTTTCTCATGCAAATCCAGAAATTTTGCATCAGCCAAATGATTTGTGACTTTTGTGGAGGTTGTCATTTTTTTCTTTTTTTTGAGTTATTAAGAGTAGCGCAAATCATCCAGTAATTTGTAGTGAACCAGAACGGTCGTCTTTTCATGCTGATGTTTAAATGGACTAACAATAACGGACATTTAGATATTTGTGAAGGAAGTACAGTAAAGATGGACAATGTTAATTCGTTATTAATTTTTCCAGCAACTTCTGGGACTCTGTGATGTCACATTGATCACAGAGTCATCAAGACATACAGCACAGAAACAGACCCTTCAATCCAACTTGACCATGCAAACCAGATATCCTAAATAAATCTAGACCCATTTGCCAGCATTTGGCCCAAAACCGTTTAACCTTCCTATTCATATACCCATCCAAATGCCTTTTAAATGTTGCAACTGTACTGGCCTCCACCACTTCCTTTGGGAGTTCATTCTACACACGCACCAGTCTCTGTGTGAAAAAGTTGCCCCTTAGGTCCTTTTTATACCTGTCCCCTATCACCTTAAACCCACGCCCAAGTTTTGGACTCCACCATCATGGGGAGAAGATCTTGCCTATTTATTCTGTCAATGCCCCTCTTGATTTTATACGGTCACCCCTCAGCTTCCAACACTCCAGGGAAAATAGCCTCAGCCTTTTCATCCTCTCCCCATAGCTCAAACCTCCAACCCTGGTAACATCCTCATAAATCTTTTCTGAACCCTCTCAGGTTTCACAACATTCTTCCTATAGGAGGGAGAACAGAATTGTATGCAATACTCCAAAAGTTGCCAAAGCAATGGTCTCTACAGCCGCAACATGACCTCCCAACTCCTATACTCAATGCACTGACTAAGGATGGCAACCATACCGAATGCCTTCTTCTCTATCCTATCCACCTGCAGCTTCACTTTCAAGGAGCTCTGAACCTGCACTTCAAGTTCTCTTTGTCCAGCAACACTCCCCAGAACCTTACTATTAAGTGTATAAGTCCTGCTCTGACCTGTCTTTCCAAAATGCATTACCTCATATTTATCTAAATTAAACTCCATTTGCCACTGGCCCATCAGGTCAAGATTCCATTGTATTCTGAGGTATCCTTCTTCATCGTTAACTACATCTCCAATTTTAGTGTCATTTGCAAATTTACTAACCATGCTTCCTACCCTCATACCAAATCATTTATATAAATGACAAAAAGCAGTGGACCAAGCACCAATCCTTGAAGTACACCACTGGTCACAAGCCTCCAGCCTGAAAAGCAACCCTCCTACATCCCTACCCTCTGTCTTCTATCTTTGAGCCAGTTCTCCAACTAGCCAGATCTCCCTATATTCCATGTGATCTAACCTTGCTAACCAGTCTACCATGAGAAATCTTATTGAATGCCTTATTATATGGATCATGTCACTGCTCTGAACTCATCAATCCTCTTTGTTACTTCTTCAAAAACCTCAGTCATGTTAGTAGGACATGATTTGCTACACACAAAGTCATGCTGATTATCTCTAATCAGTCCCTGCCTTTCAAAATACTTGTAAATCCTGTCCCTCAGGATTTCCTCCAACAATTTGCCATCATCAATGTTAGGCCCACTGGTCTATATTCTCTGGCTTTTCCTCACTTCCTTCCTTAAAAAAGTAGCACCACGTTAGCAAACTTTCAGTCTTCTTGCTGGCTATCGATGATGAAAAACATTTCAGCAAGGGACCCAAGAATCTCTTCCTCGCTTCACTATTTATTTCCCCATGTTCTCTATCTTCCATGCCCCTCTCCACAGTCAACAGTTATGCAAAATACTTGTTTAGTATCTTACTGATCTCCTGCATTTCCACACAGACTGCCTTGCTGATCTTTGAGGGGCTCTTTTTCTCCGTAGTTACTCTGTTGTCCTTAAGGAATCCCTTTGGATTCTCCTTAACTCTATTCACCAAATCTACCTCATGTCCCCTTTTTGCCCTCCTGATATCCTTCTCGAATATACTCTTACTGCCTTTGTACACTTCCAGGGATTCACTCAACCTCTGCTGTCTATACCTGACATCTGCTTCCTTCTTATTTTTGACCAAAACTTCAATTTCTCTAATCATCCAGCATTCCCTACACCTATCAGCCTTGCCCTTCATTCCAATAGGAACTACTTTCTCTGGACTCCTATTATCTCATTTATGAAGTCTTTCCATTTTCCAGCCATCCCTTTACCTGCAAACATCTGCCCCTTAAAACAACTTTTGGAACTTCTTGCTTAATATCATCAAAAGTGACATTCTTTCAACTTTAAAGCTTAACTTTTAGATGCATCACTTTTCCATCACTGTTTTAAAACTAAGAGAATTACGGTCACTGGCCCCAAAGTACTTCCCCACTGACATCTCAGTCACCTGCCCTGCCTTATTTCCCAAGAGTAAATCAAGATTTGCATCTTCTGTATTGTTACGTCCACATACTGAATCACAAAATTTTCTTTTCACAATTAAATTCCTCTCCATCCAAGCCCTAAACACTACGGCAATTCCAGTCTATATTTGGAAAATTAAAATCCCCTAACATAATTACTCTATTATTCTCACAGATAACTGTGATCTCCTTATAAATATGTTTCTCAATTTCCCAATGACTATTGGGGGTTCTATTCCAATAAGGTGATCATCCCTTTCTTATTTCTCAGTTCCACCCAAATAATCTCCCTTGATACATTCCGAGGAATATCATCCCTTAGTACAGCAGTAATGCTCACTTCAGCCATTTGGTGAAATGCACATTTTCAATTTAATGAATTCTGTTTTTAAAGTGGCATACCAGACAAAATCCTTAGGTATTCTACAGGAGGTTGTTGACTGTGCTAGGAGGCATGCATAGAAATCACTTTGCTGATTTCAGATTCACAAATAAATCTCTGTGGTAACTTGTTAATGATTCATTCCCTGGGGCTAACAGTTCTGCACCTGATAGAAAATGTTCTTTTTCTCTGACACTGCATCAGGATTCAAAATGATCTAAATTACCTTATTCCTGGAACACAGAAACATATCACAAAAAGTATTTTGTATAAAAATGCTTTGAACAGTCATGTTAGCAGCTAACCATTAAGGAGCAATAGCTCTTTACTGAACTTGTGCAGTTTCCCAGCATCAATCTCACCTTTACAAAGCATGCATATTCGTATGGAACAAAGTTATATAGCCCATCACCAGCTTGGGTCAGTCAAGACAATAACCTGTTAGGCTGATGAAGTTTACATGGGCCAAGAGGTGTATAGATAGCATTGGCCCGGTCTAGCTTTAAGTTAAATTTGCATGCTTTCTGCCTCAACTAATCCATTCAGAACAGAGGTTCACATTATTACTGTTACTTTAAAAAATAGTCTCCTTGAATTCCCTATTACTGCTTTGATTTTACAGCAGTTCAAGACAAGTACTCACCACCACTTTTTCAAGGGAAACTAGGGATGGGTAATAAATTTTAGTCCAGTCAGGGAAGACTCATCCCATAAATGAATGAGTGGAAAAAAAATAACATTCCCCAGTATTGTGCATCCCATAAATGAAAATAACTGCACACACATTTTATCAAATGCTTTTGTAATCAAGTTCACCCCTCAACCTTCTCTTTCCCAAAGAGCTCCAATCTATTCATTCGTCCCCCAGTCTTTGAGAAACAGAGACATTTGATCAGTAACAGAATTAACCATTAATGGGAAAGGGCAGGAAAGTGAATGTTACTAGCATCAGATCAGCCATGATCATATTGAATGGTGGAGGAGACTTGGGAAGCAGAACAGCCTACTCCTGTTCCTTATAGTTTTATGGAGAAAGTGAGGACTGCAGATGCTGAAGATCAGAGCTGAAAATGTGTTGCTGGAAAAGCACAGCAGGTCAGGCAGCATCCAAAGAGCAGGAGAATTGACGTTTCGGGCTTGAGCCCTTCTTCAGGAACATAAAATCCTGCAAAGCTAAAGGCGATCCTATGTACAAGTACAGTGCATTGAAAAGTTTAATTTGTTAATCTAGAGAGGCAGTCTGAATTTCAGTGAATTAGAGACCAATGATCTCTATATGCCTCCTATGTTTGTTTTGCCAAGCCATGCAGTTTACTTCACTAAAGGGACAAGGAATTTCACCAATAAAATATCAAAGAAGAAATAGTACATATGAACTTCATTTTAGCTTGATCAGCTGGGTTTGAGTTATAGAATGCAAGCCTCAGGTGCTGTGGATACAAGTTACATTATCAATAACACTTCTTTTCTATAACTTCAATACACATATATTCTGGTTTTCTCATTCCATGTTCTTATGGTCTTCATGCGCTACTCATGTGATGCATGCTGGTAATGCTTCATCTCTTCCTCCCAGAGGTCTGTCAACAACATCTGAGATCAGCAGTGAGGTGATGTGTCTAAGATACCCAACAGTTGGTTAGTAATGTGGTTGAGGGGCTCATGGTACTGTTGCCTCTCATTCCCGTTCATTTCATGTCTCTTTAAGAACTCACTGAGCTTGCCAATTTATCATGAATGCACTCAAGCATTATGTCATTTCATTGCTATGCTACACAAAAACACTGTGGAACAATTTGGTTCAAAACAAAACATGATTCAGGTAAACTGCATTTCATGATTCAGGTAAACTGCATTTCATGAGTCAGTGTCATCTCAACTGAGCTGACATTGTTAAAGGCACATGTACTTCAATAATCCCCAAGTCCAGGTTGAACACTTGATTAGAGCTTGGAAAGGTTTTAATTACACATCTCATTCTCTTAAAAGAAGCATCACTGAAAGTCAGTCCTGCTCCGTTATGTCAGTATTCTGCATCAATAAGTCAGATGAGGACTGATTTTCAGCACTGGAGTAATGGATTTGAAGGTGTGTGCATACCTGCTTTTTAATAACCATACAAATTTTGATACCTGGCTTTACCTCTTTTTTTTGTTCAACCAATATTGATTGGTGTGGCAGAACCTCATGTTTCCACAGACTTGCACTGAAAACATTCATCAAGTCATACAAATTTGTAAGGGCATTGTTGATTTAATGAATTTCCACATCAACTGTGGTTATTTAAATTACTGCACAGCAACAAATGAAAAAATGAAATGGAGATCATCATTTTTTCCATGTGAATATTCAGCAAGGAGACTTTACCATTGCACTGATAGTCTCTTCCCAATCAAGGCGATCACGAGGAGGAAGAGTCAACAACAGCTTTTGAACGTAATCATCTTCCTCTAGCGTTGGAGAGTTTGTCTTCAACCTGCAAACAGGAGCAGATAGAGCAAAAATTTAACGCTCAAGAAAAAGATCTCCTAACAGTTCAGACTAATGCAGACATCTTTATCACTCCTTACTCTTATGTGAGATTCCCACCTGCTTCAAGAAGACCATTATACCAAAGAAAAATCAATTAACATTCCTTGATGTCTACAGTCTGGAGGCTCTGACATCCATCATTATAGAGTGCTATGAAGGGTAAGCAATGGCACGCATCAATTCCAGCTTCCCAGATTACCTTGATCCGCTAGAATTCCCTTTCTGTCACATTAAGTGCATGGCAGCTGCCACCTCCCTGGCCCTATACCATAATTTCAACCAAACTCATCTCCAAACTCAGAGACCGAGGTCTTTACTCTAACTGAAGAACCCCTATCAAGAGGCTATTGTACTCTTCCTTCCTGCATGGATGAGCCACTCACTGATGCTACAAACTTGGTTGACCACACTCTTGTAAGCAACTGTCACTTTCATCAGTATCCAAAACGGAAAACCAGTGAGAGGGTATGACCATATCAGGAGACTACTTGGAAGGACGGCAAATGCTGGAGATCAGAGTCGAAATGTGGTGCTAACAAAGCACAGGCGGTCAGGCAGCATTCAAGGAGCAGGAGAATCAACATTTCAGGCATAAGCCTGATGAAGGGCTTATGCTCGAAACATAGATTCTCCTGCTCCTCGGATGCTGCTTGACTGGCTGTGCTTTTCCACGACCTATCTAGTTCATGCTCCTAACCTGTAGCGTGACCACTTCCCTAATTGGGTTATCCACAAAGCAATCAGCCTCAGGGATGCACTAATGACTCCAGGCACCACTTGAGTTTAGAAATCCAGAGCCATCTTTATCTAATCTGACCTAAATATGACTTCAACCCACAGCAATGTAGTTGAGTCATAATTGCCCCCTAGACATGAATGATTAGAAAAACAAATTTTTGCAGTTGGTCACGTTTCTTACATACCTGCACATTTTGTATTATCTTTCCTTCTTTCGATCAAGTGTAAAAACTTACATTTCTAAGCAATAAATTTCATCTGCCGTCTCAATCTATTCCTCCAGGCTATGACCGAGGGCTATCATTATCCCCCTCATAATTCAGGCAATAGTTAAAAGGAGCTTGCAATAATCTGCTTTCACGTTAGCATGAATTAGGAAAGTATGTTTCCGAAATACCAAAGTAGAACCATTTCAATCTAGCAGCTCTCTGCAAAGGGACCTGTACTTGTTCTTTCTCATCACTTGTTGAGAGTGTGTTGCTAGGAAAGCACAGGAAGGGCTGATTACTGATGAAGAGCTTATGTCCAAAACTTCGATTTTCCTGCTCCTCGGATGCTGCCTGACCTGCTGTGCATTTCCAGCACTACACACTTGACTCTGATCACCAGCACATGTGTGTCCTCACTTTCTCCTTTCTCATCACTTGTGTAACAGGTTCCTATTTCCACAAATTGACTTGGCAGATGTCCAGCTGAGAACACTAACAGCCAGAGCACACTCATTTGTTTTTTTTTTCAGTTTTAAAATTTGCATTTATGATGTCTATTTTTAAATATATCAAAAGAGGTTTTTGTGTATTCTTTTAATGTTTACCCTTCCTTTGAAGATGCAGATTAAATAGGCTTTTAATGTAAAAGCTACAGGTCAGGAAGATACCTCTAAAAAACACAAAAGGATAAGTTAAGTAATTTTCATTTTCACGTATTCATTTGGTACACTGTTTGTCACACAAGGTGTGCAAACTAAAGGAAGCCACACATCAAATTTTGTGTCAGCTCTAAATTTTGAAATTGTCGTCTAGGCTACTACTTTAGCTGCTGATAAGCAGCAGCCCTCAAATGGACCCGCAGGGAACCATACACCATCCTTCAACCTGAAAAACAATCATTTACCATTATTTTGTTTCCTGTCACTCAGCCAACTTTGTATGCATAATGCCACTATTCCTTTTATTCTACAAGTTTCAACTTTGGTGGGAAGTCTATTATGTGAAACTTCATAAAATTTATTTTTGGTAGTCGACACACACTGGCTATTTTACCCTCAATCACTTTTAAAATTCAAGCAAGCTCAATCATGATAGCTAGATCTGATTTACTGTCTTTCCATGATTAATACATATACGTACAATATACAAAGGACTTCACCTAACGAAGGACCAGCATGCCCAAAGCTTGTGATTTCAAATAAATCTGGACTATAACCTGCTGTGGTGTGACTTCTGTATATGCATAAGTGAGTGTACATTCATTCCTGAATTATCATCCTTAAAAACTCCCAAAACTCAAGTTAAATGTATGGGTCAGTAGTTGCTGGTTTAACTTGCTGTCTGTATTATATGATCATGTGACATTGATATTTTATTTGCACAAAGCCAATCAGTCCCTCAGCATGAAGTTAAATCAACGCTCCTCCACAACAAATGAGTTGTTTTGCAAGTGCACTTACAATAGCTAGGTTAATATAGCTACATTACATATATTAAAAATAGCAATTATGAGTCTTTCACAGTGTTAGGTGAGCAATGCTGTCACCAAGAAAATTCCTCTGCTTGTATTTGAAATCATGCTTGAATAACTTTTATGTCATCCTCAGATTGTTAACTCATCTGAAATGAGCATTTCTGGGAGTATGGCATGCACTCAGTACTATAGTCTGCAGTTATGCACTCAGATTGTTCAAATAAGACTCTACAACTTGGTGAGAACGCTACCAATGGGGTAAAATTATAGTGATTGGGAGACGGGGCAGGAGTGTGCAAAAGGTGGAATGTACCCACTGAGGCAAGTGGAGACGAGGTTGTGATTTTATTAAATTTAATAGAACATAGAAAAATACAGCGCAGTACAGGCCCTTCGGCCCTCGATGTTGCACCGATCCAAGCCCGCCTAACCTACGCTAGCCCACGATCCTCCATATGCCTATCCAATGCCCGTTTAAATGCCCATAAAGAGGGAGAGTCCACTACTGTTCCTGGCAGGGCATTCCATGAACTCACGACTCGCTGAGTAAAGAATCTACCCCTAACATCTGTCCTATACCTACCACCCCTTAATTTAAAGTTATGCCTCCTCATAATATCTGACTCCATACGTGGAAAAAGGGTCTCATGGTCAACCCTATCTAAACCCCTAATCATCTTGTACACTTCTATCAAGTCACCCCTAAACCTTCTTTTCTCCAATGAAAACAGCCCCAAGTGCCTCAGTCTTTCCTCATACGATCTTCCTACCATACCAGGCAACATCCTGGTAAGCCTCCTCTGCACCCATTCCAGTGCCTCCACATCCTTCCTATAGTATGGCGACCAAAACTGCACACAATACTCCAGATGCAGCCGCACCAGAGTCTTATACAACTGCAACATGACCTCAGGACTCCGGAACTCAATTCCTCTACCAATAAAAGCCAGTACGCCATATGCCTTCTTCACTGCACTATTTACCTGGGTGGCAACTTTCAGAGATCTGTGTACATGGACACCAAGATCCCTCTGCTCATCCACACTACCAAGTAGCCTACCATTAGCCCAGTACTCCATCTTCTTGTTACTCTTGCCAAAGTGAATCACTTCACACTTACCTACATTGAACTCCATTTGCCACCTTTCAGCCCAGCTCTGCAGCTTATCTATATCCCGCTGTAACCTGCCACACCCTTCCACACTGTCAACAACTCCACCGACTTTCGTATCATCCGCAAACTTGCTCACCCAATCTTCTAGCCCCTCCTCCAGGTCATTTATAAAAATGACAAACAGCAATGGTCCCAAAACAGATCCTTGCGGAACGCCGCTCGTAACTGCACTCCAAGATGAACCTTTACCATCAACTACTACCCTGTCTTCTTCCAGCCAGCCAATTCCTAATCCAAACCTCCAACTCACCCTCAATGCCATACCTTCGTAATTTTTGCAGTAGCCTACCATGGGGAACCTTATCAAACGCCTTACTAAAATCCATATACCGCTTTACCCTCATCCACCTCCTTAGTCACCTTCTCAAAAAATTCAATAAGGTTTGTGAGGCACGACCTGCCCTTCACAAAACCATGCTGACTATCCTTGATCACATTATTCCTATCCAGATGTTCATAAATCCTATCCCTTACAATTCTCTCTAAGACTCTGCCCACAACAGAAGTGAGACTCACCGGCCTATAGTTACTAGGGTTATCCCTACTCCCGTTCTTGAACAAGGGAACCACATTTACTAGTGAGACATGGCTGTTGCTGGTTGGCTAGTATTAAATGACAATCCCTGGTTGGCCTAGAGAAGATGGTGATGAGCTGCCTTCTTGAACCGCTGCAATCTATGTGCTGTATGTCAACCCACAATGCCCTGAAAGAAATCCCAGGATTTTGACCCAGTGACAGTAAAGGAACAACAATATATTTCCACATTACAATGCTGAGTGTCTTGGGGGGGGGGGGGGGAAACATGCATGTGGCAGTGTTCAATGTATTTGCTATCCTTGTCCTTCTACATGAAAGTGATCATGGGTTTGGTAGGTGCTATCTAAGGATCTTTGGTGAATTTCTGCAATGCATTTTGTAGATAGCACACAATACAAGTGAGTGTCAATGGGTGGGAGGAATAGATACCTATGGATGTGGCGCCAATCAAGAAAGCTGTTTTATCCTAGATGGTGCCAAACTTTTTGAGTGCGGTTGGAGCTGCACCCATCCAGGCAAGTGGGGAGTATTCCATCACAGTCCTGATTGTACTTATTTGGCAAATCCTATTCAGTTTCTTGTCAGTGGTAACACTATGATGTTGATAGTGGGGGCTTTTGTGATGATACTGCCATTGAATGTAAAGGAGAGGTGGTTAGATAGTCTCTTACTGGAGATGGTCATTGCCTGCCATTTGTGTGGTGCAAATCCATGACAACAAAACAACAGCAAAATATTGTAAATGCTGGAAATCTGAAATAGAAACAGAAAATGCCAGAGATACTTAGCAGTTCAGGCACACTCCATTGAAAAATACAAGGGTTACTATTTCAGGTTGATGAAATTACAGCAGAAAATAACAGAGTCCATTGCCCTATCACTTTATGCTGGAACCTGTAAGGATATATAGACACTGACAGGAAAAAAAATGATAAAAAATGTACATTTTAGAACTTGCACCCTGCAGAGTTTATGGAAGCAACCTGAAGTGATGATCTCAGTATTAATGCGAATGCTGGTCAGGGTACTTAACCCTGATCTCAACAATCAAACAGCACTGCACAAAGCCAGCAATGATTTTCAATTGTACATTTTGGTAACAAAGTGTTGATTTGTTAAAAGCTGCAGTTATAGTCCCAGCTGGAATCTGCACTGGACAATACACTAACTCTACTCATTCAAATTTCAGATAATGCTCATTATATATCTCTATTAAAATTATTCTAACATTAGGCAAATGCTTCACCTCTCATTGAAGACATTACAATGCTGAAATTAAAACAAAGGTTTTTAACAACCAGTTATCAACAGTTAAAAATGCACCGTGCAGATGGCAGATGATATGATATAGAGATCTGATGTGCAGACAAAATTAGATTCCAATTAGCAGATAGTAATCTTGACAACTACATGGCCAAAGTTAATTATAGAGTAGGCCAGGTAGAAAAAGCAAACATATTCATTCTCCTCCCTAATTGGTTCTTAACAGACTTGCATGCAACAATATTTATTCTTGAGCTTGCTTCATCAATAGGTACTGAACAATGGAGTTAAAGTAGATATTACTTCTCGGAGAATCAGTGGAGGTGATCTATTTGAATTTCCAGAAGGTCTTTGATAAGATGCTACACAGGAATCTGCTAAAGAATCTAACAGCTATGGTGTCAGAAGCAAAGTCCTGCATGGATAAAGGATTAGTTGACTGACTGTTGGTAAAGGGGTCTTTTTCAGATCTTTTTCCAGTGACAAGTAGAGTTCCACAGGGGTCAATGTTGACACCACAATTATTCACATTATGCATTAACAAGCTGGATGAAGGAATTGACAGCATTGTTGCTGAGTTTGTACATGACACAAAGATAAGTGCAGGGACAGGAAATATTGAGGCAGGGAGGTGGCAGAGGAACTTGAACATGCTAGGAGAGTGGGTAAAAAAGAGGCAAATGAAATACAATGTGGGAAAGTGTAAGGTTGTATATTTTGGTAGGAAGAATAGAGATTTGATTAGTTTTTTAAATGGAGAAAGGCTCCAGAAATCTGAAGCACAAAGGAATTTGGAAAACATAGTTCAGGATTCTCTTAAGGTTAACATGCAGGTTGAGCTGGCAGTTAGGAAGGCAGATGCAATGTCAGCATTCACTTTGACAGGGCCAGAATACAACAGCAAGGATGTGCTGCTGAGGCTGTATAAGGCCACATATCGAATATTGAGAGCAGCACTGGACCCCATACCTAGGGAAGGATGTGCTGGCCTTGGAGAGGGCCCAAGGAGAAGTTCACAAGAATGATCTCAGGAATGGAGCGCTTGGCTCTCCTAGTTGATTTTAACCTACTGCAAATCCTCTTGCAAGGATGCCTTCCTTGAAGAAACTCTCTTCCTCCCTCTACAAGGATTTCAGTGAGTCCCCCTCTCACTGCAACCCCCCAGGTCATTTATCTTAGCCTGCTTGGCACACTCTCTTCATTCCTGAAGAAGGGCTTATGCCCGAAACGTCGATTCTCCTGCTCCTTGGATGCTGCCTGACCTGCTGCGCTTTTCCAGCAACACATTTTTCAGCTCATACGGAGACAGTACAGGACCCTGGGTTTGTACTCAATTGCACTTCACGTTCCTAACACAAATCTAATACAAGAACTGACACTAGTTGAAGTGAAGACTGAGATTACATGTAAGATTAGAGGATAGTTTCACATGTTTCACATTATAAAAACATTCCAGAGGTGCAGTCATGCTACTTTCAAACAGGAACATGCATGTTTCTTCTCAAATACAAAGTGATTCACCCCAATTATATGTATTTCAAAAACATCATCTTAGAGAGAAATCAGAAGCCATGGTGTTTCTCTCATTTCCAGGCTCATTGATTACATTATGTAATTACTTGAAATTACTGACAATTGAAATACATTTGACAAATGTTTGCTCTGGAATTTCTACTTCTTTGCACACAATACCAATTTTATTACAATTGAATATGTTATGTTAATAACAGACTTGACAATTCAAATAAAAAGTAATTGCTTGTTAGGACAAAAAGAGATATGAAATCGAAGTTTTTCATCAATACTCAAACACAAGAAAACAAACATGCTTAGAAAGGAAACAATACTTTATACAGCACAAGAGGAGTGTGCTAATTGGTTAAACTGGGGTTGGCATAGCAATGCAGCAGGAATTATCATCTGTCATTCTAGGCCAGTGTATTGTAATTAGCCAGGGCACTGATGATGTGCAATGCAGTGGGTATTGGCTATCACCACAGCCCTCTCCATTTTGCATGTTTTTCAACTTGTGAACATTTACTTTAGCCTACAACAGTGCTGAGTCTGTGAATACACATAGATTCTAGCATACACAAATGAATCACACTCAATGTTCCTGCCTCAAATATACCCCTTGGAACAGGGTTCCAGACTCATGACCTCTCCGTTTCCATTTTAGGTGAATGGACTTTTTAAACTGCTTCCACCAGTTCATCTCAACACTTCGACAGCCGCCATGCACTTAATAATTTACTCTGCCACACAAACATACCAGAAACAACCCTTGTTAAAAATGAAGAGTTAGAGAGCTCTACATACTTTCACAAGTTGACTTTGCTTAGCCTGCTGTCGTACCCACAATTTTATCACTTTTGGCCAGTATGGACACCATGCTCACAAATACTAACTCAACACTGGGCACTCAAAGACCTGGAAAAAACAGCCTCATACAACCTCACTACAAATCTAGCAACTATTGGCAATATGAGTCACAGGATTCCAACAGCCTCTGGTTCATCCTCAATGCCTGCAAAAACTTAGCCGGTCACTCTACCAGGAAAACTCCAAGACTGATTTGATGAGAATGATCCAAGAACTGTTAAGCCAGAAGCGCTAAATGTAAACCATCAACCACATTCAGAAGGGAAAAGGCAAGCCTGCAGGCAACCGAAGGCCAAGACTCAATACTAAACCTTTGAAATAAAGAACAGATGGTGGGTGCAGAAAGCACTGGAAGCCCAACAAGAGTTGACAAGTATGATTTGCAGGGTTTGTTCTGTGTTCAAGACCACGTAGGGATCAAACACACAAGTCCCCACTCCACAGCTTGTAAAAGATGGAGTGATTCTTTTCAAAGATAAGGAAGCCATCAAAAAAACATTGCTAGGAGTATTTCAGAGATCTCCTCACACAAGGCTTTGTCATCGATCAGAGCACCCTTGAATTCACCCCACAGCACACTACATGCCATCAGCTTAGCAAAACCCCAGCCCTCCATGAAGTAGAGAAGGTCATCCACCAGCTTAAAGAATAAGGCTGCTCGAAAAGATGGTACCCCCACTGAGGCAAAGAGCTCCTGCTGCAGCTAAATGCCTTTGTCTGCCTTACCTGAATGGAGGACAACATCCCAGGAGAACTCAGAGATGCCAGAGTTATGAACATTTGCAAAGAAGGGAATAAGTCTGACTGCGGTAACCACAGGAGAATCTTCCTGCTGTCACCTGTTGGAAAAGTTATTGCCAAGGTCCTCCGCAACCATCTCCTCCCTGTGGCTGAGGAACTCCTCCCAGAATTGCAGTGTGGCTTTTGGCCGGGGTGGGGGGGGGGAGGGGGGGATATTTTCACCACATAGCAGCTGCAGGAGAAAACCAGAAAAAAGAACCTACCCCTGTGTGTGCCCTTCTTCAACCTTACAAAGGCGGTTGTCATCGTCAATCAGAAAGCGTTATAGAGCATACTTCTCCATTTTGATTGCACAATGAGATTTGTCACCATCCTTCACTTGCTCAATAATGATATGGAAGACATGGCAAAGAAAAATGTCTCCACCACTGACCCATTGCCCATTTGGACCAGTGCCAAGGCCTCACTGGCGAAGTGCAACATTCCCATAGACACTGGCCCAAGACTGTCTAAAAAGGAGGAGCAGCATCCAGGAAGGCATCAAGCACCTCGAGACTTACCACTACAACACTGTTCTCAATCTCTCTTATTTCAATGCTTCACCACTGATAAGCTCCCCGGTTGAGAAGAGCTAACTTACAGAACCAGTGGGAAATTAGTCAACTTCCACCACCTTCAAAATAAAACGAAAGGCAATCCAATCGTGTCATCAATCTACAGTACACTGATGCTGCTTGCACATGTGCAATCCGAGAGGATGTCCTCCAGACCATCATCAGCACCTTTACAGAAGCATATGACAGCTTAGGTCTTAGCCTAAACATCTGTAAGACAAAAGTCCTCCACCAACCTGACTTGGCATTGTGGAGCAAACCCTCGATCAAGGTCCATGGGGAGACTTGAGAACACTGACCACTTCCAATACCTCAGATGTGTCCTGTCAGCCAAAGCAGCTATTGAACATAAGATTCAGCACTGCCTCCAGTGTGCTAGCCTTACAGAAATGGTGTTCAAGGACAACATCAGATCTGACACCAAGATCACATTTACTGAGCTGCGGTGGTTCCCACCCTCCTACAATGGCTTGGAGACATGGACTGCCTACAGTTGGCACCTCAAGGTGCTGGAGCAGTACCACTAATGCTGCCTGCGCAAGATCTTGCGAATCCACTGGGAAGAAAGATGGATCACTGTCCCCAACTAGACCAACGTTCTGAACATCAAGGCACCGATCACTCTGGATCAGCTATGGTGAGCTGAGCACGTCATGCACATGGCCAACACGAGACTCCCCAAGCAGGTGCTCTACTCCCAGCTTCAAAATGGCAGGCAAGCCCCAAAAGGACAGAGGAAGCACCTCAAGGCCTCACTGGCGAAGTGCAGCATTCCCATAGACACTGGCCCAAGACTGTCTAAAAAGGAGGAGCAGCATCCAGGAAGGCATCAAGCACCTCGAGACTTACCATCAGGAAAAATCAGCAAAAAAACAATAAAAGGAACATGCTGGCACAGCAATACCCGACCCACCAATTCCCACAACCACCTTCTGCCAAAAGTCTAGCAGAGCCTGTAAATGCTGCATCGGTCTGCATATCTACCTATGGATTCACTCCTGACAGGAGGAAGAGTCATCCTCGGCTGCAAAGGATCATCAATGATGACGATAATGATAACCAACTCAAACAAACCTAAGGATTTGACTTATGGACTGCACAATCACCTTTTAGAAACCTGAAACTGTATTTCAATCAAGGACAGCCCCATCACCCTTTCCATGGTGTTCTATTGCTGAGGTCCACTTTTCATTGGCAAAGGAAACAAAAATGAGCAAAGAGATTGTTAGAATCTCTAATCACATGAATTGAGTCCTTGAGTTCAATGTTCAGAGCTAAGCTAAATTAACTATTTAAAGAGGAACCTAAATTATCCGGCATTTGATTAACCAAATTTCTGATTATCCGAACAAGATTGCAAGTTCCCAATGCTTGGCTAACTAGGTTATCTGGCATTAGATTAACCAAATGAAATACTCCCCACCCGTGTCCTTCAGATAATCCACGTTCCTCTATAGTTAAACATTCGGTTTAACCCTGAGCTGAGTTTCTGAGTCCACATCCTTTCCTTTAAAACAAATTACAACCTCCCACTTGAAGAGCACAGGCAAAGAAAACTAGAAGCAGGGTAGACAGAAACATAGGAACTTGACACACTTTTGGCTGCCTTCACACCATAAATCCTGCACAAAATTCCATCCATCTTAAAATCGTACAGGTCACTACACCCACTTATCCAGGATTATCCTGGAAATCAAACACAATTCTACATAAACCTGCCTCCACTTCTAACATATAAAAGCCAAGTATTGTGTATGCTAGACATCTGAAATAATAAAACAGAAAGTGCTAGAGAAACTCAGCCTGACAGCAATTGAGAGAAATAGCATTAATCAATCCAATGGCTCTCTTTGAAGTTTATACTTCTAATCATCTCCTCAAATCTCTCTCCCATCTCTTGGTGTTTTTTTTTCTTATTTCAAGGAAATGGGTATTTTTTGTTGCCCATTGCTTAATTGCCCTTGAACTCAGAAGGTCTGCCAGGCCATTTCAGAGAATAATGAAGATTCAAACACATTACTATGAATCTGGAGTCACATGTAGCCAAGGTTAGGTAAGGACAGCAGATTTCCTTCCCTAAATTATAGTAGAGAATCAAATGCATTTTTCTGACAATTGATGATAGTTCCCAAGACTAACTTTAATGTTTCAGTTTCATTAACTGAATTTAAATTTCATTATGCTGCCATGGTATAATTTGAACTAGTGTCCCCGAAGCATTAGCCCGAGTCTCTGGATTACTAGTCCAATAACATTACCATTACACCATCATAGCATACTTGTTTCTCACCAACAAAGAGGCCATCCAACTATCTTTGTTGGTTCCAGTATTTCCAGACAGAAATGGAATTGTAAGTATACCAACAGTCACTTCAATATTCAACTTAGCAAAATCGCTGGAGCATCATATAGTACACAGAGTATTCTACACATCACTGGATAACCCGCTTCAAAGTATTACTTTTCAACCATAAGCAATTTTCGCTTATCATCTTCTGGTATTATTGCTTTTGCATACAGTTTCAAGTTGTTTGTTTCGTTCCTGAATCTCCATTTTAGTGGGTTGTTAAATGACTGATAAATTCAATTTGTACTCTTATAGAATCTGCCACAGGAGTAGGGAAGGTGGTGCATAAAGCATTAGCTACTTTGAGTTCTTTTGCCATTTGTGCACTCTCTATGTTGCCTTACCTTCACGTCATGTGATAACTGTCCAAAAAAAAGACCTTTCCATTTTGGTTGTTCACAAGCCATGAGTCAGCAGGGTTACAGAGCTTTTCAGGGATCCCTTGAGGGCGTCCTTCAAGTACCTCTATTTACCCTAGAAGTCTCCTCATATGACCAAGCTGTGACTAGAGAAATTTGCTTCACAAATTTGGTGTCAGGCATGTAAATGACTTGTCCTCCCAAATGGAGCTAGTACCTTGATGTTTGAAGATTTAGCTCGTAAAAGGATGATCACATTGGACCACCTGTCCTATCATCACATTTGGAGGATCATGTGAAGGCACCATTGGTTCTATTTCTCCAGTGCTGAGTTGCCTGCTGTAGGTTGTCCAAGTATCCAGAGTATGCACGAGTCCACACACCCACACCCACACCCCAACACCATCATTGTGACAATTTATTAGTGTGCAGAATCATGGGAAAATGCCATCACCTCCATGTTGCTCTCCAAGTCATAACCTCGTGTCTTAGAAATATACCTTAAAACTAACAGCACTGTGGGTGCATTTACAGAAGCTGGACCAGAGCTTTCAAGAAGGCAGCTCACTACCACGTTCTCAAAAACAGTTAGGAAGATCTCACCAGTAAAATCTGCATCCTGCAAAGAGGTATACATATTGGCCAAGAAAATGAATAGGTCTGAAGATGTGGAGCAGTTTAGAATTCAGCAAGGTAGGGAAGGGAACGTAAAGACTAACATTAAGAATTTCTATTGGTATGTGAAGAGAAAGAAATTGGTGAAGACAAATGTAGGTCTCCTACAGAGAGAAATGGAGGTGAGTGTAATAGCGAACAAAGAAATGATTGAACAACTGAATAGATAGTTTGGTTCTGTCTTCACAAAAGAGGATACAAATCAGATACCACAAATGTTGAAGAATGCAAGATTTAGTGACAGGGAAGAACTGAGATCAATATTAGTAGAGAAATGGTGCTGGGAAAATTGATAGGATTGTACACAGATAAATCCCCAGGCCTGATAATCTACATCCCAGATTACTTAAGAAAGTGCCTCTAGAAATAGTGGATGCATTAGTCACCTTCAAGGATTCTACAGACTCCGGAACAGTCCCTACAGATTCAAGGACAGCTAATGTCACTCCAAGCTTTAAAAAGGGAGGTTGAGAGAAAATAGGGAATTAGAGGCCAGTAAGTCTAACATTGTTAGTGGGGAAAATTCTCGAATCCATTATCATGGAGCATTGAGAAAGCAGTGGCAGGATCAGACAGAGTCAGCATGGATTTATGAAGGAGAAATCATGCTTGACAAGTCTATGGGAATTTTATCAATATGTAACTAGTAGAGTTAACAAGGGGAAGCCAGTCATTGTGGCATATTTGGACTTTCACAAAGTGCTTGACAAGGTCCCACATAAGAGATTATTGTGCAAGATTAATGTGCATGGGATTGGGCAAAGTGCATTGAGATGGGGTTGCAGAGATAATATTTCAGGCTGTGAGCCTGTGGATTTCATGACCACAGGAAGTAGTTGATACGAAAACACAATGTATTCAAGAGGCGGCTAGATGAAGCACATGGGGCGAATGGGATCAAAGGGAGAAAGCAGGATTAAGCTATGATTAGCCATGATCATGTTGAATGGCGGGGCAGGCTCAAAGAGCCGAAAGGCCTCCTCCTGTTCCTATCTTCTATATTTCCACGCAAATTTTGAAAATATAGGATCATAGGAAAGCCTTGAACTCTTGAGTTTCCTACCCATGTTGAGGCTGTAACTGATTTTATATTTTGCAACTAGAATTCAATAGTGGATGGAACAGGCCTGCCTTCTACAATGTATAAGGATGAGCATGGTTGTTTTTGCTAAGCATATTTTATCTTGTGATCTGAATCCCAGGATGGTGCATTGGAATGTAGATCCTAGGTTCATTTCCATTTTGTGGCAAATCATTTCAGATAACATAGAACATTACAGCGCAGTACATACCCTTCGGCCCAAGATGCTGCACCGACCTGTGAAATCAATCTAAGGAGATTGGATATAGCTGTCGGCATTTACCTGGGAAAGTCATTAGAGAAGATAAATGCAAATGGGGAGCTGAGGTAATCTGCAAAAATTAGGGACTAAGAAAGAAACAAAAGGCTATTTTCTGTTCTTTATCAAACAACCCTTTTTTCCAGACAGTGAAAATTCCACTTAGCCATGTGAGCAGAGGAAAAAATAATTCTCAGAACAGCAATCAATTAGTAAAAATATTAATTGCAATATTATTTAGCTCATCAATCTACAGATTAGTGATATGTCTGCATAGACCCCAAACAATATATTCACTAATTAAAAACATAAAGGTCACCATTCACTTTGAATCGTTTTCAAACTCCATTTTCAATCCAAGGGGAGCTGGCAAATTGGATACAAAATTGGCTTGATGAGAGAAGTAGAGATTAATAGTGGAAAGATGCTTTGCGGACTGGAGGCCTGTGATTAGTGGAATGCCTCAGGGGTTGGTGCTCGTTCCAATACTGTTTGTAATCTATAGCAATTATTTGGATGAGAATGTACAAGGCATGATTAGTAAGTTTGCAGATGACAGTAAAATAGGTGGCATCGTGGACAGTGGGGAAGGTTAGCAGAAATTGCAGCAAGACCTTGATCAGTTGGGAGAAGTGGACCGAAAAATAGCAACTGGAGTTTAAGTGTGAGGTTTTGCATTTTGTAAAGTCAAATCAAGGCAGGAGTTTCATGATGAATGTTAGGGCTTTAAGGAGTGTAGTGAAGCAGAGGGAGCTTAACGTTCAGGTTCACAGTTCTCTGAAAGTGGAGTCACAGGTAGACAGGACAGTGAAAGAGGATTTTGGCACACTGGCTTTTATCAGTCAGGGCACGGAGCATAGAAGTTGTGAAGTTATGTTGCAGTTATACAGGATATTGGTGAGGCCACACTTGGGAGTATTACGTTCAGTTTTGGTCACCTTGTTGAACTGGAAAGAGCGCAGAAAAACATTTGCAAGGATGTTGCCTGTACTCAATGGTCTGAGTTGTAAGGAGAGGTTCGAGAAGCTGGGACATTTTTCTTTTTCCGCATAGGAGACTGAGAGGGCACCTTATGGAGGTGTACAAGATCACGAGAGACATGGATACAGTGAATGCACTCAGTCTTTTTCCCAAGGTTGGTGAATTGAGGACTCGAGGACATCAGTTTAAGGTTAGAGGGGAAAAAATACAAGAAAACCTAAGGGGCAACTTTTTCCACAGAGGATGTTACGCATATGGAATTAGCGACAGGTGGAAGTGGTTGAGGTGAGTACATTTACAACATTTAAAAGACATTTGGACAAGTACATGAATAGTAAAGGAAATGAGGTTAGCATGGACAGACATTTTTGTTGGCATGGACCGGTTGGAGTATCAGTAAAAAGGACTATTATTTGAATGGTAAAAAATTGCAGAATGCTGCTGTGCAGAGGGATCTGAGTGTCCTTGTGCATGAATCACAGAAGTTTGGTCGGCAGGTACAACAGGTCATTAAGGTAGCAAATGAAATTTTGCCCTTCATTGCTCAAAGGGTTGAGTTTAAAACAGGGAGGTTATGTTGCAGCTGTATAGGGTACTGATGAAGCCACACCTGGAGTACTGGTGTGGCCTCATCAGTTTTGGTCTCCTTCCTTGAGAAATATTGGCAACAAAAGTGTAGAGGAGGTTGATTCCAGAGTTGAGGGGGTTGGGTTATTTACTGAGTAAACTGGGAAGAGAAACATTAAAATTTAGAATGAGGTGATATCTGTTAGAAACATATGAAATTATGAAGGAAATAGAAGTAGAAAGGATGTTTCAACTGGCAGGTGAAACTCAGTCAAGAGGGCACTAATCAAAATTAGTGGCAGCAGATTTTGGACCGAATTGAGAAGGAAATTCTTCAGCAGAGGGTTGAGAATCTGTGGAATTCCATGCCCAGTGAAGTAGTTGAAGCTTCCTCTTTGAATGTTTTTAAAGCTAAGAAAGATAATTTTTGAACAGTAAAGGAATTAAGGGCAATAGTGAGAGGGCAGGTAAGTGAAGCTGAGGCCAATAAAAGATCAGCCCGGAGCTGACTGAATGATGGAGCTGGCTTGATGGCCAGATAGCCTACTCCTATTCCAATTTCTTATGTGCTTATGTTAACATTTCAGGTCCACTGACCCTTCTTCAGAACTGGACCCAAAAGGTTAACTCTGATTTCTTTCTACAGATGGAAACTTTGAGTTTTTTCAGCAATTTGTTTTTGGTTCTGATTTCCAGTATCCGCAATTCTGTCAGTTTTCCAATTCTAATCATTTACTCATCACGTAAAATGGCGACCGAGTGATTGTCATGAAATATAATGAATAAAAGATTTCATGGGACCTCAAAACATAGCCCTTTGCTTTACTATTCACAAACCAGGGATTTCCAAACTATGGGCTTCTGTTTCATTCATGGGACGTGGACATCACAGGCTAGGCCAGAAGTTATTGCCCAGACGGTAATTTGAGTCAAAATTGCTGGGGGCCAGGACAGCAGTTCCCTGGGTCTCTGGATTAACAATCGAACAATGATACCACCTGAGGATCACTTTCCCTGTAAATCATAATAGATGGATCAGTACCTCTGGTGACTTCAATGCTGCTGTTAATGTACAAATAAATACCTATTGCCCTTGATCAAAGATCTATTAAATGACCTGACATGGGCAAAAATTCATAAAAGGCTGATATTTTCTAGGCCTATCTACAGATGGGAGTGGCTGCTGAATCCCAGCACCTGCCAAACATAACAATTTACTGTTTCACAAAATAAGGTTCTTGTTTAGGATCATGTCACTCCCAGCCTTATTTCAGAGGTAGGTGAACAAACTGTAAGTGCTCTAAAGTCTATTTAAGAGACAGAATGCCTACAAACTGAGGCCATCCAATGTAGGTTACTGAGAGAAATCTAAAACTTAAAATCGCATTGGATACTGCCTTGTGCCATCCATCCAAAGTGAGAGGCAGATAAAATGAGGCTGGTGAACACCAATGTACTCAAACCAGTAATGACCAGTGACTGGGCATTTTTAAAAATTCATTCACAGGAGGAGGGTATTGCTGACAAGGCAAGCATTTATTGCCCATTCCAAAGGGCAGTAAGAGTCAACCACATTACTGTGGATCTGGAGTCACATATAGTCCAGACCAAGTAAGGATGGCAGTTTCCCTAAAGGACATTAGCAAACCATTTTTGGATTTTTAATGACAGTCAACAAACTCCTAATTTCACATCTCTATTGAATTTAAATTCCACTAACTGCCATGGTAGAAGTTTAACCAGGGTCTCCAGAACATTACTTAGATCTCTGCATGAATAGTATAGCTACAATCTCAAGAAGCAATTGGTTGATGATGCTGTCACTTTAAAAAAGTTATTTCGTTCTTAGTTTCTGAAAACTGGTCATAAAGACAGATGTGCAAAAGAGTCTAGGGAAGGGTCTAGTTTAACAATGGAAGGGGAGTGGCCAGTTCTCCCAGTTCAGTTTTTTTTCTCTTTTGCTTTTAGATGTAACAGTCACAAGATGTGAGTGTCCAAGGGAGTTGCAAGTTTCAGGAAAAAATTTCTCTGACCTTCTTCTGAAATTTCTTTGCATGTTGTTCCCTCCTGCCCGGAAGAATGGGTGTTTGAATTTACCTTTTTACCAAGGCATGTGTCTAAGGGAGCAGTTGATTAGTAATAGTTACTGTGTCAGTTCGGTTAAGGTTTCTAATAGTTAACTTACTATAAATTCCGTGTTGTCCACGTTTAAAATAAATTCTGCTTTGCTTAAAGCCAAGTGTTTTGACCAGCTGTATCATACCTAGCATATCCACTTCACATCTGCCTTTAAAATAAGCAGTAGTTAGGACCTAAACTACCTTCTTACATTATTTTTGATGGGGTCTGGCCTGGTGCTAAATAATTGCCTTCCAATTATCTGAATGAGTTTGTGGAGATAATATTTGGGGTTGTGGTTGCCCTTTCTTCAGAGGTAATAATGGCGAACATGGAACTAAACTCTAGATTAGATTCGTGCTGGAAAAGCACAGCAGGTCAGGCAGCATCCGAGGAGCAGGAAAATCAACGTTTTGGGCAAAAACCCTTCATCAGGACAAAAGCCCTACACCCACTGGTTGCCTGCTGCTAAAAAGGGAATGTCAGTGAGGAAAGAGTCAAAGAGTGTGATGCTGGAAAAGGGAAGTCAGTCAGGCAGCATCTGAAAAGCAGGACAGTAGACGTTTTGGGCATAAGCCCTTTATCAGGAATCGAGCTTATGCCGAAGACATTGACTCTCTTTGGCACTGATCTCCAGCATCTGCAGTCCTCACTTTCTCCTGTCAGTGAGGAAAGCATGCTTTAAATTCAGAAACACTTACAGCTACAAATACCAGTGGGTCCAAGATTCTTGTGTGTCAACACTGGAGCAAGAAGAGGCAAAGAAGTGAAATTTGGTCACTGAATATGGGAAAATCCAGGAGGACATGCATCTCAGAGGGGAGGTAAGTGACAACTTTAAACTTCATTGATTCAGTTCCTACTATAGACACTCTTGCCCTTGGCTGACAACTGTGCTTCACTGATACCAGCAACTAGACTAAAACAAAGAATGGTGGATGGTGCTGAAATAGCAGCTGATTACTATGTTTGAGATGTTGGATGGCTTGAGAGAGAACAGTGTCTGATTACTGCATTTGGGAGTTATGAGAATGGCATGTGGGGGGCACTCACTTCTGTGTGGAGATGGTGGCATTGTAGATTCTGAATGTTTACTCAATTGGTTGCGACTGACCCCACAGATGCAAATACTGGTAATGGTAAAACTATTCTCTTTTCTCATGCATAAAGGTAAGCAATCTTGGCAAGATATGAGGCGCTGCAGATTAACATTCCCCAACACAGCGTGCATCACTTTCTAAAGAGAAATTAGGAATAGGTAACAAATGCTAACATAGCCGACAGCACCCACATCCCATGAACAAAAATTAGAAAATAAAATCTTATTAAAAGATAATGGGCAGCATGGTGGCTCAGTGGCTAGCACTGCTGCCTCACAGTGCCAGGGAACCGGGTTTGATTCCAACTTCGAGCGACTATCTGTGTGGAGTTTGTACATTCTCCCCATGTCTGCATGGGTTTCCTCTGGGTGCTCCGGTTTCCTCCCACAGTCCAAAGATTTGCAGGTTAGGTGGATTGGCCATGCTAAATTGCCCATAATGTTCAGGATGCGTAGGTTAGGTGCGTTACGCAGGGGTAGTGTAGAGTAATAGTGTTGGGGTCTGGGTGGTATGTACTTCAGAGGGTCAGTGTGGACTTGTTTGACCAAATGCTGAAAATGTGTTGCTGGTTAAAGTGCAGCAGGTCAGGTAGCATGCAAGGAACAGGAAATTCTTCGTTTCGGGCAAAAGCCCTTCATCAGGAATGAGGAAAGTGTGTCCAGCAGGCTATTTAAAAGGTAGGGAGGAGGGACTTGGGGGAGGGGCGATGGAGATGTGATAGGTGGAAGGAGGTCAAGCTGAGGGTGATAGGTTGGAGTGGGGTGGGAGCGGAGAGGTCAGGAAGAAAATTGCAGGTTAGGAGGGTGGTGCTGAGTTTGAGGAAATCGACTGAGACAAGGTGGGGGGGGGGGGGGGGGGGAAATGAGGAAACTGGAGAAATCTGAGTTCATCCCTTGTGGTTGGAGGGTTCCCAGGCGGAAGATGAGGCGCTCTTCCTCCAACCGTCGTGTTGTTATGTTCTGGCAATGGAGGAGTCCAAGGACCTGCATGTCCTTGGTGGAGTGGGAGGGAGAGTTAAAGTGTTGAGCTACAGGGTGGTTGGGTTGGTTGGTCCGGGTGTCCCAGAGGTGTTCCCTGAAGCGTTCCGCAAGTAGACGGCCCGTCTCCCCAATATAGAGGAGGCCACATTGGGTGCAGCGGATGCAATAGAAGATGTGTGTGGAGGTGCAGGTGAATTTGTGGCGGATATGGAAGGATCCCTTGGGGCCTTGGAGAGAGGTAAGGGAGGTGGTGTGGGCGCAAGTTTTGCATTTCCTGCGGTTGCAGGGGAAGGTGCCGGGAGCGGAGGTTGGGTTGGTGGGGGGTGTGGACCTGACGAGGGAGTCACGAAGGGAGTGGTCTTTGCGGAACGCTGATAGGGGAGAGGAGGGAAATATATCCCTTCTTTGCGGAACGCTGATAGGGGAGGGGAGGGAAATATATAACGCTGATAGGGGAGGAGAGACCAAATGGCCAATTTCCACACTGTAGGGATTCTATGATACTATGATTCAATTATAACATTGAAAGGTGGGTAGAAAATAAAGTAAAAATGAAATACTTATTGAAATAGCTTATTTAACTGGTTCTAGGGTCATACTCATGTTAATTTTTTTTTCATTAACATGATCCTCCTTATCATTTAAGAATGCGATGATGAGAGTTCAGAGGCATTTTGTTCCTGCAAGAGTGAAGGGTCAGGTCGGTAAGATTAAGGAACAATGGATAAATAAAGATATCGAGGTTCTAGTCAGGAAAAAATAAAAGAGAATCTTATTTTCGATATACACAGCTGGACTCAAACGAATCTCTGAGTAAATATCAAGTGCGTAGGAGCATTCTTAAGAGAGAAATGAGGAAGACAAAGAGGGGATATGAGATAGCATTGGCAGATAAGGTTAAGGGTAATCCAAAGAGATTCTATAAATAGATCAAGAGTAATGGGGTAACTAGAGAGACGATATGGCCTCTTGAAGATCAAGAGGTTGCCTTTGTGTTAAACTCAGGAGATCAGAGATATATTAAATCAATACTGTGCATCAATGTTTACCATGGAGAAAGAAATAGAGACTAGAGAACTCGGGGAAATAATTACAGATGTTTAAAAACAGTTCACATTACAGAAAAGGAAGTTTATGAGGTCTTACGAGAATATAAAAGTGGATAAGTATTCGGAATCTGATCTAATGTATCCCAGAATGCTGTAGGATGTTAGGGAAGAAATAACAGGGTGCCTTGCAGAAATATTTACATCATCCATAACCACAGGTAAGGTGCCCGATGACTAGAGGGTGGTTAATGTTGTGCCTTCATTTAAGAAGGATTGTAAGAGAAACCAGGGAATGATAGACCTGTGAGAGTCTGACGTTGGTTATGAATAAGTGGTTTCAGGTGATTCTAAAAGATAGGATTTATAAACATTTACAGATGCAACAATTGATTAGGCATAGTCAGCATAGTTTTGTGCAAAGGCATATCATGTCGTACAAGCTTGAGTGAGTTTTTTGAGGAAGGTACCAAAAAGATTGATAAGGGCAGAGCAGTAAACGTTATTTATTTGTACTTTTGTAAAGACTCTGACAAGGTTCCACACGGCAAACTAATTAACAAATTCAAGTCACATAGGATTCAAGATGAGCTTGCCAATTGGATACATAATTGGCTTAACAGTAGGAGACAGAGTGGTAGAAGAGGGTTGCTTTTCAGAATGGAGGCTTGTCACTAGTGTGCCTCCACAGGGATCGGTTCTAGGTCATTGTTTGTTGGCCAAATATGGAAATGGTATGGATGAGTATATTGAAGGTGTGATTGGTAACTTTGCAGACATCAAAATTGGTGGTATAGTAGAAAGTGAAGAAGGTTTTCTAAGATTACAAAGGAATCTCATTCAAATGGGTCAATATGCTGAAAAATGGCAGATGGATTTGAATGTAGATAAATGCGAGGTACTGCATTTTGGTACCACAACAGGGGCAGGACTTGTACAGTTAAAGTAGAGCTTTGGGTAGTGTTGTAGAACAGAGGGACCAAGGGGGTCAGGTACAGAATTCTTTGATGCTTGAATCACATATAAACAGTGCAGTTAAAAAGACATTTAGCACACTTGCCTTCATTGTTCAGTCCTTAAAGTATAGGAGTTGAGAAGTCAAGTTGAGATTGTATAGGACACTGGTGAGGCCTTTTTTGGAGTATTGCATCCAGTTCTAGTCAGCCAGTTATAGGAATGATATTTTTAAGCGAGAGAAGGGTCAGAAGAGATTTACCAGGATATTGCCAGGCATGGAAGGTTTGAGTTATAAATAAAAGCTGGATAGCTGGCAGTTATAGGAAGGGAGAAAAGCCGCAGACACAGTCAGGTAGATGGGTTACTTCCAGGAAAGGGAGAAGGTCGTGCAGGCGTCTTCTGAGATTATCCCCACCTAAAAAAGGTATGCTGCTTTGAAAAATATATGGGGTGATGAACTCTCAGGGGAACGTAGCAAGAACAGCCAAGTTTCTAGTACAGAGAATGGCTCCAATGTAATGAGGTGTACATCAAGTTCCAAGCAATCAATTGTGATGAGGACACATTAGTCAGAGACACAGATAGACATTTCTGCAGCTGACAGCAACCAGAATGGTGTGTTGTCTCTGGTGCCAGGATCAAGAATATCTTTGACAGGGTAAGAATGCTCTCAAAGGGGAGAGGGACGAGCAGGAGGTTGTTGCACACATTGGAAATAATGACATAGGAAGGAAAAAGGATGAGGTTCTGAAGGGACAATATAGAAAGTTCTGCAGGAATTTAAAAAGGAGGTCCTCAACGGTAATAAGATCTAGATTACTCCAGGTGGTACGAGCTACAGTAGGAACAGGAGGACTGAGCAGATGAATAAGTGTCTGAGGAGTTGGTGCAGGGGAGAAGGGTTCATATTTTTGGATCATTGGAATCTCTTCTGGGGTAGAAGTGACCTGGACAAGAAGGACGGATTGCACCTAAATTGGAAGGGGACTAATAGACTGGCAGGGACATTTGGTTGAGTTGCTTGGAAGGATTTAAATTAGTTAGTGAGTGAGTGAGTGAGTGAGTGAGTGAGTGAGTGAGTGAGAGAGAGAGAGAGAGAGAGAGAGAGAGAGAGAGAGATTGCACCCAGGGAACCAGTAAGAAAAGAGATCAATTGGAACTGGTACAGTTGAGAAAGGGAGCCAGTCAAAAAGTCAGGGCCGGCAGAGACAAAGCAGACAACAAGGTATGATTTGCATTTACTTCAATGCAAGAGGCCTAACTGGGAAGACAGATGAACTGAGGGCATGGGCAGGAACATGGGACTGGGATATCATACCAGTTACAGAAATGTGGCTCTGGGATGGACAGGACTGGCAGCTTAATGTTTCAGGATACAAATACTATAGGAAGGATAAAAATGGGGGTAAGAAAGGAGGGGGAGTGGCATTTTTGATAAGGAATAGCATTACAGTTGTACTTAGAGAGGATATTCCTGGGAATACATCAGGGAAGTTATTGGGTAGAAGTGAAAAAGAAGAAAGGGTTATCACGTTACTGGGATTATATTATACAGCCCCCCAATAGTCAGTAGGAAAATGAAAAACAAATTTGTAAGGAGATTTCAGTTATCTGTAAGGATAATACAGTGGTTATGGTAGGGGATTTTAACTTTCCAAACATAGACTGGGAGTGCCATAGTGTTAAGGGTTTAGATGGAGAGGAATTTCTTAAGTGTATACATGAAAATTTCCTGAAGCAGTATGTGGATGTACTGACTAGAGGAGGTTCAAAACTTGACTTACTCTTGGGAAATAATGCAGGGCAGGTGACTGAGGTGTCAGTGGGAGGAGCACTTTGGGGCCAGCAACCATAATTCTAATAGTCTTAAAATAGTGATGGAAAAGGATAGATCGGATCTAAAAGTTGAAGTGCAAAGTTGGAGGAAGGCCAACTTTGATGCTATTATGCAAGATCTTAGAACTTTCAAAAATTGATTGGAGGCAGATATTTGCCGGTAAAAGGGAAAGCTGGAAGTTGGGAAGACTTCAAAAAAATGAGATAACTAGAGACCAGAGATGTTCTGTCAAGATAAAAGGAAAGGCTGGTGCGTGTAGGGAATGCTGGATGACGAGCAAAACTGAGGTTTTGGTTAAGAAAAACAAGGAAACATATGTCAGGTATAGACAGCAGAGATCGAGTAAATCCTAAGGGTAAGGCAGCAGGAATATACTTAAAAGGGAAAATAAGAGGGCAAAAAGAGAACATTAGATAGCTTTGCCAAATAGGGTAAGGAGAATCCAATGGGATTCTACAAATACATTATGGGCAAAAGTGTAATTAGGGAGAGAATTGGGCCTCTCAAAAAATCAACAAGACAGCTTATGTGTGGAACCGCAGGAGATTGGAGTGGGGCAATACGAAACAAATATTTTGCATCAGTGTTTCCTGTGGAGAAGCACATGGAAGGTATAGAATGTGGGGAATCAGATGGTGACATTTTGAAAAATGTCCATATTACAGAGTTGTTGGTGCTGGATGTCTTGAAACACAGAGGTGGATAAATCCCCAGGACCTGATCAGGTGTATCCTTGAACTCTGTGGGAAGCTAGGAAAATGTTTTCTTAGACCCTTGTTGAGATATTCGTATCATCGATAGTCGCAGGTGAGGTGCTGGAAACCTGAAGGTTGGCTAACGTTGTGCCACTAGTTAAGAAAGATGGGGGAACTATAGACCAGTGAGCCTGACGTCAGTGCTGGATAAGTTGTTGGAGTGAATCCTGAGAGACAGGATTTACATGTATATCGAAAAGCAAGGACAGATTAGGGATAGTCAGCATAGCTTTGTGCATGGGAAATCACGCTTCATGAACTTGATTGAGTTTTTTTGAAGAAGTAAGGAAGAGGATTGATCAGAGCAGAGCAGTGGACATGATCTTCATGGACTTCAGTAAGGCATTCAACAAGGACCCTTATGGTAGGCTGGTGAGTAAGGTCAGGCCTCATGGAATACAGGGAGAACTAGCCACTTGGATAAAGAAATGACTCGAAGGTAGCAGACAGACAGTGGTGGTGGAAGGCTGCTTTTTAGATTAGATTAGATTTTTAGATTAGATTTACAGTTTGGAAACAGGCCCTTTGGCCCAACAAGTCCACACCGACCCGCCGAAGCGCAACCCACCCATACCCCTACATTTACCCCTTACCTAACACTATGGGCAATTTAGCATGGCCAATTCACCTGACCCGCACATCTTTGTGACTGTGGGAGGAAACCGGAGCACCCGGAGGAAACCCACGCTGACACGGGGAGAACGTGCAAACTCCACACAGTCAGTCGCCTGAGTCGGGAATTGAACCCGGGTCTCAGGCGCTGTGAGGCAGCAGTGCTAACCACTGTGCCACCGTGCCGCCCACAGATGGCGGCCTGTGAACAGTGATGTGCCTCAAGGGTCAGTGCTGGGTCCACTTCTTTTCATCATTTATACAAAAGATTTGGACATGAACATAGGAGGTATAGTCAGTAAATTTGCAGATGATACCAAAATTGGAGGTGTAATGGACAGTGAAGAAGGTTACCTCAGAGTACAACGGAATCTTGATCCGATGGGCCAATGGGCTGAGGTGAGGCTAACTGAGTTTAATTTAGATAAATGCAAGCTGCTGCATTTTGGAAAGGCAAATCACAACAGGACTTAATGGTAAGGTCCTGGGGATGCGTTGCTGAACAACGAGACCTTGGAGTGCAGCTTCATAGTTCCTTGAAAGGGGAATCACAGGTAGATAGAATAGTGAAGATGATGTCTGGTACGCTTTCTTTTGTTGGTCAGTGCATTGAGTATAGGAATTGGGAGTTCATGTTGCTGCTGTACAGGACATCGGCTAGGCCACTTTTGGAATATTACATGCAATTTTAGTCTCCCTCCTATCGAAAGGATATTGTGAAACTTGAAAGGATTCATAAAAGATTTACAAGGATGTTGACAGGATTGCAGGTTTTGAGTTGTAGGTACAGAGTAAATAGGCTGGGGCTGTTTTCCATAGAGCATCAGAGGCGGAGGGGTGACCTTAGAGGTTTATAAAGTCATGGGGGCATGGATAGGGAAATTAGACAAGTTATTTTCCCTGGGGGTGGGGGGAGTCCAGAACTAGAGAGCATAAATTTAGGGTGAGGGAGGAAAGATTTAAATGAGATCTAAGGAGCAACTTTTTCACACAAAGGATGGTGAGGGTGTGGAATGAGCTGTCAGGGGAAGTGGTGGAGGCTGGTACAACTGCAATATTTAAAAGGCATCTGGATGGGTATATGAATAATGAGGATTTGGAGGGATATTGGCAAAGTGCTGGTAAATGGGACAAGATTACGTTAGGATATTTGGTCAGTATGGACAAGTTGGACCAAAGGGTCAGTTTCCATGCTGTACATCTCTATCACTCTATGAGGTTGGAACATTTTTCACTGCAGCGAAGGTTTAGAGGTTTATAAAAGGGTATGATAGGGTTAATGGTAGTGGTGCCTTTTCCCGAGGATAGGGGATTTCAAGATTTGGGGGCATAAAACTGACATTAAAGTCCAGCTCTCCTCTGCCAGAACTGCTGTCCCATCATCATAGACAATAGACAATAGGTGGAGAAGTAGGCCATTCTGCCCTTTGAGCCTGCACCATCATTCAATATGATCATGGCTGATCATCTTTAATCAGTATTCTGTTCCTGCCTTATCTCCATAACCCTTGATTCCACAATCCTTGAGAGCTCTATCCAACTCTTTCTTAAATAAATCCAGAGACTGGGCCTCCACTGCCCTCTTGAGCAGAGCATTCCACACAGCCACCACTCTCTGGGTGAAGAAGTTTCTCCTCATCTCTGTCCTAAATGGTCTACCCCGTATTTTTAAGCTGTGTCCTCTTGTTCGGCACTCATCCATCAGCGGAAACATGTTTCCTGCCTCCAGAGTGTCCAATCTTTTAATAATCTTATATGTCTCAATCAGATCCCCTCTCAGTCTTCTAAACTCAAGGGTATACAAGCCCAGTCGCTCCAGTCTTTCAGTGTAAGGTAATCCTGCCATTCCAGGAATTGACCTTGTGAACCTACTCTGCACTCCCTCAATAGCCAGAATGACTTTCCTCAAATTTGGAGACCAGAACTGCACACAATACTCCAGGTGTGGCCCTGTAAGCTGCAGAAGAACCTCTTTGCTTCTATACCCAATCCCTCTTGTTATGAAGGCCAGCATGCTATTAGCCTGCTTCACAACCTGTTGTACCTGCATGCTTACCTTCATTGACTGGTGTACAAAACACCCAGGTCTCTCTGTACTGCCCCTTTACCTAAATTGATTCCATTGAGGTAGTAATCTGCCTTCCTGTTCTTGCCACCAAAGTGGATAACCATACATTTATCCACATTAAACTGCATCTACCATGCATCTGACCACTCACCTTACTTGTCCAGGTCACCCTGTAATCTCCTAACATCCTCATCACATTTCACCCTGCCACCCAGCTTAGTATCATCAGCAAATTTGCTAATGTTATTGCTAATACCATCTTGTGTATCATTAACATATATTGTAAAAAGCTGCGGTCCCAGTACTGATCCTTGCGGTACCCCACTGGTCACTGCCTGCCATTCCAAATGGAGCCGTTTATCACTACTCTTTGTTTCCCATCAGCCAACCAACTTTCAATCCAAGTTAGTACTTTGCTGTGGTTCTGTTCGCCGAGCTGGAAGTTTTTGTTGCAAACGTTTCGTCCCCTGGCTAGGAGACATCATCAGTGCTCTGGAGCCTCCTGCGAAGCGCTTCTTTGATGTTTCTTCCGGTATTTATAGTGGTCTGTCCTTGCCGCTTCCGGGTGTCAGTTTCAGCTGTCCGCTGTAGTGGTTGGTATATTGGGTCCAGGTCGATGTGTTTGTTGATGGAGTTTGTGGATGAATGCCATGCCTCTAGGAATTCCCTGGCTGTTCTCTGTCTGGCTTGCCCTATGATAGTAGTGTTTTCCCAGTCGAATTTATGTTGCTTGTTGTCTGAATGTGTGGCTACTAGGGATAGCTGGTCGTGTCGTTTCGTGGCTAGTTGATGTTCATGTATGCGGATTGTTAGCTGTCTTCCTGTTTGTCCTATATAGTGTTTTGTGCAGTCCTTGCATGGTATTTTGTAAACTACATTAGTTTTGCTCATGTTAGGTATCGGCTCCTTTGTTCTAGTAAGTTGTTGTCTGAGCGTGGCTGTTGGTTTGTGTGCTGTTATGAGTCCTAAGGGTCGCAGTAGTCTGACTGTCAGTTCTGAAACGCTCCTGATGTATGGTAGTGTGGCTAGTCCTTTTGGTTGTGGCATGTCCTCGTTCCGTGGTCTATCTCTTAGGCATCTGGTGATAAAGTTGCGCGGGTATCCGTTTTTGGCGAATACCTTATATAGGTGTTCCTCTTCCTCTTTTTGCAGTTCTGGTGTACTGCAGTGTGTTGTGGCTCTTTTGAATAGTGTCCTGATGCAGCTTCGTTTGTGTGTGTTGGGGTGGTTACTTTCATAGTTTAGGACTTGGTCTGTGTGTGTTGTTTTCCTGTGTACCCTTGTGGTGAATTCTCCGTTCGGTGTTCTCTGTACTATCACGTCTAGGAATGGGAGTTGGCTATCCTTTTCTTCTTCTCTTGCGCAACTTTATCACCAGATGCCTAAGAGATAGACCACGGAACGAGGACATGCCACAACCAAAAGGACTAGCCACACTACCATACATCAGGAGCGTTTCAGAACTGACAGTCAGACTACTGCGACCCTTAGGACTCATAACGGCACACAAACCAACAGCCACGCTCAGACAACAACTTACTAGAACAAAGGAGCCGATACCTAACATGAGCAAAACTAATGTAGTTTACAAAATACCATGCAAGGACTGCACAAAACACTATATAGGACAAACAGGAAGACAGCTAACAATCCGCATACATGAACATCAACTAGCCACGAAACGACACGACCAGCTATCCCTAGTAGCCACACATTCAGACAACAAGCAACATAAATTCGACTGGGAAAACACTACTATCATAGGGCAAGCCAGACAGAGAACAGCCAGGGAATTCCTAGAGGCATGGCATTCATCCACAAACTCCATCAACAAACACATCGACCTGGACCCAATATACCAACCACTACAGCGGACAGCTGAAACTGACACCCGGAAGCGGCAAGGACAGACCACTATAAATACCGGAAGAAACATCAAAGAAGCGCTTCGCAGGAGGCTCCAGAGCACTGATGATGTCTCCTAGCCAGGGGACGAAACGTTTGCAACAAAAACTTCCAGCTCGGCGAACAGAACCACAACAACATATCTCAAGTATCAATTCAATTCTTCTGCCATTTCTTTGTTCCCCGTAATAAATTCCCCTGTCTCTGTCTTCAAGGGCCCAATTTTGATACCGACACCTTCCAATACTTTACTAATGATCACGAGAAGACTGATGGAGCAGATATTAGGTGGATTGGATTTGTCCTGCTTTTTATGTACAGGACACACTTGGGCAATTTTCCATATTGTCAGGGAGATACCAGTGTTGCAAGAATGTGGAAAGAGCTTGGCCAGGGGAGCAACAAATTCTGGAGCACAAGTCTTCAGTATTATCGCCAGAATGTTGTCAGGGTCCATAGCCTTTGCAGTATGCAGTGTTTCCTGATATCACCTGACGTGAATAAAATTGGCTGAAGACTGGTAGCTGTAATGCTGGCAATAACTGGAGGATGCCAAGATGTATCATCCACATGGCACTTCTGGCTTAAGACTGCTGCAAAAGCATCAGCCTTATCTTTTGCACTGATGTGCTAAGCTCTTTTTTCTCCTCTCGCCCAAAACCTGTGCCCTTTAGTTCTGGACTCCCAACCCCAGGGAAAAGACTTTGTCTATTTATCTTATCCATTCCCCTCATGATTTTATAATCCTCTGTAAGGTCACACCTCAGCCTCCAACACTCCTGGGAAAACAGTCCTAAGCCTATTCAGCCTCTCGCTATAGCTCAAATCGTCCAACCCTGGCAACATGCTTGTAAACCGTTTCCGAACCCTTTCAAGTTTCACAGCATCTTTCCAATAGGAAGGAGACCAGAATTGCACGCAATATTCCAACAGTGGTCTAACCAATGTCCTGTACAGGTGCAACATGACCTCACAACTCCTATACTCAATACTCTGACCAATAAAGGAATGCATATCAAATGCCTTCACTATCCTATCTACCTGCGACTACTTTCAAGAAACTATGAACCTGCACTCCAAGGTCTCTTTGTTCAGCAACAATTCGTTACCATTAAGTGTATAAGTCCTGTTAAGATCTGCTTTCTCAAAATGCAGCACTTCACATTTATATAAATTAAACTCCATCTGCCACATCACAGCCCATTGGCCCATTTGATCAAGATCCCCTTGTACTCTGAGGTAACCTTCTTCACTGTCCACTACACCTTCAATTTTGTTGCCATCTGCAAACTTACTAACGATACCTCCAATGTTCACATCAAAATCATTTATCTAATTGACAAAAAGTAGCAAACCTAGCACCGATCCTTGTGGCACACTGCTGGTCACAGGCCTCCAGGCTGAAAAGCAAACCTTCTCACAGTCCGTCTTCTGCCTTTGAGCCAGTTTTGCTAGAGTGTTTTGAGATGATTTGTAGCTCAGGTTGAGGTTCTGGATGTAAGTTTGCTCGTTGAGCTGGAAGGCTCGTTTTCAGATGTTTCATCACCCTACGAGGTAACATCAGTAAGCCTCCGATGAAGCACTGCTGTTAGTGTTCTGAATCCAAATGGCTAGTTCTCCTGGTATTCCATGCGACCCAATCTTGCTAACCAGTCTCCCATGGGGAACCCTGTCAAACGCCTTACTAAGACTCACATAGATCACGTCCACCGCTCTGCCCTCATCAATCCTCTGACATCTTCAAAAACTCAACTAAGTCCGTGAGATATGATTTCCCATGCACAAAAGCATGCTGACAATCCCTAATCAGTCCTTGCATTTCCAAATAAGTGTACATCCTGGCCCTCAGATTCCCTGCAACAACCTGCCTACCACCGATGTCAGGGTCATCAGTCTATAGTTCCTTGCCTTTTCCTTGTCATATTTCTTAAATAGTGGCACCACATTAACCAACTTCCAGTCTTCCTGCACCTCACCTGTGACTATCAATGACACAAATATTTCACCAAGGGGCCCAGCAAATACTTCCCTAGCTTCCCACAGAGTTCTTGGGTACACCTGATCAGGACCTGGGGATTTATCCACTTTCATGTGTTTCAAGACATGCAGCACCTGTAATAGGGACATTTTTCAAAATGTCACCATCTATTTCCCCACATTCTATATCTTTCATGTCCTTCTCCACAGTAAACATTGATGCAAGATTCTCGTTTAGTATCTCCTCTGTCTCCTGCGGCTCCACACAAACACTGCTTTGCTGATTGGTGAAGGGCCTTACTCTCTCCCTAGTTACCCTTTTGTCCTTAATATATTTGTAAAAACCTTTTGGATTATCCTTAACCCTATTTTCCAAAACTATCTCATGCCCCTTTTCTGCCCTCCTGATTTCCCCCTTAAGTGTATACTTTTCTAAGGATTCACTCGATCTATCCTGTCTATACCTGATAAATGCTTCCTTTTTCTTAACCAAAACCTCAATTTCTGTAGTCAACCAGCTACACCTACAACCCTTACCTTTCACCCTGACAGGAATATACTGTCTCTGGACTTTTGTTGTCTCATATCTGAAGGTTTCCCATTTTCCAGCCATTCCTTTATCTGCGAACATCTGCCCACAGTCAGCTTTTGAAGGTTTTTGCCTAATACTGTCAAAATTAGCCTTCAATTCAGAACTTCAACTTTTAGATCCAATCTATCCTTTTCCATCACTATTTTAAAACTAATAGAATTATGGTTGCTGGCCCCAAAGTGCTCCCCCACTGTCACCTTAGTCAACTGCCCTTCCCAAGAGTAGGTCAAGGTTTGCAGCTTCTCTAGTAGGAACATCCACATACTACATCACATACTGAATTCTTACACACACTTAAATTCCTCTCCATCTAAACTCTCCACACTATGGCAGTCCCAGTCCATGTTTGGAAAGTTAAAATCCCCTACCACAACGACCCTATTATTCTTACAGATAACTGAAATCTCCTTACAAATTTGTTTTTCACTTTCCTACTGACTATTGGGGGGCTGTATAATACATTCCCGGTAACGTGATAACC